>NC_091727.1:65299621-65602651 GCF_042477335.2 Ovis canadensis
GGCTGGAGATTAAAAAGCGAGAATTAAAAGCGAGAAAGACTCTTTGGATTCTAGCCAGAGGTAAGAAGAAATAGTTGGAGAAATGGCTATGAAAATAATTCACGTTTCTGCTATAGGCTTTTGGGATCAGGGGAATGGGGGTGTTTAATATGTAGGACTCATAGGGGAAAACATCTGATGCTAATGCCCACCTTACCTATCCCCAGCTCTATTTTTATGGTTTAATTTCTTGTATCTTATTTTTAAAAACATTTTCTCTTTTTTTTAAGGTGTCAAATTTGCTCTGAAACTGTTGCACTTATTCACAGTATTTAAAGTTGTTAAACTAAAAAAAATAATAATAATAAATAAAGTTGTTAAACTATAAACTATGTGGCAAAAGTCACAAAGGTGTTTAATAAAAATTTATCCTATGGAGATATTTATTGCAGCATTATAATAGGAAAAAGCTGAAAACAGCCTAAATGTCTCATAGGGAGTAGTTTAGTAAATTAGTGTACATCCAGTTGGACTTTATGTGACCATTAAAAATTATAATTAAGTTGACACTAGGAATGAGAAAAGGGTGAATATAAAATAGTGCATTTATGGTTGCAGTTTTGAAATGACAGTATATGTTTTTAAAGGTTAAGAAGCGAAAACGGAAATTGTGGGAGGAATATCTGTTCATAGAGGTGCCCCAAGACTTAGCTGAGAGCATTGGTTTATAATAGTGACAAATTATAAATAACCTAAGTGTCCTGGCACTATAAGGGCTTGGTTGACAGCAGAATACAGAGTCCATTAACAATAAATGTAGAAGATTTAGGGACATGGAGTATACCATTTAGAGTACATACAAATATGTAAATAAGTGACTGAAATGGCATATCAAAATGTCAACAGTGACTTTTTCAGTGGTCAGTCTTTGGGTTTTTGTTTTATTGTTTTCTATGTTAAAGATGTAGTTTGTACTTTATTAATGAAGAACAAAAGACTGATGAAATGATATACATGAGAATTCAAGTTTTGGCTTGAATGTCAGATTTCTAGTGAGGCCAAACTCACAACTATTTAAAATTGCAAATTTTCCCCTTCCACTCCCTGTCCACTTTCCCCTCCTCTCAACTTTTTATTTTCTCCTAGCACTAAACCTCTTAAGTACTATGTAATTTAATTATTATGTATATTTTCTCTCACTGGAAGGTTATCACTGCTGAAGGCAAGACTGTTCATTGATTCATCCCAAGCACCTAGAATAGTGTCTAGCAAATAAGCATTTGGTGAATAGTTATTGAATTAATGTAAAAAATTAATAAAAAAGAAAAAGTCATTTTTATCATTTTGTTACTGGAAAGCCAGTTATAGAGACTATTTCATGGATGTAGTTTTTAAATCTTAAATTATATTCTTAGAATAAATTATTAGAAGTAGAATTCCTGAGTTAAGAAATATGAACATCTTGATACCTCTTGTTACCTGTTGTCTTATAAAACAACTTTATACAGAACTTAACTGCATTGATATTTTCAGTTTTGGTAGGATATGATATAAAAACTGTATCAATGTTAAAGTTTTATACACATAAGTGTCTTGTATATTCCTCATCCAGAATCAACAGCTACCAAGCCTTTGTCACATTTTTTTAATCTGAGGAATATAATTTATTTTAAGGGAATCATGATGTTAATAATACAGTTTTTGGAGAAAAAATCATTTTCTGCATCTTTCTTTCAGTTAAATCTGACTGGAGGGTCTTATGTTTAGGATAAAAGATTCATGATTGATTTTTGTCCTTTAATTTACTGGAAAACTGCCCTTGGATAAGGGAGATAGTCCTCGGCTGATCCATTAGGAAATTTCCATCTTAAAACCATCAACTTTTGTATTCAGCCTGGATTATACCAGGAATTTTCATTTTAATCTTATGAGTTTTTGGCCATGCCTAGTGGCTTACAGGATCTCTATTCCCCAGTCAGGGATTGAAGCCCAGCCACAACAGTGGCTTGGAATCCTAACCACTAGGCAACCAGGGAACTCCCTTATTGATTATAAATGACAAAATTTAAGATTTTATGATTGTATATGTTTGTATTGGATGCTTTTATTACTTTGATAGTCATTTATCTTTCTATTATGGTTAATAATGATATTTAATAATAACAATATATGCTAGTACAGAACTAGTATTTTCACATATTCATCTTCATAGCTACCTTGAGAGGTAGGTGTTTTTATTATCCCTTTTATAACAACTTAAGGAAATGGTTCAAAAGTAATTTACTAGTAAGTGTTAGGACCATGTTTCAAATATAAGTATGTCTAAATCTATACAGCCCATACTTTTCCACAGTATCAACTATAGGCTAGGGCTGCAAGGTGCCAAAGAACAAGACTTACTAGTCCTCGAGATAACGAGAATCTATTTCAATCATTGTATTTTTAAAGTGTGCTTTAATATTATGATAGGGCCATTTTTTAGGGAGTAGATTATTTTGGGAAAGTCACTTCAATGCATGTAGTTATTGAACTGGAAGCTTCCTCAAGTCATTCTTTTGCAAGCTGTTCTTATTTAGTACTTGTCTAGTTTCTGTGTGCAATATAACTGCTAGTGCTGGTGGTTTTAGATGGTTGAATTGTACTCCTTCACCATACCTGTTTGAAATAGTACCATAGGTGATTAATTGACATGTAAGTCACCAGGAAATTAGTGACTGAATATGTTCTAAGCACTGAATGTGTCTGACATTCCAGTTTATTTTTAGGGTACAAAGATGCAGAGCAATAAAACTTTTAACTTGGAGAAACAAAACCACACTCCAAGGAAGCATCATCAACATCACCATCAGCAGCACCACCAGCAGCAACAGCAGCAGCCACCACCTCCACCAATGCCTGCAAATGGGCAGCAAGCCAGCAGCCAGAGTAAGTACATGCTAGGTAATGAAGTAGGAATAGGTTCTGTCTTGGGAATAGTTTCTTGATTTTTAAATTCGACTCTTGGGATTATAAAGGAATGGGCTTTTGTGGCACACCTTTGTTGTTCTTTTCCCTATTTACCTCAATACTTAGGATAGAAAAAGGCTGATTCTCTGAAAAGGAGCAGATATGTAGGATAGCAGTTGAATACAGGTTGCTTCGCTGCATTGGCACATCGTTTTGCTAAACACTGTGGTAATTGTATGACCAGTAGGTAGAGAAAATATAAAGAAGGTTTTTAAGACTTAATGGAGAAGAAATCTGATACTGAGTATTATACTTTTAGCCTAGGGCCTCTGCCTCCCTAGTTTTAATCAGAGTAAAAGATCTTTAAAGATATGTTCTCATCCATTCCACTAACTTTGAGCACCTCTTGCATGCGTCTAAAACTACAAACAACCTCATCTTCCTTATTTCTAAAAATTCCTACAAAGAATACTCTTTCCTAACTCATTTCTTTTCATTACATTACCCCAAGCCTGAAAGAATGGGAACTGTTAAGGTTATGAAGATTGACTTGGGATTGGGAAATAGGGCAGTTTTTTTGTTTTGTTTTGTTTTGTTTTTAATTATGTTTTAAATGTAAAAATCCAGTCACTTCTGACATAGAGCTCCTTGACTTGCTTGGTTTTCTCTTTGACAGTAGCTCTTGTATTGTCTTTCTGTCTCTTGAGTTAGTCTAGGTTGGCTCCTGGACCATAGTAGAGCTGTTGAGAAGTCCGTCCTCCCTCCCTCCACCCCCCAGATCTCTGCATACTGCTTTCACATTCTAAGTGCAATTTAACCACTGATAAGTGGTTAGTGGATAGATTCCATTGGGAAATGGTGTTGACTTCTTTATAGCAATTACATTTCTTATCTAGCAGCAGTTGTAACTCTTTGAGGATATGACTGTAAATCTCTCCCCAATCTTTTAAGTGACTATGTTTCTTCTCTCAGATGAAGGCTTGACTATTGACCTGAAGAATTTTAGGAAACCAGGAGAGAAGACCTTCACCCAGCGTAGTCGGCTGTTTGTGGGCAATCTTCCTCCTGACATCACTGAGGAGGAGATGAGGAAACTGTTTGAGAAATATGGGAAGGCAGGCGAAGTCTTCATTCATAAGGACAAGGGCTTTGGCTTTATCCGCTTGGTAAGCAGCTGTGTGCTCTAAAATGTGGTGAAGCTAGGAAATGATGGCTATGGAAAATTAGGCAGTAGAAATAATTCTCAGATGATGTTTGTAAAAGCTTATAGTTGGTAGAACAGGACAAAATGCAGATTTTATTTTAATTTTTCCTGATAGGTTTTTGTTTCAAGACAACATAGGTTTATTTGCCTAGGACTCTGGGGCTTAAGTATGCCCTTTGGAACTTTTTTTAATTGGGAAATTTCAAGCATATAGAAGTGGAGAGAATAGTGCAGTGAACCTGTACATACTTGTTAACCCAGCTTCAATAACTATCAAGTCATAGTTAATCTTGTTTTTTCTGTACCTTTCCCCTGTTTACTGTCCCCTACAAATACTTTTAGTAAGTTAAGATTTTTTCCTGAAAAAATAGGAAAAGACTTTTAGTAATGATCAAGATTTATATAATTTATTTCCAAAGCCTTTATGCGTGTATTATTTCACTTAAGAGTCCTCAAAACCATGAGGGGACAGTTTTATATCTTTTTTTTTTTTAATCTACTTTGAAATAAAAATTTTAATTGCTAAAATCCACATAATATAACATTTATCATAACCGTTTTTAAGTGTAGATGTCTGATTTTATTTAGGAAATGTGTTTAAGTGTGTGGGGGAAACCTTTTTGGGCATTATCTATCTCCATAAATGAGGAATATAATGTGCTAGTAAGATCACTGGATGTTATAGTCAGAACCAGTCTTCATTCCAGATCTACCACTAACTCAAAACTGTATGGGCAAGTCATTTTTTCTGGGGCTCAGGTTCCTCTTTAAGAATGTGGAGGGGAGGGTCCCATCAAGGTCTGTGGTTCTAAAGAGGTCTCTTGGAGGGTGTAGTGATTCTGATTACTCTGGTACATAGCTAGCTGAAACTAAAATAATTCTGACTTCTGTATTGTAAGAGTAGGTTTTATGCTGGTCATTGTCCAGATTTAACACTTAAGAGAATAGCTTGTCATACTGATGACCATGTAAGTGATGTTAACTCTAGAATTTCCAGTTGATTTATTACAAGGCCATCAGAGCAATTAGGTTAACCAAAGAATTATCTGAAACACATGAATCCGTTCTTCCAGTTCCATCCTTTTTGTTTTGTTTTGTTTTGTTTTTGTATGCTTGTTGCCAAGGGTTTTGGGTTTGGTTTTTTCTTTTTTTGAGACACTGAGGTATTGAGCTATGGTACTTTAGACTCTTGATGGCTGTGTAGGTGGTCATTGTTCAGCTGTTGAGTTATTCTGACTTTTCTCTGCTTCCTAGGAAACACGAACGCTAGCGGAGATTGCCAAAGTAGAACTGGACAACATGCCACTCCGTGGAAAGCAGCTGCGTGTGCGCTTTGCCTGCCATAGTGCATCCCTTACAGTCCGAAACCTTCCTCAGTATGTGTCCAATGAACTGCTGGAGGAGGCCTTTTCTGTGTTCGGCCAGGTGGAGAGGGCTGTAGTCATTGTGGATGATCGAGGCAGGCCCTCAGGAAAAGGCATTGTTGAATTCTCAGGGAAGCCAGCTGCTCGAAAAGCTCTGGACAGATGCAGTGAAGGCTCCTTCCTGCTAACCACGTGAGTGAGGGGTCATTTTCAGAAACATACCTTAAATGCTACTTCCTTCTGTGGTCTGGGGAGTTAACCTCTAAGAACCATGTTCTTGTGTTCATTTAGAAGACTAGATACTATCCAGCTCTCTGGTAGGGTTTTCAGTATAATCTTAAATTAATGGAAATGGTATGAGGATTAAAAGATAGACATTTTCAGTAAGTTGTCATTTAGTCAGTTGTTAAATCTCCCCTTACTGTGAAGTTTTAGAACTCGTAAATTGTTTTGTGCATGCAGTATCTCTCTTAGTATTTATTCCAAGTCATTATTTTGAGTTGTTGTATCTGAGCTAAGTTGAGTTCTGAGCTTACCCAGTTGTATCCGACATTTTTGTGAACTCATAGACTGTAGCTCACCAGGCTTCTCTGTCCGTGTACTTTCCCAGGCAAGAATACTGGAGTGGGTTGCTGTTTCCTTTCCAGGGGATCTTCCCGACCCAGGGCTCAAGCCTGTGGAACCTGTAGCATCTCCTGCATGGCAGGCGAATGATGGCTGCAATGGGGCAGCCCCACACTTAAGTACTTTACCTACTTAAAGGCTGTGTTCAGAGATCTGAACCCTAACCCCAGATTCCACAGAGTTCTATTTAAAGAACTTGGTTACTTGGGACTAGGTGTAAAAGCACCTTCAGAAGTATGTTTAATTGTTTAGTGCTGACCCTTAATTAGTTCATTGTGCCACTGACTCGTAGAGAGGGAAGACTAATGAAGGTTATACTTTGACTAACACTGAGTGTTTTTCTTTCTCCCAGATTTCCTCGACCTGTGACTGTGGAGCCCATGGACCAGTTAGATGATGAAGAGGGACTCCCAGAGAAGCTGGTTATAAAGAATCAGCAATTTCACAAGTATGTGATCCTGACAGATTCCCTGTTAGTTGTTTGCCTATTTATTCTTAAGGAAGCTTGTAATGGGTTGTGTAAAAGAGGCAAGTCTTTGCTGTATGTGTTCAGTGGCAGCCATTGTCTTGGCCCTTGGGAGGAATGTAGTGTTTAGTTGGGAGAATCTTGGACAGAGTTTTAGTAACCCAGAAACCTTGTCAATAGAGAGCGAGAACAGCCACCCAGATTTGCACAGCCTGGCTCCTTTGAGTATGAGTATGCCATGCGCTGGAAGGCACTTATTGAGATGGAAAAGCAGCAGCAGGACCAAGTGGACCGAAACATCAAGGAAGCTCGTGAGAAGCTGGAGATGGAAATGGAGGCTGCTCGCCATGAGCACCAGGTCATGCTGATGAGGCAGGGTGAGTATCTACCTAAGGCTTAAAACTAGAAGAAGGACAAAATAACTTTTTTTCAGGAGTTTCTTTGTATCAATCAATAGAGAAAGGCCTAAACTTCAGCTTTTATTCTCTGAAATATTTTGTTGATCTTGGTAGGCAAATGAGCTTGGAGATGTGGCAGAGGATACTGGATTCTGTGGAGAAGGAAATAATAGGTTTGACTTCATTTTTGGAATCTGGATACCTCGGATGGCCACTCAGGGATTAAATATCCCCTTTGCTTTCTGGATCTTTATTTGTGGAAAATTAATGGGCCTATATGAGGAGGGTGAAGAATACTCTGAATCAGTCTGTTGTTTTTCTAGATTTGATGAGGCGCCAAGAAGAACTTCGGAGGATGGAAGAGCTGCACAATCAAGAAGTGCAAAAACGAAAGCAGCTGGAGCTCAGGTAACTTTTTTTTCCTCCAACCCTTTTTCTCCGACAACTCTAAAAGGTAATGTCTTACTCCTGCTTCTTTACCACCATGCTATCTCATGCATTTGTAAATATGTTGGCAAATATTTCCTGGCTGCTTCTCAAGTTCTCCCTTTAGGTAGATGTTTTGACTGCCCATGGTTCTGTGAATTCTTGGGACTGCGCTAAAGAGGAAAGCAGCTGAGTGATTGGTCTCATGAGGCTGCCTCCTTTGGGAAAGAACTTTTTCCCCTAAAGGACATATCGGGGTTGTTTTAGGGCTGGGCCGACTTAACAGTTGCCTGGAGAACTAAGGTAGTTTTCAGTGGGCTCTTGGATCTCCTTGGCTGAGTGCCCTATTAAGACAGATAATCTGTTCAAGTTCTGGAATGCCTGTGCTTAAATATCTTGGTGACTCTGTGCAGGCAGGAGGAGGAGCGCAGGCGCCGAGAGGAAGAGATGCGGCGGCAACAAGAAGAAATGATGCGACGACAGCAGGAAGGATTCAAGGGAACCTTCCCTGATGCGGTATATCTCTCATGTGCCCATGATACGACAAACTCACCACTAGGATTAGGAAACAATAGGCTATGACCAATTTTTCCATTCTGTGACACTTCTTTTAGAAAGAAGCAGTCATAGGAAGGAAAGGTAAGGTTTGAAGAGGAGCTCTTTTTGCCTCACGGGCAATTTAGGATGAAAAGCTGGGGCTAGTGTGTGCTGTTTAATCTCAGTGACTGCAGGATCAGATAGATTCAGTCCTGTAGCAGCCTTGCCTGGTCTTCTGATGTCCTCAGCAGTTGTTGTACAGGTTGGAGCCCTGAAAGAAATCATGTGTCTCTCCTTTCATCTCTCAATTTGTTCCTAATAGGAAACTCGACTTGTGTCCTAGTAGCTCTAAACTTGAGTTCATTGTACAACTACAGTGAGTTAATTTAAGGAGCTGTTGCAGATGTTCTTTAGTATGTGGTCCTTAGTGGATTGTGGTAGAATGAATGCAGTGCTGTCTTGGACTGTCTTGAGTGTTTTTTTGTTTTCCAGAGAGAGCAGGAGATACGGATGGGTCAGATGGCTATGGGAGGTAAGGGCTTAGGAGATTAATGGTACAGATTTCTTATTTTGTCTCATCTCTGGTGAACTATGTAGCTTCTCCTACCTCGTCCAAATTTAAGGGGCTTGACATTTCTGGAAGCAAATTTTGGTGGGAGGGTAACATGTCTTAGCCCAGAGGTCTTGGCTTGTTTCCCTTGGTGTAGATAAAGTCAATGTCTGTCTCCTCTACTGATCACTACTCTGCTTTAGGTGCTATGGGCATAAACAACAGAGGCGCCATGCCCCCTGCTCCTGTGCCAGCTGGTACCCCAGCTCCTCCAGGACCAGCCACTATGATGCCAGATGGAACCTTGGGATTGGTAAACTGCAGAGCTTTATAGTAGCTAAATGGTGATAGGAGGAAGGACTTTGCCTTCATGGTCCTTGGGCCTGCTACAAATTAAATAGTTTTTAGGATCACTGTTATCTATAAAATGTTAACCTCAAGCTCTTTGAGTCTTGTGCAAACCCAATCTTAAATTATATTTTATCTTCTGACTGGCTAGTCTTGATTGACATTTTTTGCTACCCTGGGTAAATAGGTTCCCTTTTGGAGGGAAGGCAACAAAGGTTAGGCATTATATGAAATACATGTGAGTCCAAAAGATTTGTGGCTCATGCAATCCTGAGGTGGTTTAGTTGTAGTGTCAGAATGTTTACTTTGAATAGGGTTAAATTTGCCTGCCCTTGTCCATATACCTAGTTCAGGAAAAAGGACTTGGCTAACATTTATCCAGCCCAGGAATTTAGTATATAATGTTACCTAGCCTGTAGGAATCAGGATAAAAAGTTAAAGATGGTTGGGTAGACCTGTCAGCAACTTCCTTTTTAGGGTTATCCACTATAGTTTAAACAGGCTTAGTCTCCCCTACCATCAGGAATGTTGAATGGAAGTGGCCTCCAGGGGAGGGAATATGGATGGGTGAGAAGCTAGGGCACAGGTTCTATTATAACATCATTCTCTTTTCTCCTTAAGACCCCACCAACAACTGAACGGTTTGGCCAAGCTGCTACAATGGAAGGAATTGGAGCAATTGGTGGAACCCCTCCTGCATTCAACCGTGCAGCTCCTGGAGCTGAATTTGCTCCAAACAAACGTCGCCGATACTAATAAAATTGCAGTGTCTAGTTTCCCAAAACCCTTAAAAGAAGGACCCTTTTTGGACTTAGCCGAATTCTACTCTGGAAAAGTGTTAGGGATTCCTCCCAATAGTTTAGGTCTTCCCTGCCTGTAGTACTCTAGGGAGTATGTTGGAGGCAGAGGGTAAGGGAGGGGTGATATTTAACAAATCAGTTCTATGTGGTATATCCTTTCACTAATCAATTCTGTGTGGTGCATTCCTAAAATCTCATGTGATTGTTGAGAGCCTGCGAGGGCCAGGGAGCCATGGCAAAATGGATCCAATTAGAGCCCCCATTAATCTTAATCATTCCACTTTTTGTCCATCCTGTTCTATTTGCTTTCTTGAGCCCCCCCCACCCCCCACCCCAGTCGGTAAAGAATCTGCCTGCAATGATGGAGACCTGATTTCGATTCCTGGGTCAGGAAGATCCCCTGGAGAAGGAAATGGCAACCCACTCCAGTATTCTTGCCTGGAGAATCCTGTAGACAGAGGAGCCTGGCAGGCTACAGTCCATGGGGTCACAAGAGTTGGACACGACTTAGTGCACTGTCTCACCCCAGAGATCCTGCCACATATACCACGAAAACGAAACATCCCCCAATGACCTTGGCCCCACTGTTCCAATCACTCCCAGGTGGGAATTCAGGCACATGTCCACAGAGGTCACAGACAACATACATACGGTTCTGTTATGTCCCATATATTACCCTTTCATGTCCCAAGGAAGACATTTTCTCTTAGAGATTTTCATTTAGTATATCTTTAAAAAATCTTGTGTTAAACTTGCCTCCATCTTTTTCTTGGGTAAGGACAACCCAGAAATGGCCCTTTTGTGTCTGTGATGTTGCCATTCACAGCTTTGATAGGCCTAGTACAATCTTGAGAACAGGGTTGCTGTATGCTGAATGTCAGACGGTAGCTCTTAGCTTTGCCTATCTTAGGTAGTTATGCTGTGCATTTTTTATTGGTGTACCATGTTTGATTTGTCCCTAATACCTTTGAAGTTTTTCTGAGAAATGAAATAATGCAACATGAACTTATTAAAATACATTTTAAGCCTTTTAATTTTCTGTGCTGTTTTTGAAGGGGGGAGGAAGGGAAGTTCTGTCTCAGATGAGTACAAGGCTATAAGAATAATCCTTTATGACCTTTTGCTTAAAATATTAATTATCTAGGCAAACATGGGAAAGTTAGATGTATACTATGGTCAAAGTGGTTGAAGATCCGGTGCTATTGGTGGTACACAGAAGTAATGAGGATGGGAGGAAAGCTGCTGCTTTGAAAGAGGAAGAAAATGGGCTGGAGGAATTGGGGTGCCTTCAGCAAACTGGGAGGGGGCTTAAAATTGGTTCTTTGTTTCTGAGCAGGCTTGAACTTGGCATGGTAAATCTAAAACAAGTCTCAGCAATGGTTAGCTGACCTCACCCAGGTTCCAAGCCCTACTCTGCCTGATACTTTTTTCTTAAGCCTCAGAGCTGAAATGTTCCTGAGTTCTTCCCTATTGGCTGGGAAGACCAACTGAAGTTCCCTTGCCCATGTTAGGAGGTGTACGCCTCCTGAACTAAAGATAGAAACAGCTGGCCTTTCCAGGCAGCTAAAAGCCTCCAGACTAAGAGGTGTTCCCCACTCGACAGCCAGACTCCTTGAAATACCCTTTCAGTAATTCTACCAACGCCTCCATGTCTCTACTCTGCCATAACAAAGGCTGTGGGCAGCATTTTGACCCCCAAACCAACCTTCCTGGTGAGTAATCCTGACCTTGCCAGGAGCTCTGTGGGTGCTAAGGGAGTTGTCAGCTGTAGGCAGTCTGTTAAAGGAACAGAAATTTAGTGTGTACCTGCCTTAGTTTAATTGGTCTGGGTGTTCTTCAGTCTTTACTGATATATATATATATATATATATATATTTATACCATAAGGAAAGATTGTCAGCATATAAACCTGGAAAAGTAAGGATTCCTTTCCTTCCTTGATCTTGTTACTGGTATCCACAGATTCCTGTTACCATCACCCTGGGGTCCCAATCTTCCATGATGCACTTAAGGTGAGGAATAGGGAAGGGGGGAGTAGCAAGACCATTTTGCAAAAGAAATGCAGCCAGGAATCTAAGCTGAGCTGGGTGTTTTGTTACCAGGGTTGGTCCTGCTGCCGGAAGCGAACTGTAGATTTCTCTGAGTTTCTAAACATCAAGGTAAATTCTTTACTTTCGGGTATTCTGCCCCCAATAGAAGGATTCCATCCCTAATCTTCTTTCCCTATCTATACTAGGGCTGTACTGTGGGACCACACTGTGCTGAGAAGCTCCCTGAGGGCCCTGGTACAAGCAGTTCACTTCAGGAGCAAAGACCTCCGAATGTGATTCCAAAGTCAGCAGAGACTTTGCGTCGGGAGAGGCCCAAGTAAAGAGGAGGTCCCTGGGTTTTTCGTACATTCATTGAGCTTTTTAGGAGTGATTAATAGGTCATTGAGGTTTGGGAGCTAGAGACCAGAGATATGAGGAGACCCAAGTGTCAGGGCTTGGTGTATGTTTTGTGCCTTAGGGGAAATTTGTCCAGAAATAATGTCCTTTGATCTTAAGATGGTATGGGGTATGATGGGGTAGGTATTTTGAATCAACAGAGTAGATAGCCTCTCACAAACACACACTTTGTTATAATACAAGGGTGATTGTTGAATGAATTGGGTTTTTTTCTTTTTGGGAGAGTTTTAAAATGTTTTATATATTAAGAATGTAGTAGTATTGGCAGCCAGGAGGTTGCCAAGAAGAATAAATCAATTTTGTGGCAATAATATGAGCAACAGAAGAAAGTCTACAGTTAATCAGATGGAGAAAAGGGAATGATGCAGTTGTATAGAAAAATATGGATTTAGAGCAACTGAGTAGATTGGCAAGAGAAGCCCTGGGGAATTCCCCAGGGTTCAAGGATTTGGCATATCCACAGAGAAGAAGATTGGCAATGGGATTGCTATCCATCTTCTCTAACTCTGCCCTACTTTCACCAGACTTCTTCAATTCCAATACCACTGGTGGGAAGGTTGGCACTGTTGGTCACAGTTAGTGGGTCAGGACTAAATCACCGCACCCATACCCCCTAGGTCAGAGTTGCTTCCAAAGTTGCTTCCGCTAAATATATCCCAAGCCCTGGAAATGGCACTGGAACAGAAGGAATTAGACCAAGAACCTGGAGCAGGTAAGTGGGTCCTTAGTAGGACAGGTTTCACAGGCTGGAATTTAGTGAAAGTGGCAGTTGGGTGGAAGAAATGAATAGCGTTCCTGACTCTTGTTTTCTTTGCCCAGGAGTTGACAGTAGCCTGATCCGGATTGGGGCCAGCTGCCAGAACCCAGGATGTGATGCTGTGAGTGAGAGTTTCTGGAGGACTCAAGCGTGTGTTTGAGAGATGTGATGCCCGAGGGATGGCTGGGTATAGATGTGAGGCTGCATACATTTTTAT
Source organism: Ovis canadensis (assembly GCF_042477335.2). Classification (NCBI taxonomy): domain Eukaryota; kingdom Metazoa; phylum Chordata; class Mammalia; order Artiodactyla; family Bovidae; genus Ovis; species Ovis canadensis. The sequence continues at coordinate 65,312,685 of NC_091727.1, forward strand.
TCATTCTGATCTGATTCTTTTCCTGATTCTCCTTTATCTGTCTTAGGTATACCAAGGCCTAGAGAGTGATGCTACTCCGTGTACCTACCACCCTGGAGCACCTCAATTCCATGAGGGGTGATGAAGGGGACTGGGTGGGCTGTGAGACAGGTTTTTCCCAATATTGACCTTTAGATTGGAGTGCTTGTGGAGAGGGGAAAGGAGATTAAGTGAATTCTATTCCTACCTCAGGGTGAAATCTTGGAGCTGTTGTGGCATCCAGACCCTGGATTTTGGGGCATTCCTGGCACAGCCAGGATGCAGAGTTGGTAGACATGATTGGGGGAAGCAGGTAAGTCCTGACTTTAATGAACCCTTGATTAGAACCCAGTTCCCAAATAATTTCTCCTCCTTGTACCTCATGGCCAAGCTCTGTATCTTCTCCCTTTGCATGGACCAAATAAGATTTCTGCTCCCAGTGGTTTTGCAATATGAGGTCATGTTAATCTTTCTGACATTCCCTTGTTTCTTCTCCACATACACCATGAGAACGCCCCTTGGGATAAGAGTCCATTCTTACCATCCACATTTCACATCTTCTTTTTAGCTGCCAGCATCTTGCCGTCATGATTGGCATCAGACAGATTCCTTAGTAGTGGTGACTATATATGGCCAGATTCCACTTCCTGCATTCAACTGGGTGAAGGCCAGTCAAACTGAGGTGAGGAATCATCTTACAGGCTGAGTCGTCGTATGCAGTTAATATGTAGGCTCCATAGTCCTCTGGTAGAGCTCTAAGGTCAGGGTTATCTGACTGGCCTGTGGATGTAGGAAATACACCACTGGCCTGCTTCTGTGTCATAATAATGTGTTCTGACCTTCTGGGATTGTTCCTACCCCTGTAATTCTTTTCTCTCAGCTTCATGTCCACACTGTCTTTGATGGTAACCGTGTGTTCCAAGCACAGATGAAGCTCTGGGGGGTAAGTGAAGAGAAAGGGGCACAAGAGGGGGAGGCAGATGGGGTAAAAAGAAGGGCTGGACTGGAATGAATAGAGGGTGTCTTGAGGGACGAAGTTGTAGTGGGAAAGTGGAGGTTTTCTCATTTGCTTTGATATTCTCTCTCTCTCTCCCTCTTCTCCCTATTTTCTCCCCTTCCCCCCAACTCCCCTTTCTTTCCTCTTTCTCTCTCTCCCCTACTTATTCCTTCCCTATGTTTTTCCCCATCTTGCATTTTTTATTTTTCTCCCTGTCATTCATCACCACCCTGCCCTGACCCCAATCCCTTTGGTTTCCTCATTTTCTCTTCTGTGTTCCTCTATCTTTCCCTCCTCCTCAGGTCATAGACGTGGAGCAGAGCTCTGTCTCCTTGATGCCATCTCGGGTTGAAATTTCCCTGGTCAAGGCTGACCCAGGATCCTGGGCCCAGCTGGAGCACCCCGATGCACTGGCTGAGAAGGCTAAGGCAGAGGTTGGGTTAGAGATGGATGAGGAAGAGTCTGAGGATTCAGATGATGACTTGAGCTGGACAGAGGAGGAAGAGGAGGAAGCAATGGGAGAATAGTGACACCAGACAGTCAAGTCTAGATAGGATCTCAGTGACTCCCTTAGAATTTCAGAGACCAGGATATGGTTGGCCATGGAGTGTCACTGAGCAACAGGAGGCAGAAGGAGGGGAGAACAAAAGTGTCCAAACCATGCTGTTTTTTCCCGTAAATAAATCTTGTATTCTGCAGTTTCACATAGTGTTGTTCTCTCACCTCACTATCTAAGATTGCATTCATTCCCTCCAGCTTCTGTGTGTGTGTGTAACACACATGTGTGAATACAAGCACATGCAATCAATTCTTCACAACCACCAAGTATTTACTGAGTACTTACTACGTGCCCAGTTACATGTTAGGTGGTTTAGAGGTATCTGAGAAGCAGTAGGCTTATTCATTCCTGTTAGGAAAATTATAGTGTGGTTGCCAAGTCAAGGCTAATCTATATGAGATAATAATAAACATTATCAAGTAGTTTAACTGAGTGCTAAATTGTGCAGTACAATTTTAAAAGCTATAGGAGTTGAGAGAATGGAGTGATTAATGTGGACTGTAGTAGAAAGGGAAAACACCATGGAACAAGTACATTTTTTACAGCTTTAATTAAATATAGTACACATCGTATACAATTTACCCAAGCATAAGTGTAAAATTCAGGGTTTTTTTTTTTTTAGTATACTCAGAGTTGTGCAGCCACAATCAATTTTATTTTTATTTTTTGGCCACACTGCAGCATGTGGGATCTTAGTTCCCCAACCAGAGATTGAACCCATGCCCCTGTAGTAGAGCGCAGAGTGTTAATCACTAGACCACCAGGGAAGTCCCAACCACAATCAATTATAAAAGTTTTTGCCATTCCCAAAAGAAACCCTATACCCATTAGCAGTCACTCCCAATTTCCCCCCAAACTGATACAACCACTGATCTACTTTCTGCCTCTATGGATTTACCTATTCTGGATATTTCATACAATATGTGTTTTTTTGTGACAGACTTCTTTCACTTAGGATAATGTTTTCAAGGTTCATCCATGTTCATCCAACATGATGCTCATCCAACATCAGTACTTTGTTCCTTTTAATGACCAAATGATATTTCACTGTGTGGATATAACACTTGTTTATCTCTTCATCACTTGAGGTATATTTGGGTTGTTTCTACTTTTTGGCTATTATGAGTAATGCTCCTGTAATAATGCTCCCATGAGCATTCATGTTCAAGTTTTTATGTGGACCTATGTTTTCATTTCTCTTAGATATATACCAAGTATACTTGGAGCGTAATTTCTGGGTCAAATGATAACTTTTAACCTTTTGAGGAATTGCCAGACTGTTTTCCAAAGAGGCTGCACCATTTTACATTCCCATCAGCTGTGTATGAGGGTTCCAGTTCTCTACATCTTAGATATCACTTGTTACTTGTCTTATTTAAATTACAGCCATCCTAGTGAGTGTGAAGTAGAATCTCATTGTGGTTTTAATTTGCTTTTTCCTGATGACTAATGATGCTGAGCATCTTTACATGTGCTTGTTGACCATTTTTATATCTTATTTGGAGAAATGGTTAAACCAAACCTTTGCCCATTTGTTAATAGGATTGTTTGTCTTTTTAGTGAGGTTTTTAAAAAATATGTTCTAGAGATAAATCTCTTGTCAGAAACATTTATAAATATTTTCTCCATTCCCTGTGTTGTCTTTTTACTTCCTTGGTGTCTTTTGATACACAAAAGTTGTAAATTCTTAGGAATTCTAATTTATCCATCTTTCCTTTGGTTGCTTATGCTTTTGAGGTCATATCCTAGAAACCATTGCCTAATACATGGTCATGAAAATTCATTCCTGTGTTTTCTAAGAGTTTTATAGTTTCATCTCTTTCATTTTGATCTTTGATCCATCTTTTAAAAAATACTTATTTATTTGGCTACACTTGGGATCTTCATTGTGTTATGTGGGATCTTCCATTGTAGTGCACAGACTCTGGTTATGGCACGTGGGCTCCAGAGCACAGAGACTTCAGTAGTTGTGGCACATGGGCTTAGTTGTTCCATGCCACGTGGGATCTTATTTCCCCCACTAGGGATCAAACCTGCGTCCCCTGCGTTGCCAGGTGAATTCTTAAAAGTTTTTGTATGTGGTATGAGGTAGGGGTCCAACTTTATATTTTTGCCTATAGCTATCCAGTTATCCCAGCATTGTTTGTGGGAAAGACTATTCTGTCCCCACTGAATTGTCCTGGCACCCTAGTTGAAAATCAATTAACCATAAATGTGAGGGTTAAGAAATATATTTTGAGTGGAAATTTGAAGAGTAGGAAATTTGGATAGCTATGGAAGAGTAGGGAAAGCCAGGCTTGGGTAAGAAGGTGTTCTATTTTACTTTTTATGTTTTATTATAAATTCCAAAGGGCTTCCCTGGTGGCTCAGAGGGTAAAGCAATACATTGTCATTGTAAAAGACAACGCAAAAATGTGTAGAGTAAGAATTAAGAACTCCTCTTTGGATTCTCTCCAAACTTAGTCCTTTTGCTGTTTGTAACCACTGCTAACATATCAGAGGATTTCTTTTTTTTGGCCACTTGGTATGCAGGATCTTAGTTCCTTGACCAGGGATCCAACCTGTGCTCCCTGGAGTGAAACCATGGTGCCCTAACCGCTGGACCACCAGGTAATTCCCTCAAGGTTTAAATGAGGGAACAAAAGGGTCAAGTGAAGTGTGGCTAGATTGGGAAGAGCCTAAAATTCTGGATCAAGGATTTTGAATATGATTTTAAAAGAGACTTAAAAAGGCACTATAGACATTTTCTTTTAAAAAAATTGTATTCTATTTATTTGGTTACACTGGGTCCTTGTTGCTGCATGCAGGATTTCTCTAGCTGCTGCATGCAGGATTTCTCTAGTTGCAGCGAGCGGGGGCTATTCTTTGTTGCAGTGCACCAACTTCTTGTTGTGGTGGCTTCTCTTGTTGTGGAGCACAGGCCCTAGGTGCACATGGGCTCGGCTGTGGTGCACAGTCTTAGTTGCCCCGTAGCATAGGACCAGGGATCAAACCTGTGTCCCCTGCATTGGCAGGTGGATTTTTATCCACTGTACAACCAGGAAAGTTCAGCCTTTTCTTTTTAAGTGTAGTTTTTGTTTTTTTTTTTTTTTGGCTGCACCTCACAGCTTGTGGGATCTTAGTTCCCTGACCAGGGATTGAACCCAGAACCATGGCAGTGAAAGCACTAACCACTGGACCATCAGGGAATTCCCTTAAATGTAGATCTTAATTAGAGGAATGATATCTCTTTTTTGGAGTCTCTCTTCAATCAGATTTACTCCCTCAACAGCGTGGCCAAGAATCTGGGATTTCAGATTCTTAGAAACATCAAACTAGGAAGCTTACCAAACCTCAGGTGATCTCAAGTATTTTTCATAGCACCCTTTTATCTCAGTTCAGATTCAAGGAACATAAGGTTTCATTAGTAGCTAGGAGTAAGATGGGGGTGGGAGAATGGACATGGGCAGCAAAGGTGAGGGATTGCAGCATAGCATGGCTGAAGATTTAGAAACTGAGGCAAGATTAGGGGATGTTAGAGAATGCATTAAGAATGTTTCCTCTACCTTTCCTCTACCTTGCAGGAAAGTTTGAGCAGAAATAAAGGGGATTCCTGGACCTCCAGGATATTCAATAATTCTGGCTTAGCTCTCTGCTCTCATTCAAGTACAAATAAAGTTTTCCCCTTGAACTGAACCTTTCAGATCCTTTCTAACTAGGTGGCATGCGGGATCTTAGTTATCCAACCAGGGATCAAACCTGTGCCCCCTACTGTGGAAGCTTGGAGTCTTAACCACTCAACCACTAGGGAAGTCTAGAAGTTTACTTTAAAAAAAAATTCTTTTAAAATAGTTTTATTTATTTTTGTCTGCACTGGGTCTTTGTTGCTGTTCATGGGCTTTCTCTAGTTGTGGCAAGTGAAGGCTACTCTTCATTGCAGTATGTGGGCTTCTCATTGAGGTGGCTTCTTTTGTTGTTGTACAGGCTCTAGGCACATGGACTTCAGTAGTTGCAGCACATGGTCTTAGTAGCTGTAGAACTCAGGCTCAGTGTTTGTGGTACACAGGCTTAGTTGCTCTAAGGCATGTGGAATCTTCCTGGAGCAGAGATCGAACCCTGCATTGGCAGGCAAATTCTTATCCACTTGCGCCACCAGGGAAATCCCAGAAGTTTGTTGTTGTTCAGTTGCTGTCATGTCCGACTCTTTGTGACCCTATGGACTGTAGCACATCAGGCTTCCCTGTCCTTCACTATTTCCAGGAGTTTGCTCAAACTCATGTCCATTGAGTCTGGATGCTATCTAATCATCTTATCTCCCAGCAATCTTGATTCCACCTTGTGATTAATCCAGCCCGGCCTTTTGAATACTTTGCATGTAAGTTAAATACTCTGCATTTTGGTACTCTGCATGTAAGTTAAATAGAGTGACGGTATACAGCCTTGTCATATTCCTTTCTCAGTTTTGGACCAGTCAGTTGTTCCATGTCCAGTTCTCACTGTTGCTTCTTGACCCGTGTATAAGTTTCTCAGGAGACAGGTTAAGTGGTCTAGTATTCCCATCTAAGGATTTTCCATGGTTTGTTGTGATCCACACAGTCAAAGGCTTTGGCATAGTCAATGAAGCAGAAGTAGACGTTCTTCTGGAATTCTCTTGCTTTCTCTGAGATCCAGCAAATGCTGGCAGTTTGATCTCTGGTTCCTCTGCCTTTTCTAAATCCAGCTTGAACATCTGGAAGTTCTTGGTTCATGTACTGCTAAAGTCTATCTAGAAGGATTTTGAGCATCACCTTCCTAGCATGCAAAATGAGCTCAAAAGTTTACTATTTTTTTTAAAGTAGGAACACTTTATTATTATTTATTTATTTTGGTTACACTGGGTCTTTGTTTCGGTGAATGGACTTTCTCTAGGTTGCAGCAAGCAGGAACTACTCTTTATTGCAGTGCTTGGGCTTCTCATTGTGGTGGCTTCTCTTGTTGTGAAGCACAGGCTCTAAGGGGTGTAGGCTTTAGTAGTTGTGACTTGTGGGCTCAGAAGTTGTGGTGCATAGGCTTAGTTGCTCTGCAGCATGTGGAATCTTCCTGGAGCAGGGATCAAACCCATGTCCTCTGTATCAGCACATGGATTCTTATCCAGTGAGCCACCAGGGAAGTCCAAGTTTACTTTTAATGTCATTTTTCTGTGGGTGAAACATCAAAAGGGGCTTTAGAGAATGTATTTTTTAAAATTTAGAGATGTAAAATATATATAGAAGAGTGTATAAAGTACACTAATCTTAAATGTACAACTTTTTTCTATCTTATCAAAATCAGGGGACCAGCAACTACTCAGAATTCCTGGAGAGGATGGAGGTGAGGAATCAAAAATTTCAAGTAACCCTTGTATATAAACTTGATATATAAAGCTTAAAATTTGCAGCATTAATAAAGTAGTATACTAGATCCTTTTACATAGCCCCAAACCCAAAATATGAGTTTCAAGCAGGTGTATAACATTATTAACCACCACTACAACAACAATCATAGCTACCATTTCTGATACAAACTAACCTGCCAACCATTATACTAAGTGCTTTGCATGTATTATTTCATTTAATCATCTACTTCCTACCATCACATCTACATATTTATTCATAATAGCACAAATACTCTCCCTGCCTCCTTTTATAGTTCTCATTTCTTTCCACTGTGCATTGTATCGTATTCCCTCACACCTCTCTGGAAACCTTACACCATTAATTATCCTCTCTCTCCCCTGTTCAGCCTTTCTCTCTCTTTGGATATTTTCATTGACATTTAAACATGTGCAAGTCTCCCCAGTCTTACAAAAACAATTTCCCTTGACTTCATACTCCTCTCTAGCTACTATTAATTCCTTTCTCTCCTTTGTAACCAAACTTCTTAAAATAACTACTCTTTTTTCATTTCCTTCTTCCCTAGTCCATTCACAACACACTTCAATATGTCTTCTAACTCCCTCAGTCTGGGGTGATAAGGTTACCATTGACCGGGCCACCAAGTCACTAAATCCAATGGATACTTTAGTCCCCATCTTACTTGAACTTCAAGCAAAATTTGACATTAATGATGGTTTCTCCCTTGAAGTACATTTCATACATTGGCTTCTATGACCCATCACTCCTCTTGGTTGTCTTCCTACTTCTCTGGCCATTTCTTTCAGTCTCTTTTACAGGCTCCTCCTCTTCTTACTGGCCATTCAATGATGAAGTTCCTCAGGACTCGGTCCTAATCTCAGTCTCTTCGTTGTTGTTGTTCAGTTGCTAAGTTGTGTCCAACTCTTTGTGACCCCATGGACTATAGCACACCAGGCGCCTCTATTCTCCGCTATCTCCCGGAGTTTGTTCAAATTCATCTCCACTGAGTTGGTGATGCTATCTAACCATTTCAACTTCTGCTTCCCCTTTCTCCTTTTGCCTTGAGTCTTTTCCAGCATCAGGATCTTTTCCAATGAGTTGGCTCTTTGCATCAGGTGGCTAAAGTTTTAGAGCTTTAGCATCAGTCCTTCCAATGAATATTCAGAGTTGATTTCCTTTAGAATTGACTGATTTGATCTCCTTGCAGCCCAAGGGACTCTCAAGAGTCTTCTCCACCACCACAATTCGAAAGCAATCAATTCTTTGGCACTCAGCCTTCTTTATGTTCCAACTCCACATCTGTATAAGACTACTGGAAAAGCCATGACTTTGACTATATGAATCCTTGCCCATAAAGTGATGTCTCTTCTTTTTAATATGCTATCTAGGTCTCTTCATATATTGATATATATAACTCTCTTCTAGACACTCTGAATTACACCCATGACTTCAAATACCACCCACAGGCAAATAACTCATGCATTTTTCTCTCTAGACCATATTTTCCCTTTGAGGTCTTGATCTGTATATTATAATAATAATAGCTAATGCAGATTTAGATCAGTATCTGACATATAGTAAGTACCTATGATTAGTGCCACTACTATTCTTTCTTTTCACCAAAAACTTTCACCTTGGCCTATTGGGTAGGTTGAGGTGTTTCTTTTTTTTTTTTTCCCTTGGAGAAGAAGGACACATTTCCAATATCCAATTTTATAATGTTTCAGTAAGAAAATAGGATTCTTTTAGCTGTACCTCATGACTTGTAGGATCTTAGTTCTCCAACCAAGGATTGAACCTGGACTCATAAGCATGGACTACCAGGGAATTCCCAGAAAATAGAATTTTCCTTGACAGTCAGACTTTGCTAGTCTATAACGTGATAACATATTTACCATACAATTGCATCAACTTCAGCATTATGTATGATTGTACTCACCTCCTGAGGGAGTAAACATCATATATAGTAGAATGCCACTGTGTAGGATGCTTCTACCCACATTATTTTACTTAATCCTCACACCTGATCTCTGAGGATTATTATCCCCAGTTTTTATAGATGAGGAAACCAAAGCTCAGAGAAGGACATAGCTTGCTTGAGGTCACATGGCTACTGATTAAAACCTCAGTCATTGTTCAAGAGCCATCTAAGAATATCCAAATATCTAAAATCCAATTAAAATCTTAGAAGAGGAGCTTGATATCACACCACTCTAGCCTAACAGAGTCCCTTTGATTAGTCTCTCTGGGAAACAGCAAGGCTCTTAGTTAGTAATATCTCACATTGATATAATGCTTTCCTAAACTAGGGATCCCCAACCTCTGGGATCTAATGTCTAATGATCTGAGGTAGAGCTGATGTAATAATAATAGAAATAAAGTACGCAATAAATGTAATGTGTTTGAATAATCCTGAAACCATCCCCAAACCTCCTGGTCCACGGAAAAATTGTCTTCCACGAAACCAGTCCCTCATGCCAAAAAGGTTGGGGACCAGTGTCCCAAACAACTTTTCACCTCTGATCACCTCATCTCTAACCTAAGTGGGACCCTTAGGTACTTTACCTGTCACTTCATCTGGATCAGTAATTCTCTCTCAGTTACACCAGATTCAGTGTTACTGATTCTGGGACCCCTGCCTCCACTGTCCCCTCTCTGTCTGCTCCCGAAGTCCCAGAATACTGCTAGAGGGAGAACCAAGCAGGCCAGTGTAAATTCATGCTGTCCAGTTTCAACTTGGCCCTTGCAGCTGCCCAGCAACCCTTTTATTTGTCTCATACATTCCCTGGCACTCTCCCCACAGAGGCTATTCCAGACCTTCCTCTTCTCATATTCCAGCTCCTCCTGTTCCACTCCTTCAGATTAATATACACACTTTCATCAGATGCTTGATAAAAAAGCATTTTAATGGAGAATATAAAACATATATAAAAGTAGACTGAATACTGTAATGAATCCTTTACTAAACACTCAGCTTCAACTAGTATCAACTCTTGGGCACTCTTGTTTCATCTGTTTCCTCTGTCCCATAATATTTTGCAGCAAATTCCAGATATGATGTCATCCCATACCTAAATATTTCATTATGTATCTTTAAAAGGTAAGGATTGTTTTTTGAAAATCATAATTGTAGTACCATTAGCATACATAAAATAAGCAGTATTTCCTTACTGTCATTAAATATCAAGTCAGCATTTAAATTTCCAATAGTTTCATAAATGTCAAAAGAATTTTACAGCTTTTTTGGTTTGAATCAGTATCTAAATAAGATCCACACATTGTGATTGAATATATATTATATGTCACTTTTTTCCTTGCAACTTTTTGTTGAGGAAGTTGGATTGTTTTTCAGTAGAATTTCATAGTCTGGGTTTTGCCAATTCCATCTCTGTTGTATAGGTTCTCTGTTGTATATATTGGTAAGATAAATAATGTCTGTACAATGCATATTCTGTATTCATTGTCCTATTTTCAGCGGTGTGGGGAAATTGTCTACGTGACCAAAGAAATGGAGGGTGTCTGGCCTAGAGACTGACTCAGGAAGAAGCTAGGACCTCTTTAGCAGGAATGAAACAGATGGTTCAATAAATAGTAACGGAGATCCAGGCAAGATAAGATGGGTGAGGGGCCATTCAGTATCAGATTTCTGCTCTGCTGGTATGTAGAGCAGGACAGTCAGGAAAGCAATGATCAGGCTGAAGTCAGAACTAGAAAAGGAGAGGTAGCTCTTGAGGCAGCAGCTGGGATTATTTCTCAGGGGATTACTCTTCTTGCTATACCCTGTTTTCTAAATATATCTTATTCATTTCCACCTCTGTGCCTTTGCCCTGGATGTTTCCTCTGCTTGGAATAGCATCTCCTTTCTCTCTACCCATCCAAATTCTACTTACCTTTAACGACCAGTGCAAGTTCCCTCTTCTCTGTACTTTAGCTTGTAGAGTCATAAAATATCTCTGAAAGGATAAACAAGAGATCAAGAACATTGATTGCTGTCCTGGGAAGGAAACTGGATGGCTAGAGGACAAGGCTGGAAGGGAGAAAGATATTACTGATTTGCTGTAGAAGGGACAGTTAATCTGATGAAAGAGTCTAATATGAAATCTGTGGAAGTAGAAGGAGGGAGATTAGAGTTTATAATTTGAGGAGAAAGAGGAAGGTCTGAAACAGCCTCTATGGGGAGAATGCCAGGGAACATATGAGACAAATAAAAGGGTTGCTGAGCAGCTGCAAGGGCCAAGTTGAAACTGGACAGCATGAATTTATGTTGGTCTGCTTGGTTCTCCCTCTAGCAGTGTTCTGGGACTTTGGGAGCAGAAAGAGACAGAGAGGACAGTAGAGGCAGGTAACACTGAATCTGATGTAATTGGGAGATAATTACTGATCTGGATAAAGTGACAGGTAAAGTACCCGGCGGAGGGGGAGGGGGGTTGTGTCCCACTTAGGTTAGGGAAGAGGTGATCAGAGATGAAAAGTGATTTGGAAAAGTATTGTATCAATATGAGATATCACTGATGAACTAAGGACCTCATTGATTCCCACATAGGCTTGTCAAAGGGATGCTGCTAGGCTAGAGTAGTGTGATTATCTTCTAAAATCCCAGTTGGGTCCTTAGGTTTTAGATATACTTAGATGACTCTTGGACAACTCTTAGCAATGACTGAAGTTTAAACATGTGGCAGTCATCACTGAAACTGGAACTTCTGCAAGATACATGATGGGAAGGGTAATTTTAAAAAAGCTCTTCATTGAGCCTTTACTGTGATCTAAGTACTGTAATAAAATATGTGCATGTGTACATGCACACTTTATCTGTTATTTCTCTTTGTATATATTATATATACATATATCTCAACTGAGAATACATATTCTCCTTTACTTCTCACAATAGTGTATTAAAAGCATGTTTATTATTTTTCTAATAGATGACGAAACTGGGCTTCAGGGAGGTTGCATAATTTTCTCTAGGTCACACATCTATCAAGTGTCAGAACTGGGACTCAAATCCAGGTTTGAGTACAAAGCCTGTAGTCTTTTGTTTCTAACACTACTTTTCAGCAAATACCTCCATCCATTAAATCAGTGTTATTTTGCCAATGACATCCATTATTAAAACTTTAGATTCATTCTCACCAAAAAGATTTATACACTGAATTGAAAGCTTTTGGTGAGTAAGAAGTTAATAGACTAGGGTGGAAGAAAGAGATTCTTAGAGACTGTGAAACCAATTGAAGATAGTTGCAGTAGTCCAAGAGAGAAAGATGAGACCTCAAACTTAAGTGGGTGTGGTAGTAAGAATGGAGGAGAGGATAATGTATATAAGAGATATGTCTTAGTCGATTCATGCTGCTCTAACAAAGTACCATGGACTAGGTGGTTCATAAACAAATAAATTTATTTCTTATAGTTCTGGAGGCTGGAAGTCTGAGATCAGGGTACCAACATAGTCACATTCTGATGAGGGACCTCTACCAAGTGGAGAGGAAAGAGAGCAAGCAATCCCGCTAATCCCATTCATGATCTCTTCTAATCCTAGTTACCTTCCCAAAGCCCCATCTCCTAATACCATCACATTGGAGGGTAGGATTTTAATGTATGAATTTTAGAGGACACAACACTGAGTCCACAACATCAGAAGGAGTGAAAGTAATATATTGGCCATTGCTAGTCTCTGTGTTCCTTAAACTTAATGTAACTTACTCCTTCCTCAGTGCCTCTGTACTACCTGTTTCCCCTACCTGGAATAGTCTTTCTCCAGGTCTTTGAATAGGTGATCGCTTCTTAACATTCACAGCTCAACTATCACCACTCATGATAGGGAAACAATTCATTATCTCAAAAATTAATCAATAAAGGGAGATAATCAAGTATTTATCCTGCCTTTCCTGGATGAACTGGGTAGATGAAGGGACATGTCTTTTTCCAAAACCATTCCAATTAATAAAATGAAATAAAATTAGAATATCACTGTTTTGCAATCCTTGATAAATATTGAGCAAAGATATTAGACATTATGTCTATCCTAGAGTCATATGAAAGGGATGGGATCCGAGTTTGATCTAGTCTTTGGATCCAGGTGCCAAATACATAGAAACCACATAATGCCTGTGCAATTAGCAGAGTGAGAAGCAGAGTGAGAAGCTTCATAGGAGTTCTTCCATTAAACAAAAAAAATCACACCCCTCAGTGAGGCCTTTCTTGACCATCTTCTCTAAATTAGCACCTACTTGCCAAGGTACTATCGCATTACCCTGTTTGATTTTCCCCATATCCATTATCATCTGCTGAGGTTTCCTTACATGAGAAGCAATATAGCATAACAGTGAAGAGGACAAACTATTAATATAACATCAGGCTGCCTGGGTTCAAATCTTGACTACTTACTAGTTATGTGACCTTAAAGTACTTAAGAGCTATAGACCTGTTTCCCCCAACTATAAAATGGGATTAATAACAGTGCCTATATCATAGGGTCATTAGGAGTATTAAATGAGATAAGTCTATCTAATTTAATATCTACCTCATGGCTTATCATAGTACCTAGTACAGGATAAGCATTATAAATGCTAACAATATTGCATAATTATTTTTTTATTGTACATTATTCTCTCATTCACTAGCATATAAGTCTTTCTGCACTATATGCAGCATCTAAAACTGCCTGCGCTTAATATATGTTTGTTGAATGAAAGGCCTGAGTTAGGGTGATAAAGAAAGTAGAAAGGAGATATGTAAGATATTATTTAAAAAGAAGGAAAAAAAAACCTTGGACTTGATTTTTTTTCTGATAAAGAGGGAATGATATAAGATAATTACTCCAAGGCTTCAAACTTAAGTAACAGATAGGTTAGTGCTTTTAACAGAAACAGGAAAACTGGGAACTAGAACTAATATCTTTGAATATTCCAATAGTGAATTTTATTTTAGATACGACACGACTTTGAAATGATGGCAAAGCATGTGAATGGAAATGCTAGCAGGCAGTTAATTAGAAATGCAAAATTAGAGTTCATGAGAAAAATCAGTGCTGAAGATAGATTTCAGTATCTGCATCAATATGACACAAACATTTAACTTACTAGTATGAGCTTCCTTCATCTTTAAAAAACAAAAACATGCAGATGTGAATAAAATGGAAAACACAGTATTTGAACTCTTAAATTGTTCTCAGAAGAAGTCACCATAAGAAATTTGGTGTGTATTCTTACAAACATTTATAAGCATATTGGCATACAGCATGTAGAGACATAGTAAAAGTATGAACGATACCTACATTTTTTTTAATTACTATTATTGTTTTCTTTTACTTTACAATATTGTATTGGTTTTGCCACACATCAACATGAATCTGCCATGGGTGTACACGTGTTCCCAATCCCGAACCCCCGTCCCACCTCCCCCACCACACCATCCCTTCGGGTCATCCCAGTGCACCCACCCCCAAGCGTTTGGTTTTTCTTTTTGGCCAATTTGGAATTATTCTATAAATATTTTTCTGTAGCTTAATTGTTAAGCATATCACTTTATTGTCCTTTAAAATATTTCCACATCAATATATATAGATCTCTGACATTCTTTTTTGCGCTGCATAGTATGGATATGCCATGATTTATTTAACTATTCTGCTATTGGTGAACACTTAAGTTGTTGACAGTTTTTTAATATTACAAATTGCTGCTGCTCCTGCTAAGTCACTTCTGTCATTTCTGACTCTGTGCAACCCCATAGACAGCAGCCCACCAGGCTCTCCCATCCCTGGGGTTCTCCAGGCAAGAACACTGGAGTGCGTTGCTATTTCCTTCTCCAATGCATGAAAGTGAAGTCTCTCAGTTGTGTCCGACTCTTCGCGACCCCATGGACTGCAGCCTACCAGGCTCCTCTGTCTATGGGGTTTTCCAGGCAAGAGTACTAGAGTGGGTTGCCATTGCCTTCTCCAAATATTACAAATTATGCAGCAATTAAAATCATTATACACATATCTTTGAATATTTATGCTAATATTTTTTGAGGATAGAGTCCTAGAAGTGGGATTGCTGGAAAGGAGGTATAAATATCCTTACACATTTGAAGTGTTAGTATATACTGCTCAAAAAAAATAAATAAATAAATACTGCTCAATTTCCCTCCACAAAGGCTGTTTCGGTTTACATGGCCACCCAGCAGTGTGTGAGGTACCAGTTTACCCAAAACCCTCTTCAATATTTTGTTATGAATTAAAATTTTTATCAACAAGATATTCAAATAATGGTATCTCATTTTTATTTTGCATTTCTTCTGGTCTCAGAAAACGGTAAGCATTCTTTACTGAATATAGTAGTCCTCCTTATCCATGGTTTCACATCCCATGATTTTAGTTACCCTCAGTCAAATGTAGTCTGAAAATATTAAATGGACAATTACAGAAATAAGCAACTCATAAGTTTTTAAAAAATATTTTATTGAAGTATAGTTGATTTGCAATGTTGTATTTAATTTCTGCTGTATAGCAAAGTAACTCAGTTATACATGTATATATATATTCTCTTCATATTCTTTTCCATTATGGTTTGTCACAAGATATTGAATATTGTTCTCTGTACTATACAGTATGACCTTATTGTTTATCCATCCTATATATATAATAGTTTGCATCTGCTAATCAAACTCTTAGTCCTTCCCACCTCTACCCTCTCTCTCTTGGCAACCACAAGTCTGTTCTCAGTATCTGTAAGTCAGTTTTTGTTTCATAGATTATGTTCATTTAGTATTTGTCTTTCTCTTTCTGACAGACTTTGCTTAGTATGATAATCTCTAGGTCCATCCATGTTACTGCAAGTGGCATTATTTCATTCTGTTTAATGGCTAATATTCCATTGTGTGTACATACATACCACATCTTCTTTATCCATTCATCTGTCGATGGGCATTTAAGTTGTTTCCAAGTCTTGACTATTGTGAATAGTGCTGCTATGAACATAAGGGTAAATGTATCTTTTCAAATTATAGTTTTGTCTGAGTATATGCCAACAATGGGATTGTAGGATAATATGATAGATAGGTCTATTTTTAGTTTTTTGAGAAATATCCATATGGTTTTCCCTAGTGACTATACAATTTACATTCCCACCAGCCATATAGGAGGGTTCCCTTCTCTCCACACACTCTCCAGCATTTATTACTAGTAGACATTTTTTTTTACCGCACTGAGTGGCTTGCAGAATCTTAATTCCCCAGCCAAGGGTCAGACCTGGGACCTGACAATGAAAACGCTGAGTCCTAACCACTGGAATTCTGCCAGGCACTTAGACTTTTTAGTGATGGCCATTCTGACTGGTGTGAGGTAGTACCTCATTATAGTTTTAATTTGCATTTCTTGAATAATTAAGCAATGATGAGCATCTTTTCATGTGCCTATTGGCCATCTGTATGTTTTGTTCAGAGAAATGTCTGTTTCAATCTTCTGTCCATTTTTCAATTGGATTATTGGTTTTAAATTGAACACAGTTCTGAATAGCAAGATGAAATCTTGTGACATACCACTCTAGGATGTAAATCATGCCTTTGTCCAGCACATCCATGCTGTATACACTGCTGCTGCTGCTACTGCTGCTAAGTCACTTCAGTCGTGTCCGACTCTGTGCTACCCCATAGACGGCAGCCCACCAGGCTGCCCTGTCCCTGGGATTCTCCAAGCAAGAACACTGGATTGGGTTGCCATTTCCTTCTCCAGTGCATGAAAGTGAAAAGTGAAAGTGAAGTCGCTCAGTTGTGTCCGACTTCGGGACCCCATGGACTGCAGCCCACCAGGCTCCTCCGCCCATGGGACTCTCCAGGCAAGAGTACTAGAGTGGGATGCCATTGCCTTCCCCCACTGTATACACTACCCTCCTATTAAACACTTAGGGAGGGATTATTAGTTTTAAATTGAACACAGTTCTGAATAGCAAGATAAGATCTTGTGACATCCCACTCTAGGATGTAAATCATGCCTTTGTCCAGCACATCCATGCTGTATACACTACCCTCCTATTAATCACTTAGGGAGGGGTTGGGGGCAGGAGGAGAAGGGGATGACAGAGGATGAGATGGCTGGATGGCATCACGGACTTGATGGACGTGAGTCTAAGTGAACTCCGGGAGATGGTGATGGACAGGGAGGCCTGGCGTGCTGCGATTCATGGCGTCGCAGAGTCGGACACGACTGAGCAACTGAACTGAACTGAACCTCCTAGAAGTTATCAGATCAACTGTCTCAGTGTCACAGTGCTTGTGTTCAAATAACCCTTATTTTATTTAGTAATGACCCCAAAGTGTAAG
The DNA here is from genome assembly GCF_042477335.2 of Ovis canadensis. Lineage (NCBI taxonomy): Eukaryota > Metazoa > Chordata > Mammalia > Artiodactyla > Bovidae > Ovis > Ovis canadensis. The sequence continues at coordinate 65,329,903 of NC_091727.1, forward strand.
AGTAGATGCTGGCAATTCAGATATTCTATTACTGTACCTAATTTATAAAATAGGCTTTATCATAGATACTAATATGTATGGGAAAAAACAGTATATATAAGTTTTGGTACTATCTGTGGTTTCAGGCATCCCCTGGGGGTCTTAGAAAGTATCCCCTGCAATTAAGGGGGGATCACTGTTTCTGTGTACCAGATTTATGGTAAACTCTGTTTCCAGCCCCATATGCCTTGTGCATCCTCTGCTGTACCTGGTGTCTTGGATCTCTGCATAGTTTTTCTGGTGAAATGGCTCCTTCTTATCTGTATCCTCTGTAGTAGATCAAAATTTCTTCCCAGCTACTATTAACATTTCAGCTACAATTTCTCAAATGACATTCCTGCATCGAGAAAATCCCAAGAACTTTATCCTTTCGGGTTTGTACATATTTTGTATATTGTTTTGGTTTACTTTTAGTGGTGCCTCAGAAGAGGTTTGAAATGCAATACTTGTCATAAACTAAATTCTCATACATAACTGCTTCTCTATTCAGTTCCATTGATATATTTGTCTATTCTTGAACTATTTCACAACTTTATATAATAATTTGATATTTGGTAGGCAAAGCCTCCCTCACTTCTTCTATCTTTTAAAAGTTTCTTGGCTATTTTTATATGTTCTTCCAGATGAACTTCAGAACCAACTTGTTTAGTACTCTTATCCCTGTCCTCACAAATCCCAATGAGATTATTATAGAAATTTACACTTACTTGAAAAGTTTTTAAATAATGAAATTTCTCATTCAGGAGTATTATACATCCATCTGTTTGTCAAATATTCATACTTATAGCCTTCAGTAATATTTTGTAATTTTATTCATGTTAGTGTTTTGTATGTTTCTTGTTAGGTTTATTCCTATCATTTTTTTCACTGCTGTGAATGAGATCTTCCCCCCATTGCATTTTCTAATTGGATATTGTTTTTATAGAGAAAAGTTATTGATTTAAAACTTAAACTCTATTTCTATTTAATTTTAATAGTATTTCAGTTCATTCTCTTATATTGTCTATATATCATATATAAACAAGGACATTTTATGATTCTTCCTTTACAGCATTTTAACTTTTGTCTTCATACTTTGGCTAGAACCTGCAGAGCAACATTCAGTATTAGTTGAGAAAACAGGTGAATATTCTTGATTTTGTTCTGACTTTAAGGTGAATGCCACTAGTATTTCACTATTATGATGCTTGCAGTTGTTTTCTTCTTTTTTTAATTAAAAAAGTTTTATTTATGGCTGTGCTGGGTCTTCATTGCTGTGCAGGCTTTTCTCTAGTTGTAGCGAGCAGGGACTACTCTCTAGTTGTGGTGCACAGGCTTCTCATTGTGGTGGCTTCTCTTGTTGCAGAGCACAGCCTCTAGGGCACATGGGCTTCAGAAATTGTAGCACAGGCTCAGTAGTTGTGGCGCATGGGTTTAGTTGATCTGCAGCATGTGGGATCTTCCCAGACCAGGGATTAAACCCAGGTCTCCTGCCTTAGCAGGCGGATTCTTTATCACTGAGCCACCAGGGAAGCCCTGCAGTTGTTTTCTATATTCTCTTTCTTTGGCTGCACTGGGTCTTAGTTGCACCATGTGGGATCTCCAATCTTCATTGCAGCATGCAGGGTCTTTAGTTCTGGCATGCGAACTCTTAGTTGCAGCCTGTGAGATCTAGTTTCCTGACTAGGGATTGAACCCAGGCCCCCTGCATTGGGAGCTCGAAGTCTTAGCCATTGGACCACCAGAGAAATCCCTGTGTCTCTATTTCTGCTTTGCAAATAAATTCACCTGTACCATTTTTTCTAGATTCTCCATATAAGTGATATTATGCGATATTTGTTTTTCTCTTTCTGACTTACTTCATTCTATATGACAGCCTCATTTGTTTTTCCAATATTGAGCTGCATTAACTGTTTTATATTTGGAGATTAATCCCTTGTCAGTTGCTTCATTTGTAAATATTGTCTACCATTCTGAGGGTTTCTTTTCATCTTGTTTATAGTTTCCTATAGTTTATAGTTTCCTGTAAAAAAACCTTTTAAGTTTAATTAGGTCCCATTTGTTTATTTTTGTTTTTATTTCAGTTAATCTAAGACGTGGGTCAGAGAGAATCTTTCTTCAATTTACGTCAAAGGGTGTGCTGTCTGTATTTTCCTGGAAGAGTTTTATATTGCCCAGCCTTACATTTAGACCTTTAATCCATTTTGAGCTTATTTTTATATATAATGTTACAGAGTGTTCTGATTTCATTCTTTTACATGTAGCTGTCCAGGGGATTTCCCTGGTGGTCCTGTAGCTAAGACTCCAAGCTCCCAGTGCAGGGGTCCCAGGTTCAATCCCTGATCAGGTAATTAGATCCCACATGTCCCAAGTAAGAGTTCACATGCTGCAACTAAGAGTTTTCATGCTGCAGGTAAAAAAGAGATCCCGCACATGCCACAGCTAAAGATCCTGCAAGTGGTTTAGTCACTCAGTCGTGTCTGACTCTTTGCAATCCCACAGACTGTAGCCCACCAGGCTTCTCTATCCATGGGATTCTCCAGTCAAGAATACTGGGGTGGATTGCTATTCCCTTTTCCAGAGGATCTTCCTGACCCAGGGATGGAATGCTGGTCTCCTGCATTGCAGGCAGATTCTTTACCATTTGAACTACAGGAAAGTCCTAAAGATTCTGCATGCCACAACTAAAAGATCCTGTGTGCTGCAATGGAAACTGAATATAGGGCATGCCACGACTAAGACCCAACACAGCCAAATAAACAAACAAACATATATAGCTGTCCAGTTTTCCCAGTACCACTTATTGAAGAGACTGTATTTTCTCCATTGTATATTCTTGCCTCCTTTGTCATAGATTAGGTGATCATAGGTGTGTGGGTTAATCTCTGGGCTTTCTATCCTTCCATTGATGTATATTTCTGTGTTCTGTGCCAGTATCATACTATCTTGATTACTGTAGCTTTGTAGTATAGTCTGAGGTTGGGGTGGTGCCTGATTCCTCCAGCTCCATTTTTCTTCCTCAAGATTGCTTTGGCTCTCATGGCCAATTTTGTTTCATCTATATTTTGCTAGCTCCTGCTTCTCTGCCCATGTAAGATTATTCTGAAGCAAATATCAGATATCATATTATTTCATCTCATCCGTAAATATTTTGGTATGTATCTCTAAGATGTAAGAACTTTTCTTAAACATGACAACAAAATCATCACCTCTAAAAAATTCTTATATTCATCAAGTGTATAGTCATTGTTCAAATTTTCCTGATTGTCTCATAAATGTTTGTGTGTTTATTTTTAGTTTGTTTGAATCATGATCCAAGCACAGGTTATATGCTGCAATTGGTTGATATGTTTCTTTTAAAAAAATTATTTATTTATTTTGGGCTACATTGAATCTTAGTTGTGGCATGAGGGATCTTTTGTTGCATTGCTCGGGCTCTTCATTGTGACTTGCAGGCTTCTCTCAAGTTGTGGGGTATGAGCTCAGTAGTTGCAATGCACAGGCTATCTAGTTGTGGCACACTGGCTCAGTAGTTGTGGCATGGGGGCTTACTTGCCCCACAGCATGTGGGAATCTTAGTTCTCTGACCAGGGATCAAACCCATGTCCTCTGTAGTGGAAGGCAGATTCTTAACCACTGGACTACCAGGGAAGTCCCTGTTTCTTAAGTCTCTGAATCTATAGGTGTCCGTTCCTTCTCCCACCATTTTTTTTAGCTCCCATGAGATTTATTAGTTGAAGAAACTGAGTGATTTGTCTCATAGCACTTTCCATAAGAGACATTTTAGTAATTGTATCCCTGTGGTGATATTTTCCTGTTCCTTATATTTCCTAAATACTGATGAGGGCTAGAGACTTGATTAGATTTACATTTCCGTTCTATTTTTTACTCTATTGAGGGACAAGAATATGTCATAGGTAGTATTGTATACTATAAGTAGACACACATTATCTTGTTCCTTTTACAATCTTTTTGATGTTCTGAAGTTTCATTAAAAATGTCCGAGTGGAGATTCCTTTCTTTGTTTTCTTTTTCCTGTTTGGGATTCCTGAGTTTTAAGATTGGCATTTAAAAAAAATCAGTTCTCAGCTATTTCCCTTCAAATGTTATTGTTCTACTGTTTTCTCTATTCTTGGCCTGAACTCCAATTAGACAACACCTGTAAGCATAGGGCTTTTAAAACTTACGTTGTTGGCCACCAGGGGTCAGATGACTTCAGAGTTGGCTGCAGCAATTACCCACTAGAGTTGTGGTTATTCATTGTTTCCTCTGCTTTACTGCCAATGTACCATATATGTTTATATGGACAGAGATACACATGTATCTCCACACACAGTTAAAATATATCTTGAAATTCATTCCTATCAGTATATAATTCACCTCATTTTTTCCTCTGAGGTATAACTTACATACAGTAAAATGTTCAAATCTGAAGTATACATTTTTGTGTATGAATACATCTATGAAACAACCCCCAGCTCAAAACAGACCATTTCTAGCACTACAGAGGCTAGCTCCTCGTGACCTCTTTCAGTCATTATCCAGTTCCAAGATTAACCGCTTTCTGACTTCTATAGTCATAGATTAGTTTTGCCTATATTTGAATTTCATATACATGGAATCATACAGAGTATGAACTCTTTTGAATCTGACTTCTTTCAGCATTGTCTGTGAGCTTTATCTATTTTCAAAGTATCAATAATTTGTTCTTGGGAATTCCCTAATTGTGCAGTGGTTAAGATTCCAAGCTTTCACTACCAGAGGCCTGGGTTTGATTCCTGGTCAGGGAACTAAAATCCCTGCAAGCCATGCAGTGCTGCCAATAACAACAACAACAACAACAATAATAATAATAATTTGTCCTTTTTCATTGCTGTGTAGAATTCTTTCTTAAAATTAACTTTCTCTGTGATGACCTACAGAGAAGTCAATGGCACCCCACTCTAGTACTCTTGCCTAGAAAATCCCATGGACGGAGGAGCCTAGTAGGCTGCAGTCCATGGAGTCACTAAGAGTCAGACACGACTGAGCAACTTCACTTTCGCTTTTCAATTTCATGCATTGGAGAAGGAAATGGCAACCCACTCCAGTGTTCTTGCCTGGAGAATCCCAGGGATGGGCGAGCCTGGTGGGCTGCCATCTATGGGGTCTCACAGAGTCGGACATGACTGAAGCGACTTAGCAGCAGCAGCAGCAGCAGCAGCAGTGATGACCTAGAAGGATGGGATTGGGGGAGGGGAAGGAAGCTCAGGAGGGAGGGGATTATATCTATAATTATGGCTGACTCATGTTGCTGTATGGCAGAAACCAACACAACATTATAAAGCAACTTTCCTCCAATTAAAAACATTAACTTTCATTTTGTGGATATATCATAATGTAGATAACAAATCCTCTATTGATGGATATATAAATGGTTTTCATCTTGGTACAAACACTACTGCAGTACATATGTTTATTCATGCACCCTTATTCATGCACCCTTGCCAATAGGATAAAATCCTAGATATGTATATGCTAGGTGAAATATTCTGTGCATTATTAATTTTAATCGATTTTACCAGATTGTCTTCCAAAGAGGATATATTAATTTATAAATCCATCAGCAGTATATATATGAGTCTGATTCTCATCACCCTTGCTAACTATTAACAATTTATAAATTGAGGCATAGTTGATTTATAATACTATACTAGTTTCAGGTATATAACATAATGATTCAAAATTTTTATAGATTATATAGCATTTAAATTATAGGGACTTCCCTGCTGGTCCAGTGGCTAAAAACTCATGCTTCTGGGTTTGATCCCTGGTCGAGGAACTAGATCCCACATGCCACAACTGAGGGTTTGCATGCTGCAACTAAAGATCCTGCTTGCCACAATGAAGACTGGAGATTCTGTGTGCTACAGCTAAGACCTAGCAGAGCCAAATAAATACATAAATGAATAAGCAGAACTTGAAAAAATTAAATTATTATAAAATATTGGCTATATTCCCTGTGTTGTATAGTATATCCTTGTAGCTTATTTATTTGTTTTTGGCTGCACTGGGTCTTCATTGCCGCACATGGGCTTTCTCTGGTTGCAGCGAGCTGAGGCTACTCTCTAGTTCTGGTATGCAGGCTTCTCATTGCAGTAACTTGTTGTGGAGCACAGGCTCTAGGGCATGCAGGCTTCAATAGTTGTGGCACACAGGCTTAGTTGCCCTGCTGCGTGTGGTATCTTCCTAGACCAGGGATCTGACTCGTGTCCCCTACACTGGCAGGTGGATTCTTAACCACTGGACCACCATGGAAGTCCACGTAGCTTATTTATTTTATACATAATTTTATATTTTAGACTTCACATATAAGTGGCAACATAAATTATTTTCTCTGTCTTATTTCACTAAGCATAATACCTACAGGTCCATCCATGTTGTTGTAAATGGCAAAATTTTATTCTTTAACACATCTCATTTATCCATTCATTTGTTAATGTACACTTACTTTGCTTCTATATCATGGCTATTGTAAATAATGCTGCTATGAACATCATGAACTCCTTACTGTCAAATTCAGGCTTAAATTGAAGAAAGTAGGAAAAACCACTGGACCATTCAGGTATGACCTAAATCAAATCCCTTTTGATAATACAGTGGGAGTGAGAAATAGATTCAAGGGATTAGATCCGATAGAGAGAGTGCCTGAAGAACTATGAATGGAGGTTCGTGACATGGTACAGGAGGCAGGGATCAAGACCATCTCTAAGAAAAAGAAATGCAAAAAGGCAAAATGGTTATCTGAGGAGGCCTTACAAATAGCTGTGAAAAGAAGAAAAGCAAAAGGCAAAGGAGAGAAGGAAAGATACACCCATTTGAATGCAGAATTCCAGTAAGAAAGCCTCCCTCAGTGATCAATGCAAAGAAATAGAGGAAAACAATAGAATGGGAAAGACTAGAGATCTCTTCACGAAAATTAGAGATACCAAGGGAACATTTCATGCAAAGATGGGCACAATAAAGGACAGAAACCGGACCTAACAGAAGTGGAAGATATTAATAAGAGTTGGCAAGAATACACAGAAGAACTTTACAAAAAAGATCTTCATGACCCAGATAACCACAATGGTATGATCACTCACTTAGAGCCAGACATCCTGGAATGTGAAGTCAAGCAGGCCTTAGGAAGCATCACTACAAACAAAGCTAGTGGAGGTGATGGAATTCCAGTTGAACTATTTCAAATCCTAAAAGATGATGCTGTGAAAGTGCTGCACTCAATATGCCAGCAAATTTGGAAAAGTCAGCAGTGGCCACAGGACTGGAAAAGGTCAGTTTTCATTCTAATCCCAAAGAAGGGCAATGTCAAAGAATGTTCAAACTACCACACACTTGCACTCATCTCACATGCTAGTAAAGTAATGCTCAAAATTCTCCAAGCCAGACTTCAACAGTATGTGAACTGTGAACTTCCAGATGTTCAAGCTGGATTTAGAAAAGGCAGAGGAACCAGAGATCAAATTGCCAATATCCACTGGATCATCAAAAAAGCAAGAGTTCCAGAAAAACATCTGCTTCTGCTTTATTGACTATGCCAAAGCCTTTGACTGTGTGGATCACAATAAACTGGAAAATTCTGAAAGAGATGGGAATACCAGACCACCTGACCTGCCTCTTGAGAAACCTATATGCAGGTCAGGAAGCAACAGCTAGAACTAGAGATGAAACAACAGACTGTTTCCAAATAGGGAAAGGAGTCTGTCAAGGCTGTATATTGTCACCCTGCTTATTTAACTTTTATGCAGAGTACATCATGAGAAATGCTGGGCTGGATGAAGCACAAGCTAGAATCATGCTTGCTGGGAGAAATATAAATAATGTCTGATATGCAGATGATATCACCCTTATGGCAGAAAGCAAAGAAGAACTAAAGAGCTTCTTGATGAAAGTGAAAGAGGAGAGTGAAAAAGTTGGCTTAAAACTCAACATTCAGAAAACTAAGATCATGGCCTCTGGTCCCATCACTTCATGGCAAATAGATGGGGAAACAGTAGAAACAGTGACAGACTTTATTTTGGGGGGCTTCAAAATCACTGCAGATGGTGACTGCAGCCATGAAATTAAAAGACTCTTGCTCCTTGGAAGAAAAGTTATGACTAACCTAGACAGCATATTAAAAAGCCAGAGACATTACTTTGCCAACAAAGGTCCATCTAGTCAAGGCTATGGTTTTTTCAGTAGTCATGTATGGATGTGAGAATTGGACTATAAAGAAAGCTGAACACTGAAGAATTGATGCTTTTGAACTGTGGGGTTGGAGAAGACTCTTGAAAGTCCCTTGGACTGCAAAGAGATCCACCCAGTCCATCCTAAAGGAAATCAGTCCTGAATATTCATTAGAATTATTGATGCTGAAGCTGAAGCTGAAGCTCCAATACTTTGGCCACCTGATGCAAAGAGCTGACTCATTTGAAAAGACCTTGATGCTGAAAAAGATTGAAGGCAGGAAGAGAAGGGGACAAGAGAAGATGAGATGGTTGGATGGCATCACCGACTCAGTGGACATGAGTTTGAATAAACTCCAGGAGTTGATGATGGACAGGGAGGCCTGGTGTGCTGCAGTCCATGGAGTCGCAAGAGTCGGACACACTGAGCAACTGAACTGAACTGATGAACTTTGGGGTATATCTGTTTTCTTTGCGTGTGTGTGTTTATTTCTATTTTCTTTTTTTAAATATAAATTTATTTGTTTTAATTTGAGGTTAATTACTTTACAATATTGTATTGGTTTTGCCATACATCAATATGAATCCACCATGGGTATACACGTGTTCCCCATCCTGAACCCCCCTCCCACCTCCGTCCCCATACCATCCCTGTGGGTCATCCCAGTGCACCAGCCCCAAGCATCCTGTATCCTGTATCGAACCTTCTGTTTTCAAATTAGTGTTTTCAATTTCTTTGAATATATGCCCAAGTATAGAATTGCTGGATCATATGATAATTCTGTTTTCAGTTTTTTTGTAGAATCTCCATACTGTTTTCCACTGTGGCTGCACCAATTTACATTCCCACCAATAGTGTGCTGGGGTTCCCTTTTCTCCATATCCTCACCAACACTTGTTATTTGTTGTCTCTTTGATGATAGCCATTCTGACAGATGTGAGGTGATATCTCATTGTGGTTTTGATTTGCATTCCTCTGATGACTAGCAGTGTTGAGCATCTGTTGACCATCTATGTGTCTTCTTTGGAATAATATTTATTTAGATCTTCTGCCCATTTTAAAATCAGATTTTTTTTATATTGAGCTGTATGTAGTATTTATATATTTTGGATATTAACCCCTAGTCAGTCATATAATTTGCAAATATATTTTTTTCCCATTCAGTAGGCTGCCTTTCCATTTTCTTGATCATTTCTTTGTTGAGCAAAAGCTTTAACGTTTAATGAGGTCCCGTTTGGTTATTTTTGCTTTTATTTCCTTTGCCTTAAATGACAGATCCAAAGAAATATTGCTATGGTTTATGTCAAAGAGAGTTCTGCCTGTGCTCTGTTTTAGGAATTTTAAAGTTTATTTTTGTATATGGTATTATATAATGTTCTAATTTCAGTTTTTACATGTAGCTGTCCAACATTCCTGGTACCACTTTTTGAAGAGACTGTCTTTTTTCCATTGTGATTAATTGACCTAGGTGTGTGATTTTATTTATTTATTCTGTTCCACTGATTGATGTGTCTGTTTTTGTGCCAGTACCATACTACTTTGATTATTATAGCTTTGAGGTATAGTCTGAAGTCAGAGAGCATCATTCTTGAGTTCTGTTCTTTCTCAAAATTGTTTTGGTTATTTGGGATCTTCTGTGTTTCCATGCAAATTTTAAAATTATATGTTCTAGTTCTGTGAAAAATACTATGGGTGTTTTGTTAGGGATTGCATTGAATCTGTACATCACCTTGGGTAGTATTTTAACTACTAAGTTTTCCAATCCATTAACACAGTATATCTTTCTACCTGTTTGTGTCATCTTGAATTTCTTTCATCAGTATATTATAGTTTTCTGAGTACCAGTCTTTTATTTCCTTAGTTAGATTTATTCCTAAGTATTTTATTCCTTTTGGTGTGATTGTAAATGAAATTGTTTCCCTAATTTTTCTTTCTAGTAGTTTCTTGTTAGTGTATAGAAATGCAATAGATTTCTGTATATTAATTTTGTATCCTGCACTTTACCAGATGATGAGCTCTACTCTTTTTTTGGTGGTGTCTTTAGAATTTTCGATGTATAGTATTAGGTGGTCTGCAAAAAATAACAATTTTCTTTCCTTTCCAATTTGAATGCCTTTTACTTCTTCTTCTTGTCCAATTGCCATGGATAAGACTTCCACTATTGTGCTGAATAAAAGTGGCAAGAGTGGGCATCCTTGTCTTGTTCCTGATTTTAGAGGAAACGCTTCCTGCATTTAACCATTGAGTATGATGTTAGGTGTGGGCTCATCCATATATGGCCTTTATTATGTTGAGGTATGTTCCCTCTGTGGGCTTCACAGGTGGCACAGTGGTAAAGAATCTGCCTGCCAATGCAAGAGACGCAGGTTTGATCCCTGTGTCAGGAAGATCCACTGGAATAGGAAATGGCAAACCACTCCAATATTCCTGTCTGGAAAATTCCATAGACAGAGGAGCCTGGTGAGCTACAGTCCATGGGGTTGTAAAGAGCTGGACATGACTGGGTGACTGAGCATGCATGCACACATGTTCCCTTTATACCCACTTTGTTTTTTACTCTTTGGCTATGCTGCGTGGCTTGTAGGAGGAAGCGCAGAGTCCTAACCTCTGGACTGCCAGGGAATTCCCTTTTTTTCTATACCACTTTTGTAGAAAGTTTTTTAATCATAGATCAATGCTGAATTTTGTCAAAAGCTTTTTCTGCATCTATTGAGATGATCATAAGATTTTCATTCTTCAGTTTGTTAATGTGGTGTATGACATTAATTGATTTGTAGATATTGAACCATTCTCACATACCTGGGATAAACCCCACTTGATCATGGTGTATGATCCTCTAATGTATTATTGAATTTGGTTAGCTAATATTTTGTTGAGGATATTTGCATCCAAGTTCATCAATGATAATTGGCCTATAATTTTCTTTTTTTGTGATATCCTTGTCTGGTTTTGGTATTAAGGTGATGTTGGCCTCATAGAATGAGTTCCAAAGTGTTCCTTCCACTGCAAATTTTTTTAATAGCTTGAGAAATATCAGTGTTAACTCATCTTTAAATGTTTGGTAGAATTCCCCTGTGAAGCCATCTGGTCTTGGTCTTTTGTTTGTTGGGAGATTTTTTATTATTATCACTGATTCAGTTTCATTACTGGCGATTAGTCTGTTCATATTTTCTGTTTCTTCTTAGTTCAGTCTTGGGAGATTGTGCATTTCTAGGAATGTGTCCATTTCTTTTAGGTTGTCCATTTTATTGGCATATGGTTGTTTGTAGTAGTCTCTTATGATCCCTTTAATTTCTATGGTACCAGTTGTACTTTCTTTGTCATTTCTGATTTTATTGATTAGGGCCCTTTCAGTTTTTTTTTTTATGTTTATTTATTTTTGGCTGTGTTGGGTCTTCATTGCTGCACAGGCTTTTCTCTAGTTGTAGCAAGAGGGGGCTACTCTCTAGTTGAGGCACACAGGCTTCTTATTGTGGTAGCTTCCCTTGTTGTGGAGTACAGGCTCTAGGGCTCCTGGGCTTCAGTGGTTGTGGCTCATAGGCTCCAGAGCACAGGCTCAATAGTTGTGTCACATGGGCTTAATTGCTCTGTGACATGTGGGATCTTCCCAGATCAGTGATTGAACCTGAGTCTCCTGCATTGGCACATGGATTCTTTGCCACTGAGCCACCAGGGAAGCCCCTTGTTTTTATTTTTTTTCTTGATGAATCTGGCTACATGTTTATCAATTTTATTTATCTTTTCAAAGAGTTAACTTTTAGTGTCATTGATATTTTCCATTGTTTTTTAGTCACTATTTCATTTGTTTTTCTCTGATTTCTTTCCTTCTACTAACTGTCTTTTGTTCTTCTTTTTCTAGTTCCTTTAGGTGTAAGATTTGTTTATTTGATATTTTTCTTGTTTCTTGAGGTAAGCTCGTATCACTGTATTTATTTATTTATTTGGCTACACTAGGCCTTAGTTGCAGCATGTGGTATCTTCAGTTTCAACATACAGAATCTTTAGTTGTAGCATATGGGCCCTAGTTCCCTGACCAGGGATCAAACTGGGGCTCCCTGCATTGGAATCAAGGAGTCTTATCCACTGGACCACCAGAGAAGTCCCTTGTATCACTATAAACTTCCCTCTTAGAACTGCTTTTGCTGTGTCCCATAGATTGTGGATCACTGTGTTTTTGTTTTCTTTTGTCTCCAGGTATTTTTAAAATTTTATCCTTGATTTCTTCACTGATCCTTTGGTTTGTTTAGTTTCCACGTATTTGTGGGTTTCTTTTTTTCTTTTCTTTTTTTGCAGTTTTATTTTCTTGTAGTTGATTTCTAGTCTCATAGTATTGTGGCTGGAAAAGATATGATACTTGATATGATACTAGTGTTCTTTTCTTTTTTTTTACATTTCAATTTTTTTTCTTTAAAAGGAGTGAGTTGTGTACAGGAGGGTTAAATGCTTTATAGACAAGAAAAAAAAACTGCGCTAGAACCAACTTATTCATCATCTTCTTCTTCCTCCTCATCCTCTTCATCTTCTTCCTCCTCCTCATCCTCTTCATCTTCCTCATCTTCCTTCTTTTTCTTGCTTTTTTCAGCCTTGACAACTCCCTTTTTTGCTGCATCAGGCTTCCCTTTAGCTCGGTATGCAGCAATATCCTTTTCATACTTTTCCTTCAGCTTAGCAGCCTTCTTCTCATAAGGCTGCTTATCATCCGCAGCAGTGTTATTCCACATCTCTCCCAGTTTCTTTGCCACATTGCCAATGGACAGGCCAGGATGTTCGCCTTTGATTTTTGGACAATACTCAGAACAAACCAAGAAAAAGGCCGAAGGAGGCCTCTTGGGTGCATTGGGATCCTTGAACTTCTTTTTTGTTTCCCCTTTAGGAGGGATATAAGTTTTCATTTCTCTTTTATAACGGGCCTTGTCTGCCTCTGCCATGTCTTCAAATTTTCCTTTCTCTTTAGCAGACATGGTCTTCCACCTCTCTGAGCACTTCTTAGAAAACTCTGAGAAGTTGACTGAAGCATCCGGGTGCTTCTTTTTGTGCTCCTCCTGGCAAGTTTGCACAAATAATGCATATGATGGCATTTTGCCTCTTGGCTTCTTAGGATCTTCTTTGCCCATGTTTAATTATTCTTCCTCCACGAGGCGCAGAGTTGCCCAGTGCCCGTCCGGCTCTCACTTGCCCTGGTGCTGTCTCTATGGAGCTCAGTGTACTGCAATGGCTGTGAGAGTGGGAGCCAGACGCTGATACTAGTTTTCTTAAATGTAATGAAACTTAGTTTAATGGCCTAGCATTTGATCTCTTCTGCCGAGCATTCCATGTGCACTAGAAAAGAGTGGATATTCCACTGTTATTGGATGGAATGTACTATATTTATCTATTAAGCCCATTTGGACTAATGTTTTATATAAGACCAGAGTTTCCTTGTTTATTTTTCATCTAGATTATCTGTCCATTGATGGAAATGGAGTGTTAAAATCACCTAGTATGATTTTGTTGCTGTCAGTTTCTCCCTTTATGTCTGTTAATATTTTCTGTGTGTATTTAGGTGCTCTTATGTTGGACGCATATATATTTCCTATTGTTATATCTTCTTTTTGTGAGGAAGCTTTGCCACAGCATGCAAGATCTTAGTTCCCTAACCAAGGATCAAACCTGTGCCCCATACAGTGGAAGCACAGAGTCTTAACCATTGGACAGTCAGGGAAATCCCTGTTATATCTTCTTCTTGGATTGATCCCTTAATCATTATGTAATATCCTTCTTTGTCTCTTGTTACAGTCTTTGTTTTGATATATATACACTACTTATATAAAATAGATAAGTAGTGAGAACCTACTATATAGCACAGAGGACTCTACTCATACTCTGTGGTGACAAAGGGAATGTATTACATGTATAGCTGATTCAATGTGCTCTATAGCAGAAACTAACAACATTGTAAAGCAACTAAATTCCAATAAAATTTTTAATAACCTATAAAATAAAGTCTATTTTGTCTGATATAAGTATTGCTACCCCAGCTTTCTTTTGATTTCCATTTGCATGAATACCTTTTTCCATACCCTCACTTTCAATCTGTGTGTGTCTTTGGATCTGAAGTGTGTCTCTTGTAGGCAGTGTATATTTGGATCTTGTCTTTGTATCCGTTCATTCACTCCATGTCTTTTAATTGGAGCATTTAGTGCATTTCCATTTAGTGTATTACCCATTATTGATGGATACATACCTATTGCCATTTGGTTAATTACTTGGGGGTCATTTTTGTAATTTTTTTGATCGTCTCTTATTCTTTTGTTCTATTCTCTTGTAATTTGATGACTGTCTTTAGTGTTAGTTTGGATTCCTTTCTTTTTGTGTGTGTGTTTCTATTATAGATTTTTATTTTGTGGTTATCAGGTGTGTGTGCGTGTATAAAATCAATGTATATACACATATATGTGATTAAGCTGCTAATCTCTTAATTTCAAAGGCATTTTAACAGCCCTGCATTTTTACTTTCCTCACCCCATGATTACTGTTTTTGACATCATGTTTTACATCTTTTCATCTTGTGTAGCCTTTAACAACTTATTGATTTTTAGTGCTTTTATTTTAAAACTTTCCTACTAGCTTTGTACGTGGTTGATTTACTACCTTTACTGTATATTTGCCTTTATCAGTAAGCTTTTTCCTTTAGTAATTTTCATGTTTATAGCTGTGGCCTTTTCTTTTTTACTTCCCTTTAACATTTCTTATAAAGCTGGCTTGGTGGTGCTGAACTCATTTTTTTGCCTGTCTGTAATACTTTTACAGATTTGATTTGATTCCTCCATCAGATCTGAATGAAAGCCTTGCTGGGTAGAGCATTCTTGATTGCAGGTTTTTCCTTTACTTATATTTGTTTTTTTTTCTTTTACTTCACTTTATATGTATTGTGCCACTTCCTTCTCACCTGAAAAGTCTCTGCTGAAGTTAGGTGATAGTTTTATGGGAATTCATTTGTATGGTGTGTGTTGCTTTTCCCTTGCTGCTTTTTATATTCTCTTTATCTTTAATTTTTGCCCTTTTAATTACAGTGTATCTTGGTATGGTCCTCCTTGAATTGATCCTGTTTAGGACTTTGTGCTTCCTGGACCTGGATATCTGGATATCCAGGATAGGGAAGTTTTGAGTTATTATGTCTTCAAAAAGTTCTCTGTCCGTTTCTCTCTCTTCTCCCCCTGGGACCCCTGTAATGTGAATGTTAGTATACTTGATGTTGTTTCAGAGGTCTCTTAAACTGTCCTCTTTTCATTCTTTTTTCTGTTTTACTTTGGTGATTTCCACTACTCTGTATGCCAGCTTGCTGATCCATTCCTCTGTATCATTTAGTGTACTTTTAATTCCTTTTAGTGTAGTTTTCATTTCACTTATTGTATTCTTCATCTGTTTGGTTGTTCTTTATATATTCTAAGTCTTTGTTAAAAACTTCTAACTTCTCAGTCTATTCATCTCTTCTTATCCTGAGTTCTTTGATATGTTTACAATCATTACTTTGACCTCTTTATTGGGTAGATTGTCTATCTTCACTTCACCTAGTTCTTCTGGAGTTTTACCTTGTTCCTTCATTTGGAACATGTTCCTCTGTCACCTCATTCTGCCTAATTTGCTGTTTTTATTTCTATGTATCTGGTAGATTGTTTATGTTTCTCGACCTTGGAGAAGTAGCCTTTTGTAGGAGACATCTTATGTGTCCCAGCAGCACACTTCCCTGTTGTCACCAGAGCTATATGCTCTAGAAATGGTTCCTTCTGTTATGGTGGGTTGACAACTGTGGGTGGTCTCATAGGTGTGGCCCACCCCTGGTTTGGTTGGTTTTCAGACCCTGCATTGTATAGAGGCTACTAGCTGCTGGTCAGCAGGGTCAGGTCACAAGATCTTGGCTAAAGGACGTAGGTTTGATGGGGGGTGGTCCTGGGTGCTTGCTCACTGGTGGGCAGAATCCGTTTCTAGGATGGATTTCCTTCATCTAGTGTCAGCCTTCTGAATGGGGCTGGTGAATGAGGCTGGTTCCTGATGTGCCTAGCTGCAGGTTCCCGGGTATTCCATTCCTGGTACTGGCCCACTGGTAAATAGGGCTAGGTGGCTGGCTGAGGAGTCCAAGGCATCTCAGTGATGGTATTGGCCTGCTGATAGGTGTGGCTAGGGCCCAGGTGGTCCCAAGGCTAATTAATGCCAGCTCATTGGTGTGCAGAGCCAGGTCTTGGTATCTCTGGCTTCAGGGCCCTATGCATCCCAAAGGTGGTTTCAGCTCACTGGTGTATGGGGCTGGATCCCAGGGCTGCTGGCTAAGGAGCCTAGGGTGTCCCTGGGCTGCTCTCTGCCTGCTGATGTTTTGACTGGGTCCTGAGAAGGCAGGCTGTGGGGCTGTGGTGATCCTGAGGCCAGTGTCTATCCATTGGTTGGCGGGTTTGGAGTCCAAGAGATCTCACCAGTGGTACCCACTCACCAGTGGGTGAAGCTGGGTCCTGGCACTAGTGCCAATCCACTTGTGGGTAGAACCAGGTCCTGGGGTCTCTGGCTGCAGGGCTGAGGGGTCCCAGAGCTGATGTCTGGCCACTGGTGGTTGAGACCAGTTCTTGACATGGCTGCAGGGTCTGGGGTATCCTCAAGCTTGTGTCAGCCCACTGGTGATTGAGGATGGATCCTGGTGGCTGAGGGGCTCAAGAGGTCTCAGAGCTGATGTTGGCCTGCTGGTGGGTGAGGGCATAGCCCAGTAGGTTCCAGGGCTAGTGCCAGCCTGCTAGTGGGTGGGCTGGGTCCTGCCATGGCAGGTTGTGGTGCTACAGTGGTCCTTGGGCAGGTGTCTGCCCACTGGTGGGTGAGGCTGGTTCCAAGGCTAGAGCTTGCTCATGGGTAGGTGAGTCCAGGTCACAGGGTGTCCTGAGGCTGGTGCCTGCCCAATGGTGGACAGAGCTGAGTCCTGGGGGTCTCTGGTTGCAGGGCTTTGGGAGTCCTGGGTCTAGTGCCTGTGCTCTGGTGTATAGGACTGGGTCCTGGGCCCTCTGCAGACAGGGCCATGTCCAGAGACAGCTGTGGGTTCAGAGGGTTTTAAGACTGCCTGCCTGCTGGTGTGTGTGGCTGTTCCTGCCTGGCTAGTTACTTGGCCTGAAGCATCCCAATATGGGTGCCTACAGGCTGGTGGGCAGGAGTGGGGCAGCATCCCAAGGCTAATAAACTAGAAGCAGGATTCCAAAATGGTGCTTGCCAGCCCCAGTGTCTATGTCTCCAGGATGAGACATATGTCTATGTCCAGTTGCCTCTTGCCTCTCTGGAAGGCTCTCCAAGATCAACAGGTGGGTCTGACCTAAGCTTCTTTCAAATTACCACTTCAGCCCTGGGTCCTGGAGCATGTGAGATTTTGTATGCCCTTTAAGACTGGAGTCTTTATTTCCCATAACCCTCTGGCTCCCCTGAAAGTAAGCCCCACTGGCCTTCAAAGCCAAACATTCTGGGGATCATCTTCCTGATATTGGACATTTGGACTGGGGAGCCTGATGTGGGGCTCCCATCTATAGGTTGCTCACTCTGGGGTGTGGGTCTCGACTATACCGTGACTCTGGCCCTCCTACTCATCTCACTGTGGTTCCTTCTTTACGACTTTAGTTGTAGGAGATCTTTTCTGCTAGATTCTGTTCTTTTCTCATCAATAGTTGCTCTCATCAAATAGTTGCAATTTTGGTGGTGCCAGTGAGAGGAGATGAGCTTAGAGTCTTCCTGCTCGGCCATTTTGACCAATAAAGAAACTAGTAAGAAATATTTTTATCTTTGACAATCTGATAGGTTAGGAACCTATAACTAATCTTTTTTTTTTTTTACTAAAAATACATGTACATGGCAAAAAACAACACAAACAATATAAAAGGATATACAATTGAAATTATAACCTCTGTTCCCTCAGTTCCCTTTCCAGAGATGCCCCCTGTCAGTTTCTTGTTTATTCCTCCAGATATCTTGTATGTAAACCATGTATATACAAGTATAATAAATGGGTGTATATGTGCACATGGATTTGAATATCTGTCTGTCTGATTTACTGATGAAAACATCTGAACATACTTATTTGTTCATGTGGGTTAGTATATTTTAGGGAAAATTCCTAGAGGTATGATTGTTGTATCAATGTATTATAGTGATTGATATCATTCCCAGCCCAGTATCCATGCCATGTCTTCACCATTGTTCAGCAGTCATAAAGTTTGAAGAGAGTGGAATTGATCTCACTCCCAGCTTCAAGAGTGGGTACACCACCGTGTAACATGATCAAAGTAAGTCTATCCCCTATGCCTTGGTTATTGGTTCAGGCAAGCCAGGCCTTCGCCAATCAATGCATACTGTCCTGTCAAAGGGAAAGTTCAGGAATGGTCCAGTGATACCAAGTCAATGAAATGTTAGAAGATATTTGTTAATGTATTGGGAGGAAGAAGGTTGATTTTCTTTTTTTTTTTTCCTTTGCTGTTGTGAGAGAGAATAAAAGCCAGCTTTGTCTCTTCTTTTGCACAGTATGTTGTAGCTGATGTGAAGAGTTCAAGTGCTGCAGCCCCTTTGCTACCAAGAATGGAGTCAAACAGTGGAGCTCACACTTGGGATGACTGAACTGACAGATGGTAGGAAATTAGGTTCTTGGTGATATTGTTGATCCACAGAAGCAAACCAATTTCCAAGCCCACTCATCCCCTGGAATTTGCATTACTGGAACCAATAGATCATCTTTATTGTTTAAGACTATTGGAGTTGAGTTTTCTGTTACTTACAAATAAAAAAGCATATAAACTGTATTTTTTTCCTTTTTTAGAAAGGTGTTTATTGGTATATAGTTGATTTACAATGCTGTATTAGTTTCAGGTGTACAGCAAAGTGATTCAGCTATACATATACATGTATTCAAAAATGTGGGACACTTCGTGAATTTGTGTATCATCCTTGCTCAGGAGCTGTGCTAACCTTTAGATCATTCTAACTGTAGTAATGTGCTGTAGTAATGTAGTAAAGTGTGCCAAAGTGAGCACATTTTAAAATTTTTTGATAAGTTGCCTTACAAAAGATGTACAGATTTACAATCCAACAACAAAACATGAGTGTTTCTCCACAGCCTTGCCAAATAATATATTATCAAACTATCTGCTACTGCCATTTTTATAGGAAAAGAGTGGTATCTTAACAGTCTTTTTTATCTTGAGTAAGGTTAAACTTTTTGTTTGTTTATGTTTTGGCCATGCTGCTCAGCATGTGGGATCTTAGTTCCCTGACCAGGGACTGAACCTGTGTCCCCTGCATGGAAGCATGGAGTTCTAACCACTGGGCCACCAGAATTCCCTAAGCTTTCTAATGTACTTAAAATTCACATATATTTCCTTTTTTTCTGCATGTGTGTGGGTATAATACTCATGTCCTTTGCCTAGTTTTCTATTTCTCTTTTCTTACTGCTTTGTAAAAGCTTTTTGTATCCTAAGTAAATCAGGTTCTTGTTATGTGGGTTGAAATGTACTTTCTGAATCTCTTCTTTGGCTTTTGATTTTCTTTTTCCATTAAAATTTTTTTCTTGGCTGCACTGGATCTTCATTGCTGCTTATGGGCTTTCTCTGTTGCAATGCACAGGCTTCTCATTGCAGTAGCTTCTTTTGTTATGGAGCACAGGCTCTAGGGGATGCAGGCATCAATAGTTGCAGCTCATGGGCTCTAGAGTGAGGGCTCAGTAGTTGTGACACATGGGCTTAGTTGCCCTGCAGCATGTGGAATTCTCCTGGACCAGGGATTGAACCCCATCCCCTGCATTGACAGGCGGATTTCCAACCACTGGACCACCAAGGATCTTTTTGCATTTTAAAAAAATTTTGCTTATTTATTTATTTTGGGCTGTGCTGGGTCTTCATTGCTATGCAGGCCTTTCTCTAGTTGCTGTGAGCAGGGGCTACTCTCTAGTTATGGTATTCTTTTGTTGTGGATCACAGACTCTAGGGTATGCGGACTTCTGTAGTTGTGGCTCCTGGACTTGAAAACACAGGCTCAGTAGTTGTGGTGCACAAACTCAGTTGTTTGCTCCATGGCATGTGGGATCTTCCCGGACCAGGGATCAACCCCATGTCTCCTGTGTTGACAGGTAGATTCTTTACTACTGAGCCACTAGGGAAGCCCTGCTTTTTGCATTTTTATGGCAAATATATATATAACATAAAATTTAGCATTTTAAACCGCACAATTCATTGGCATTAAGTACATTCACAATATTGTATAACCTTTACCACTACTTATTTCCAGAACTTTCTCATCCTAAAGAGAAACTCTGTTCCTATTAAACGATAATTCTGCATTGTCCCTTCCAACAGACCTGGTAAACTCTATTCTAATTTCTGTCTCTATGAATTTGCCTATTTTAGGTAACTTATATGAGTGTAACTGTACAATATTTGAATTTTCTGTCTTATTTCATTTAGTGTATTTTCAAGATTCATATTTATTGTAACATATATCAGAATGTTATTCCTTTTTATGGCTGAATAATATTCCATTCCATGTATATACCAAATTTTATTTATTCATTCATCTGTTGATGGACACTTGAGTCATTTCTCAGTTCAGTTCAGTTGCTCAGTCATGTCCGATGCTTTGTGACCCCATGGACTGCAGCACACCAGGCTTCCCTGTGATCACCAACTCCCAGAGCTTACTCAAACTCATGTCCATTGAGTCGGTGATGCCATCCAACCATCTCATCCTCTCTCATCCCCTTCTCCTCCCACCTTCAATCTTTCCCAGCATCAGGGTCTTTTCAAACAAGTCAGTTCTTCGAATCAGGTGGCCAAAGTATTGGAGCTTCAGCTTCAACATCAGTCCTTCCAATGAATATTCAGGACTGATTTCCTTTAGGATTGACTGGTTTGATCTTGCAGTCCAAGGGACTCTCAAGAGTCTTCTCCAACACCACAGTTCAAAAGCATCAGTTCTTCAGCATTCAGCTTTCTTTACAGTCCAACTCTCATATCCATTCATGACTACTGGAAAAAGCATAGCTTTGACAAAACAGACCTTTGTTGGCAAAGTAATGTCTCTGCTTTTTAATACACTGTCTAGGTTGGTCATAGCTTTCCTTCCAAAGAGCAAGAGTCTTTTAATTTCATGACTGCAGTCACCATCTGCAGTGATTTTGGAGCCCCCCCAAAATAAAGTCTGTCACTGTTTCCATTGTTTCCCCATCTATTTGCCATGAAATGATGTGACCAGGTGCCATGATCTTAGTTTTTCAAATGTTGAGTTTTAAGCCAACATTTTCACTCTCCTGTTTCACTTTCATCCAGAGGCTCTTTGGTTCTTCTCATTTTCTGCCATAAGGGTGGTGTCATCTGCCTATCTGAGGTTATTGATGTTTCTCCCATCAATCTTGATTCCAGCTTCTGCTTCATCCAGCCTGGCATTTCACATGATGGACTCTATATATAAGGTAAATAAGCCGGGTGGCAATATACAGCCTTGATGTGCTCCTTTCCATATTTGGAACCAATCTGTTGTTCCATGTGCAGCTCTAACTGTTGCTTCTTGACCTGAATATGCTGCACTTAATATGCTAGCAAGTCTGGAAAACTCAGCAGTGGCCACAGGACTGGAAAAGGTGTTTTCATTTCAATCCCAAAGAAGGGCAATGCCAAAGAATGCTCAAACTACCACCCAATTGCACTCATCTTACATGCTAGTAAAGTAATGCTCAAAATTCTCCAAGCCAGGCTTCAGCAATACATGAACCGTCAACTTCAGATGTTCAAGCTGGTTTTAAAAAAGGCAGAGGAACCAGAGATCAAATTACCAACATCCGTTGGATTATCGAAAAAGCAAGAAAGTTCCAGAAAAACATCTACTTTTGCTTTATTGACTATGCCAAAGCCTTTGACTGTGGATCACAATAAACTGGAAAACTCCTAAAGAGATGGGAATGCCAGATCACCTGACCTGCCTCTTGAGAAATCTGTATGCAGGTCAGGAAGCAACAGTTAGAACTGGACATGGAACAACAGACTGGTTCCAAATAGGGAAAGGAGTATGTCAAGGCTGTGTATTGTCATCCTGCTTAATTAACTTATATGCAGAGTACGTCATGAGAAACACTGGGCAAATGAAGCATAAGCTGGAATCAAGATTGCCAGGAGAAATATCAATAAGCTCAGATATGCAGATGACAC
This sequence comes from Ovis canadensis, assembly GCF_042477335.2. NCBI lineage: Eukaryota > Metazoa > Chordata > Mammalia > Artiodactyla > Bovidae > Ovis > Ovis canadensis. The sequence goes on from NC_091727.1 coordinate 65,352,315, forward strand.
CACCCTTATGGCAGAAAGTGAAGAACTAAAGAGCCTCTTTATGAAAGTGAAAGAGGAGAGTGAAAAAGTTGGCTTAAAACTCAACATTCAGATAACTAAGATCGTGGCATCTGGTCCCATCACTTCATGGCAAATAGAAGGGGAAACAGTGGAAACAGTGGCAGACTTTATTTTTATTTTTTTTTGGCTCCACAATCACTGCAGATGGTGACTGCAATCATGAAATTAAAAGATGCTTACTCCTTAGAGGAAAAGATATGACCTAGACAGCATATTAAAAAGCAGAGACATTACTTTGCCAACAAAGGTCTGTCTAGTCAAGGCTGTGGTTTTTCCAGTGGTCATGTATGGATGTGAGAATTGGACTATAAAGAAAGCTGAAAGCTGAAAGCTGAAGAATTGATGCCTTTGAACTGTGGTGTTGGAGAAGACTCTTGAGAGTCCTTTGGACTACAAGGAGATCGAACCAGTCAGTCCTAAAGGAAATCAATCCTGAATATTCATTGGAGGGACTGATGTTAAAGCTGAAGCTCCAGTACTTTGGCCACCTGATGGGAAGAGCCAACTCATTGGAAAAGTCCTTGATGCTGGTAAAGTTTGAAGGCAGGAGGAGAAGAGGGCGACAGGATGAGATGATTGGATGGCATCACTGACTCAATGAACATGAGTTTGAGCAAGCTCCAGGAGATGGTGGACAGAGAAGCCTGGCGTGCTGCAGTCCATGGGATCACAGAGTAGGACACAACTGAACAACAACAACGGAAGCTCTGCCACTGCTGCTCCCTGTTTTCCTTAAGCTCTTTTTCCTATTTGACACTATTGCGTATATTTCTTATAACTTTTAAAGCTATTCTCCATGTTCTGTTCTAAATCCTTTTTATTGGCTCCTGTACTTCCTTTTATCTGCACCCTTGAGGCCCAATGTTGAACTCTCTTCTCTTTTTCTCTACCTTTCCTTCTTTCAGGTAACTAATCTATATTATTGTTTCAATGATCACCTTTGCTTGAAACTTATCAGTCAGTCAGTTCAGTCACTCAGTCGTGTCCAACTCTTTGCGACCCCATGGACTGCAGCCCACCAGCCATCCCTGTCCATCACCAACTCTCGGAGTTTATTCAAACTCATGTCCATTGAGTCGTTGATACCATCCAAGCATCTCATCCTCTGTCATCCCCTTCTCCTCCTGCCTTCAATCTTTCCCAGCATTAGGGTCTTTTTAAATGAGTCAGTTCTTCGCATCAGATGGCCAAAGTATTAGAGTTTCAGCTTCAACATCACTCCTTCCAATGAGTATTCAGGACTGATTTCCTTTAGGACTGACTGGTTGGATCTCCAGAGTCTTCTCCAACACCACAGTTCAAAAGCATCAATTCTTTGGCACTCAGCACTCCTTATGGTCCAACTCTCACATCCATTCATAATTACTGGAAAAACCATAGCTTTAACTAGATGGACCTTTGTCAGCAAAGTGGTGGCTCTGCTTTTTAATATGCTGTCTAGGTTGGTCATAGCTTTTCTTTCATGGAACAAGCAGCTTTTCATTTCATGGCTACAGTTACCATCCATAGTGATTTTGGAGCACTAGAAGATAAAGTCTGTCACTGTTTCCATTGTTTCCTCATCTATTTGTCGTGAAGTGATGGGGCCAGATGCCAAGGTCTTTGTTTTTTGAAAGTTGAATTTTAAGCCAGCTTTGTCACTGTCCTCTTTCACCTTCATCAAGAAGCTCTTTAGTTTCTCTTTGCTTTCTGCCAAAAGGGTGGTGTCATCTGCATATCTGAGGTTGTTGATATTTCTCCTGGCAATCCTGATTCCAGCTTGTGCTTCATCCTGCCCAGCATTTCTCACGATATACTCTGCATATAAGTTAAATAAGCAGGGTGACACTATACAGCCTTGACTTACTCCTTTCCCCATTTGTAACCAGTCTGTTGTTCCATGTCTGGTTCTAAGTGCTGCTTCTTGACCTGCATACAGGCTTCTCAGGAGGCAGGTCAAGTGGTCTGGTATTCCCATCTCTTTAAGAATTTTCCACAGTTGGTTGTGATCCACACAGTAAAAGGCTTTAGCGTATTCAGTGAAGCAGAAGTAGTGATTTTCTGGAATTCCCTGGCTTTTTCTATGATCCAATGGATATTGGCAATTTGATCTCTGGTTCCTCTATATTTTCTTAATCTACCGTGTATATCTGGAAATTCTCAGTTCATGTACTGTTGAAGCCTAGTTTGGATGATTTTGGGCATGACCTTGATAGCATGTGAAATGAGTGCAATTGTGTGGTAGTTTGAACATTCTTTGTATTGCTTTTCTTTGGGATTGGAATGAAAACTGACCTTTTCCAGTCCTGTGGCCACTGCTCTTTCAAATTTGCTGGCATATTGAGTGCAGCAGTTTAGCATCATCATCTTTCAGAATTTGAATTAGCTCAGCTGGGATTCCATCACCTCCACTAGCTTTGTTCATAATGATGGTTCCTAACGCTTCAGAAGCATCAAGCATAGTGATGCTTGACTTCACACTCCAGGATGTCTGGCTATAGGTGAGTGATTACACCATCATGGTTATCTGGGTCATTAAGCTCTTTTTTGCAAAGTTCTGTGTATTCTTGCTACCTCTTTATATGTTCTGCTTCTGTTCAGTCCATGCCATTTCTGTCCTTTATTATTCCCACATTTGCATGAAATGTTCCCTTGGTATATCTGACTTTCTTGAAAAGATGTCTAGTCTTTCCCATTCTATTGTTTTCCTCTACTTCTTTGTATTATTTACTTTAGAACATTTCTTATCTCTCCTTGCTATTGTTTGGAGTTCTGCATTCAGATGGGTATATCTTTCCTTTTCTCCTTTGCCTCTTGCTTTTCTTTTCTCAGCTATTTTTAAGGCCTCCTCAGACAACCATTTTGCTTTATTGCATTTCTTTTTCTTGGAGATGGTTTTGATCACTGCTTCTTGTACAATGTTATGAACCTCTGTCCATGGTTCATCAGGCACTCTATCACATTTAATCCCTTGAATCTAAAAGATTTGAACATGTACTATACAGGAAAGCTATATCAATAGCAATTAAGTGAATGAAATGCTGTTCAAATCATTGGGCATTAGGGAAATGCAAGTGGAAACCCCCATGAAATACCACTATATATACCCACCTGAACTGCTAAATTAAAAAGACAATATGGGACTTCCCTGGTAATCCAGTGGCTAAGAATCTACCTGCCAATGCAAGGGATGCTGGTTTGATCCCTGGTCTGGAAAGATCCTATATGCCGTGAAGTCAATAGGCCCATGCACCACAGCTACTGAGCCAGTGCTCTAGAGCCTGCGAGACACAACTACTGAGTTCATGTGCCTAAAGCCTGTGCTCTGCAACAAGAAAAGCCACTGCAGTGAACGGCCTGGACACCAAAAGGATGAGTAGCCCCTGCTCGCTGCAATTAGAGAAAATCCACATGCACAAGGAAGACCCACCATAGCTCCCCTCCAAAAAAAAATTTTTTTTTAAGACAATAGGAGCTTCCCTGGTAGTCCAGTTGCTAAGATGTCACATTCCCAATGCAAGGGGCCTGGTTTCAATAGCTGGAACCCAAATGCCACGACTAAGAGTTCACATACTGCAACTGAAGCTCCCACATGCTGCAATGAAGAACAAAGATCCCAAGTGTTGAAAGTATGACCCAGCACAATCAAATAAATAAATAAAGACTTAAGACAAGACTAAGTGATGGTGAAGGTGTGGAGTCACTGAGACTGTCATACATTAGCATCTTAAATGGTACAACCACTTTGGTGTGCTGTTTGATAGTTTCTCAAGATGTTAAATATTCAAAAGTTAAACATACACCTACCCAATGACCCAACAATTCCACTCTTAGGTATCCCTCTAGAGAAATGAAAATATATGTTTAAAAACAGACTGATGAAAGAAGTGTTCAAGCACTGAGGTGTGGGGGCAAGTGATTCTGGCTTATACCTGAATTAACTTGAATTTTATACACACAGCCTGTTTGTGGCCTATCAAGCATACATTGTAACTCTGCTTTAATTATTAAAGAAAAGGATGCATTGGCCAGAAGTAAAAAATGTCCATGTTAAAAATAAAAATTAAATTCCTCCCTTCTAGAGATGCCGATACTGATAATCCTTTCAAGATAAGATGTCTTTTCCAGGTGCTAAGGCCAGTACTGACTCAGGGTGTACATGCTGATCTGTTTTTTTGGTTTGTTTTTGAAAGCCTTAAAAGAATGTATCCATGACTTCTTTGATGTTCTTTGTTCTGGCAAGATACAAAATTGTGCTGAAAACCATGCTTATCTGGAGCAGTTCCTCAGGGTTATCTGAGAGCTGTCTTCTGGGCTACAGTTCTCAGTTTGGCTCAAATAAAACTCTTTTCTATTCCTATTATTGTTTATTAGTTCTGTCAGTAAGACTTATACACAAATATTCATAGCAGCTTTATCCATAATGGCCCCAAACTGGAAACAAACTGCATATTCTTGCTACTAAGCAATAAAAAGGAAGAAACTACTATTATGCCCCACATTAATAAATCTAAAAAATATGCTGAGCAAAAGAAGTGGATACAAAAGAGTAAATACTGTATGATTCCATTTATATGAGGTTCTAGAAAAGTATAATTAATCTTTAGTGATAGCAAGCAGAACAGTGGTCCACTGGGAGTGGTTGGGATTGACTGCAAAGAGATACAAAGGAACTATTTGGGGGTAATGGAAATGTATGTCTTGATTGTGGTAGTAATTGCATGGTGCATACATTTGTCAAAAGTCATCAAACTATAAAATGAGCTTATTTAATGGCATATAAATTATACCTGTATAAATCTGATTTTAAAAGAAAAAATATAATTTAGCAATAAAAAGGGATGAAGTATTAATACATGCTACATTGTGGATGACACTCAAGAACATTATGCTAAGTAGAAGAAGCCAAAGACAAAAAGATAATATATTGTGTGATCCCATTTATGTGAAATGGTCAGGAAACACAACTTTAGAGACAAGTAGATCAGTGATTGTTGCCTGGGGGTTGGGAGCAGGGAGTGACTGTTACTGGGCATGAGAGATATTTTGGGGTGATGGAAATATATTAAAATCAAGTTGTGATGATAATAGCACAAAGTTTTAAATGTACTAAAATTCATTTAATTGTACACTTAAAATGAGTGAATTTATGGTATGTAAATTATATTTAAATATAGCTGTTTTAAAACATAATTGACTAGCAACCACGCTCCTTGAAATCTATCAAAATGAGTTGAAAACTTACGTCTGCACAAAAACTTGCACTTAGATGTTTATATTGTTTTGTTCATAATTGCCAAATCTTGGAAGCAACAAAGATGTCCTTCAGTGGGAGAATGGATAGTGATACATCCAGACAATGAAATACTATTCAGCACCAAAATGGAATGAACTATCAAGCCATGAAAAGACATGGAAAAACCTCAAATGTATATTACTAAGTGGAAAAAGCCAATCTGAAAATGCTACATACTGTATAATTCCAATTATATAGCATTCTAGAAAAGGTAAAACTAAGAGACAGTAAAAAGATCAGTGGGTGCCAGGGTTAGGAGGGAGGGAGGGATGCATAGACAGGCCACAGAGGATTTTTAGGGCAGTGAAACTATTCTGTATAATACTATTATGGTGAATACTTATGTTAAAACTCATCAAATGTACAGCTCCAAGAATAAATCCTAATGTAATCTATGGACTTTGGATAATACTGATGTGTCAATGTAGGTATGTTGATTGTAACAAATGTATCATGGGAACTCTGTACCTTCCACTCAACTTTGCTGTGACCCTGAAACTGCTCTTAAAAAATGAAGTACTAAAAAGTAAATGTTTTGGACTTCCCTGGTGGTCCAGTGATTAAGAATCCTCCTTCCAATGCTGATCTTCCCAGGTGGCTCAGATGGTAAAGCGTCTGCCCATGTGGGAGACCTGGGTTCAAAACCTGGGTCCAGAAGATCTCTTGGAGAAGGAAATGGCAACCCACTCCAGTATCCTTGCCTGGAAAACCCCATGGATGGTGGAACCTGTTAGGCTACAGTCCATTGGGTCACAAAGAGACACGACTGAGCGACTTCACTTCCAATGCTGAGGACAGGGATTAGAGTTTGATCCCTGTTCAGGGAACTAAGATCCCACGTGCTACAACTAAAGATCCCGCATTCCACCATAAAGACCCAACAAAGCCAAATAAATATTTTTTGAAAAAGTAACTGTTTAAACAAAAATAATAACATGTTTTATGAGATACAAGTAGAATGTGTAACAAGAGTAGTCCAGGAAGAGAGAAATGGATCAATATTAATTTAAGCTTCTTATACTTTTTGTAAAGTGGTATAATAACACTTGAAGGTAGACTGATAAGTTATAGATGTACACTGTCAACCTTTAAGCAACCACTAAAATAACACAACAAAGAGGTACAGCTCAGTCGTGTCTGACTCTTTGTGACCCTGTGGACTGCAGCCCACCAGGCTCCTCAGTCCATGGGATTCTCCAGGCAAGAATACTGGAGTGGGTTGCCATTTCCTTCTCCAGGGGATCTTCCCAACCCAGGGATCGAACCCGGGTCTCCCGCATTGGAGGCAGACGCTTTAACCTCTGAGCCACCAGGGAAGCCCAAGAAGCCAACAAAGGAGATAAATGAATAAAAATAATATTCATTGATTCAAAAGAAGGTGGAAAAAGAACAAAGAAGAGTGGAGGAATGGAAAAAAATAGCAAGATGACAGACTCAAACCTAATCATGTTAAATGTACATGACCTAAAGACCCCAGTTTCAGGGTAAAGATGATCAGACTGGGTAAAAAAGCAAGACCCAATCGTATGCTGCCTACAAGAAATATTCTTAATACAAAGATACGAATAGGTTAAAAGTATGTAAAAAAAAGATGTATCATGATAACACTAGTCAAAAGAAAGCTGCAGGAGCTATATTAACATTGGACAAAGTAAGTTTCAGAGCAAAGATACCAGGAATAAAGAAAGTGATTTTGTAATGACAAAGGAATCAATGAATGCTGCTGCTGCTGCTAAGTCGCTTCAGTCGTGTCTGACTCTGTGCGACCCCATAGACGGCAGCCCACCAGGCTCCCCTGTCCCTGGGATTCTCCAGGCAAGAACACTGGGGTGAGGTGCCATTTCCTTCTCCAATGCATGAAAGTGAAAAGTGAAAGTGAAATTGCTCAGTTGTGTCCAACTCTTAGCGATCCCATGGACTGCAGCCTACCAGGCTCCTTGGTCCATGGGATTTTCCAGGGAAGAGTACTGGAGTGGGGTGCCATTGCCTTCTCTGGAAAATCAATGAATGAAGAGACATAATTCTAACGTTTGTGCCTCTAATATAGGAGCTACAAAATACATGAATCAAAAACTGATAAACTTGCAAGGAGAAATAGACAAATCCACAGTTCTAGTCAGATATTTCAATACTCTCCTCTTAATAATTGATAGAGTGAGTAGGCATAAAATCAACAAGGATATAGTAGAGCAAACAACATGATCAACCAAATTGACCTGGTTGACATTTACAGAACACTCTACCAAGTAATAACAAAATACACATTCTTTTCAAGTGTACATAGAATATTTACCAGGATGTGAAGTCTTCCCTGGTGGCTCAGAGGATAAAGCATCTGCTTGCAATACAGGAGACCCAGGTTTGATCCCTGGGTTGGAAAGATCCCCTGGAGAAGGAAATGGCAACCCACTCCAGTATTCTTGCTTGGAGAATCCCATGGATAGAGGATCCTGGCAGGCTACAGTCCATGGGATCGCAAAGAGTCGGACACGACTGAGTGACTTCACACAAGTGAACATAGAATATGTATTTCAAGTGTACATAGAGTATTTACCAGGATAGGCTATGTTATAGTCCACAAAACAAGTGTCAATGAATTTGAAAGGATTCAAGTCACACAAAATATGAATAATGGAATTTAAATTACCTACTAATAACAGAAAGATTTCTGGAAAATCCTCAAATATTTGTAAATAAACAATCCACTTCTAGATAACACAGTAATCAAAACAAAGAAATAGAGGAAAACAAGAGAATGGGAAAGACTCAAGATCTCTTCAAGAAAATTAGAGATACAAAGGGAATATTTCTTGCAAAGATGGGCACGATAAAGGACAGAAATGGTATTGGACATAACAGAAGCAGAAGATATTAAGAAGAGGTGGCAAGAATACACAGAAGAACTGTACAAAAAAGATCTACATAACCCAGATAGCCATGATAGTGTGATCACTCACCTAGAGCCAGACATCCTGGAATGTGAAGTCAAGTGGACCTTAGGAAGCATCACTACAAACAAAGCTAGTGGAGGTGATGGAATGCCAGTTGAGCTATTTCAAATCCTAAAAGATGATGCTGTGAAAGTGCTGCACTCAATATGCCAGCAAATTTGGAAAACTCAGCAATGGCACAAGACTGGAAAAGGTCAGTTTCCATTCCAATTCCAAAGGAGGGCAATGCCAAAGAATGTTCAAACTACCACACAAATGCGCTCATCTCACACGCTAGCAAAGTAGTGCTCAAAATTCTCCAAGTCAGGCTTCAATAGTACGTGAACTGAGAACTTTCAGATGTTCAAGTTGGATTTAAAAAGCAGAGGAACCAAAGATCAAATTGCCAACATCCCTTGGATCATAGATAAAGCAAGAGAGTTCCAGGAAAACATCTACTTCTGCTTTATTGACTATGCCAAAGACTGACTGGGTGGATCACAACAAACTGTGGAAAATTCTTCAAGAGATGGGAATACCAGACCACCTAACCTGCCTGCTGAGAAACCTGTATGCAGGTCAAGAAGCAACAGTTAAAACCAGACATGGAACAACAGACTGGTTCCAAACTGGGAAAGGATTATGTCAAGGCTATATAGTGTCACCCTGCTTATTTACCTTATATACCGAAGTACATCATGCGAAATGCCAGGCTGGATGAAGCACAAGCTAGAATCAAGATTGCCGGGAGAAATACCAATAACCTCTGATATGCAGATGACAGCACCCTTGTGGCATAAAGCTAAGAAGAACTAAAGAGCCTCTTAATGAAAGTCAAAGAGGAGAGTGAAAATCTTGGCTTAAAACTTAACATTCAAAAAACTAAGACCATGGCATTTGGTCCCATCACTGCATGGCAGATAGATGGGGAAACAATGGAAGCAGTGACAGACTTTATCTTGGGGGGCTCCAAAATCACTGTAGATGGTGACTGCAGCCATGAAATTAAAAGACCCTTGCTCCTTGGAAGTAAAACTATGACCAACCTAGACACCGTATTAAAAAGCAGAGACATCACTTTGCCAACAAAGGTCTGTCTAATCAAGGCTATGGTTTTTCCAGTAGTCATGAATGGATGTGAGACTTGGTCCATAAAGAGGGCTGAAGCACTGAAGAACTGATTCTTTTGAACTGTGGTGTTGGAGAAGAGTCTTTAGAGTCCATTGGACTGCAAGGAGATCAAACCAGTCAGTCCTAAAGGAAATTAGTCCTGAATATTCATTGGAAGGACTGATGTTGAAGCTGAAACTCCAATACTTTGGCCTCCTGATGTGAAGAACTGACTCCTTAGAAAAGACCCAGATGCTGAGGAAGATTGAAGGCAGGAGAAGGTGATGACAGAAGATGAGATGGTTGGATGGCATCACCAACTCGATGGAGATGAGTTTGAGCAAGCTCTGGGAGTTGGTGATGAACAGGGAAGCCTGGCATGCTAAGTCCATAGCATCACAAAGAGTCGGACATGACTGAGCGAATGAACTGAACTGAACTGAGATAACACATGGGAGAAAGAAGAAATTAAAAAAGTAAGAACATATTTTGAACTGATGACATTCTGCTAAAGCAATAGTTAGGGGGTGAATTTTAAGCACTAAACACCTATATCAGAACAGAAGAAAGTCTCAAAACAATAACTTCATCTTTCAACTCAGTAAAAAGAAGAGCAAATAAAACTCAAATTAACAAAAATAATGAAGATCAAAGTGTAAATCAGTGAGAGAGAAATCAAAAACAATAGAGAAAATCAACAAAACCATATTCTTGTATGCCAATGTTTGTTGTTGTTCTGTTGCTCAGTCGTATCCAACTCTTTGTGACCCCATGGACTGCACCACACCAGGCTTCCCTGTCCTTTGCCATCTCCCAGGGCTTGCTCAAACTCATGTCCATTGAGTCAGTGATGCCATCCAACCATCTCATCCTCAGTCGCCCCCTTCTCCTCCTGCCTTCCCTATTTCCCAGCATCAGGGTATTTTTCAATGAATTTGCTCCTTGCATCAGGTGGCCAAAGTACCAGATCTTCAGCATCAGTCTTTCCAGTGAATATTCAGGGTTGATTTCCTTTAGGATAGACTGGTTTTAACTCCTTGCAGTCCAACAGACTCTCAAGAGTCTTTTCCAACACCACAGTTCAAAAGCATCAATTCTTTGGCACTCAACCTTATTTATGGTCCAACTTTCACATCCACACATCACTACTGGAAAAACCATAGGTTTGACTAGACAGACCTTTGTAAGCAAAGTAATGTCTCTGTTTTTTAATATGCTGTCTAGGTTGGTTATAGCTTTTCTTCCAAGTCTTTTAATTTTATGGCTTTTCTTCCCAATCTTCTAATTTCATGGCTGCAGTCACCATCTACAGTGATTTTGGAGCCACCCAAAAATAACGTCTGTCACTGTTTCCATTGTTTCCCCATCTATTTGCCATGCAGTGATGGGACCAAATGCCATGGTCTTAGTTTTTTGAATGTTGAGTTTTAAGCCAAGATTTTCACTCTCCTCTTTGACTTTCATCAAGAGGCTCTTTAGTTCTTCTTAGCTTTATGCCACAAGGGTGCTGTTATCCGCATATCAGAGGTTATTGGTATTTTCTCCCGGCAATCTTGATTCTAGCTTGTGCTTCATCCAACCTGGCATTTCGCATGATGTACTCTGCATAGAAGGTAAATAAGCAAGGTGACAGTATACAGGCTTGATGTACTCCTTTCCCAATTTGGAACCAGTCCATTGTTCCATGTCTGGTTCTAACTGTTGCTTCCTCACAGCATAAAGGTTTTGTAGGAGGTAGGTCTGGTGATCTGGTATTCACATCTCTTGAAGAGTTTTCCACAGTTGGTTGTGATCCACCCAATCAAAGGCTTTAGCATAGACAGTGAAGCAGAGATAGATGTTTTTCTGGAATTCTCTAGCTTTTTCTATTATCCAAGGGATGTTGGCAATTTGATCTCTGGTTCCTCTGCCTTTTCTAAATCCAACATGTATATCTGGAAGTTCTCAGTTCATGTACTATTGAAGCCTTGCTTAAACGATTTTGAGAATTACTTTCCTAGCAGGGGAAATGAGTGCAATTGTGTGGTAGTTTGAACATTCTTTGGCATTGCCCTCCTTTGGAATTGGAATGAAAACTGACCTTTTCCAGTCTTGTGCCATTGCTGGGTTTTCCAAATTTGCTGGCATATTGAGTGCAGCACTTTCACAGCATCATCTTTTAGGATTTGAGATAGCTCAACTGGCATTCCATCACCTCCACTAGCTTTGTTTGTAGTGATGCTTCCTAAGGCCCACTTGACTTCACATTCCAGGATGTCTGGCTCTAGGTGAGTGATCACACCATCATGGTTATCTGGGTCATTAAGACCTGTTTTGTATAGTTCTTCTCTGTCTTCCTGGCACCTCTTCTTTATTCTGCTTCTGTTAGGTCTATACCATTTCTGTCCTTTATCGTGCCCATCTTTGCAAGAAATATTCCCTTTGTATCTCTAATTTTCTTGACAAGATCTCTAGTCTTTCCCATTATATTGTTTTCCCCTGTTTCTTGTCTTTCTTATCTCTCCTTGCTATTCTTTGGAACTCTGCATTCAGATGGGTATATCTTTCCTTTTCTCCTTTGCCTCTTGCTTCTCTTCTTTCCTCAGCTATTTGCAAGACCTCCTCAGACAATCATTTTGCCTTTTTTTTTTCTTTTTTCTTGGGTATGGTTTGTTTTCTTTTGGGGTGGGATGGAGAATTTTTTTTTTAATTTTTATTTTTACTTTATTTTGCTTTACAATACTGTATTGGTTTTGCCATACATTGACAAGAATCAACCACGGGTGTACATGAGTTCCCAATCCTGAATCCCCCTCCCACTTCCCACCCCATATCATCTCTCTGGATCATCCCCGTGCACCAACCCCAAGCATCCTGTATCCTGTATCGAACATAGACTGGCGATTCATTTCTTCTATACATCTGTGTCTCCCCTGCTGTCTCACATACAGGGTTATCATTACCATCTTTCTAAATTCCATATATATGTGTTAGTATACTATATTGGTGTTTTTCTTTCTGGCTTGATCACTGCCTCCTGTACAATGTTACAGACCTCCATCCATAGTTCTTCAGCCATTCTGTCTATCAAATCTAATCCCATGAGTCTATTTGTCATTTCCACTATATAATTGTAAGGGATTTGATTTAGGTCATACTGCAAGGAGATCCAACCAGTCCATTCTGAAGGAGATCAGCCCTGGGATTTCTTTGGAAGGAATGATGCTAAAGCTGAAACTCCAGTACTGTGGCCACCTCATGTGAAGAGTTGACTCATTGGAAAAGACTCTGATGCTAGGAGGGATTGGGGGCAGGAGGAGAAGGGGACGACAGAGGATGAGATGGCTGGATGGCATCATTGACTCGATGGGTGTGAGTCTGAGTGAACTTTGGGAGTTGGTGATGGACAGGGAGGCCTGGCGTGCTGCGATTCATGGGGTCGCAAAGAGTCAAACACGACTGAGCGACTGAACTGAACTGAACTGAACTGAATGGCCTAGTGGTTTTCCCTACTTTCTGCAATTTAAGTCTGAATTTAGCAATAAGGAGTTCATGATGTGAGCCACAGTCAGCTACCAGTCTTGTTTTTGCTGACTGTATAGAGCTTCTTTATCTTCAGCTGCAATGAATATAATCAATCTGATTTCAGTATTGATCATGTGGTGACATGCATGTGTATAGTCATTGTTTGTGTTGTTGGAAGAGGGTGTTTACTAGACCAGTGCATTCTCTTGGCAAAACTGTTAGCCTTTGCCTTGCTTCATTTTATACTCCAAGGCCAAACTTGCCTGTTACTCCAGGTATCTCTTGACGTCCTACTTATTCATTCCAGTCCCCTATGATGAAAAGGACATCTTTTATGGTGTTAGTTCTAGAAGATCTTGTAGGTCTTAATAGAACTGTTCAGCTTCTTTCGGCATGCCAATGTTTATCACAGCATTATTCACAGTAGTCAAATTTGGAAATGACCCAAATGTCCATCAGTAGATAAATAGCAGCCAGAAAAGTTCAATCCATGGAGAGAGAAAGTAGATTATAGGATGACTTACAGGGGCTGTGGAAAGAGGGGAATGAGCAGCTATTGCTTAGTGGCTAAAAGACAAGGAAGGGAAAAGCCTGGGAAAATAGAACAAAGAAAGGTCCAAGGACTGGCGTGAGGACCTCAAGTAAAACAAACAGCACTCCTGGCTAGCCAAATTTACATAGGGCAGGCCCAGGGGGAGGAGAAAAAACATATAAAAAGAGGAGCCAAAACTGGGCCGGGGGCTTCTCTTCTCTTGGAGTCTTTTGCGTAGGCATGCCCTCATGCCTTGAGGGTGTATTTTTCCTTTACTTTCTAAATAAAACTGAGTTGTAACATGGAACTGCAACACTAGTCCATCCGAGAGCTATAACACTGGTCCATCTAAGGGCTGGTCTGTCCGTTGCTTCAAATTTTTGTTGCGATGAGACAAAGGAGGAAATTACAAACTCCCTGACATCGTGACAAAAAAATTTCAGAAATAGACAATCCTGATGGTTGCACACATTGTGAATGTACCAAATGCCACTGGATTGTACACTTTAAAGTGGCAAATTTTGTGTTATATATATTTTCTACAATTTTAAAAAATTAATAATGTAGTATATCAAAAACTATCTAATTGTACAATTTAAACTGAAGGAGGAAACAGAACAGGCTCCATCTTGAAAGCAGGACTCCATCTTGGGCTGGACTGTGGACTTTGAGCTATATGCCCAGTATCTATGGAAACGACATACCAATGGAAAACCAGACCCCCCGATGAAGGAGCCTCAGGACTTGTACCTAGATGCTCCATCACCTAAAAGAATATACTAATTATCTCTGTAACAGAACAAAGTCGTAAATCCTATTATGCTTATAGGGGTATGACCACAGGCCTATCGATAAATGTCCACTGTTTAATTATCTAGGCTTATGACACATGAATCATGGGTTAGCTTTGACCATATCTCTCTTTTACCTTGTCTAGACTAGTTTCAAGGAGTTTGGGGAGGTGGCTTTGATCACATACACTTAAGGTATATAAGGTTTTCACAAAAACTGGTCGGAGTCCTTGGCTAAGAGGAGACTCTGCCTTGGGCCCCATGGTGTAATAAATTGCACTCCACTATCTGCATTGTCCATCTGAGTGAGTTTGTTTCCCGGAATGCATGGCTACAAAAAAAATGAGTGAATTTATATATCAATAAAGCTGTTAAAAAAAGTCCATAGTTTATGATTTCATTTATATAAAACTCTAGAAGACACAAACTTATATATGGTGACAGTTGCCTTAATTCACTACCACGTTTTCTTTTACTGCTTCCATTTTTCCTAACACTTTTTCAATTCCCTGATTGCCTCTTTATGTTAATATTTGTCTTGAGAAAACACGGGTCTGCGGAGGAGGAAGTGGTCTTATTTTGTCACAGGAAATGTGAAACTTGGGGACTTCCGAACCGAGGAACTGGTATTGGGGTCCACACCCCAGTGATCCTTGTTACCCAAAAGTGTAGTTTAAAAGCCAGTGGCTTGCAGACCGCGCAGCGGGCGCTAGAACTCCATTTCCCAGGAGGTCTCGGGGCACAGGGTGGAGACTGCGTCTGACAACAGGGGTGGGACTCGGTCGCTGCCGGAATGAAGCCCCGATCCCGCCTTGTTCGCTCAGCCATGAGAAACCTGGGAGGCTATGTGAGCTGCGGTTGAACGGCGCTGGAAGACGACCGCTTTGCCAGGTAATCCTTATGGAGAACCACCCTGCTAGGCGGGCCCCTTGTTCGCTGTTTTCTCATTGAGTCTCCCCATCTCCAGGACGGTTGCCTTAGTATATGATCCACTTCCTTGGATGGGAGGGATTTGAGAATGAGATGAATTGTATATATTCGGGGGAGATTGAGCCTGCCCTTCTTATTGAGAAGCCGACGTTAGCCACTTATCTGTCCCAGGATCACGAGTCCAACCGAAATTCCAGAACCAAGTACCCCTGGTGGAAAGGCTGCGAAGGAAGTGCCGAGTGGGCTTGTGGTAGCCATGGATGGGTCACTACAATTGCCTCCCTGGTTTAAGTTTCCAGGCACAGGATAGTCTCCCCTGGCTCCGAGTTGGGGAGTGTTCACATGGCTTCCTTCCTCCCCAAGATTCTCGAAGTTGTCTTTGACTGGGCTTGAACCAAAAGAGTCAGTCTTAAACGTGAAAAAGCTTCCTGGCCTTAGATAACTAATTTGCAGAAAGTAGTAAATAAAAATGAGGATCTTCTGAATTGTTTTGTTTCAGAAAGTTGCAGAGTGATTTAAAGTGCATTAGACTTCTGGAAAGGGTGAGACTTGGGGGAGAATGTGCTAGAAATAGTAATACTTTGATCTGTATTCTTGTCCTTACTGTGCCTTTTATGTTGTGTGTCTAACCTAGGAGAAAATTGATTGCTGAGCGGTATACATCTGAAGAAGGATGCTTTGTCAGATGAGATTGGAAGATTTAGAAGAAACTATAATTCCAAGGTTAAAAGTGAGTGCCTTCTGAGATGTTGGTCTCTGCAGATTGAGGCCACTTTCAGTTTCCAATCCTAGAGGCATACTTAATGATCTCTGAACTGAGCTGGTATCTACTTCTCTTCATAGTGCTACTATGAAGCTTAAATAAGATATGTGAAAGTATTTTACACAATGCCTATAACAAGCTCTCAGTTTTTAACTTCCACTTGCTTCCTCATAGCAACTATTTGCTCTGGGCCATGCATTACTGTGTATTATTGTTTACCTTTTTATAAAAGTCCTGCCTTTACCATAAAACTATAAGCTTCTATCATCATTTGTTGTTTTTAACCCTTTTTTGAGTCCCTCCTAGCAGTACATTGTGCATAGTAGTACCAGGGAATGTGGGTGGATAGTGGTGCTGATGAGAGGAAAGCTATGGGTCATTTGTAAGGAGAAAGCATTGTGCTGGATGCTGGAGCTAAAGAAACAAGCTTTTCTCGTAACAGTGATAAACAGAATATTTGCCTTTCTCTTGTAACTCCTAGCCTTCTCTCAGAGCTCCCAGCCCTTTAAAAAGTATTGTTTTTATTTTCAGTATTTTTGACCATTTTAAAGTGTACATTAACTATATGCACATTTTTGTGCAACAGATCTTTACAATTTTTTCATCCTGAAAAATTGAAACTCTATGCCCCTTAAACACCTCCCCATTTCCCCTTCCCCCAGCCCCTGGCAACTACTATTCTACTTTCTATAAGTTTGACTATTCTAGATACTTCATATAAGTGAAATCATGCAATATTTGGCTTTTTGTGACTTGGCTTATTTCACTTAGCATAATGTCCTCAAGGTTCATCCATGTTGTAGTGTATGAAAAGATTTCCTTTTCTTTTGAAGGCTGATCCATCTATCTATAGATGTGTGTGTGTGTGTGTGTGTATGTATTTCTTTATATGTTATCCATCGATGGACATTTAGGTTGCTTCCACCTCTTGACTATTGTGAATAATGATGCAATGAACATGGATGTGAAATTATCTTTTTGAGATCCTATCGTCATTTCTCTTGGATTTTAGTTTTTAGTATTATTTTTAAACTTGTTGACTATGGAGAAATTCAAATATACATACAAGTAGAGAAAATCGTATAATGAATATGTGAGCTGGATAAATGAATCAGCTGTACAAAGCACCTCCCTCCTTTTGCTGAACCCCTCCCTTTCATTGAGAGTTTGCACCAGGTGATTATGTTTTGTTTTGTTCAGACCTGCAATGTTCAGGTACATTTCATCATCTAGGCCCACCATTAGTGACTTGAGTGCCTATCTGCAGATCATTTTATTATAGATACCAGGAGTACTAGTAGATGTAAACTAGTAGAAAAGAGTGTAGTTGACTTTTCCTAGTTACAGAGATGAGGAGCTAAACTTAGGGTGCAAAGTGGTCTTTGTGCCTGAGAGTTTTGCTCTGATTCAGTAGCGCCTCCCCACATCAGATGCACTATTGTCCTTAAAGCAGTCACTCTGAATGGTACCTAGAGGAGGCTGGGAAGGTGAGTCATACAGGCAGTAATTGCTATCAGATGCAAAAGAAATTAATCCAAACTGGGAAAGCCAAGGAAGGTTATTTTCAAGGAATGTGGTGGTAACTTTGCCCTATTTCTATTGTTGTTGTTCAGTTGCTAAGTGTCCAACTCTTTGCAGTCCCATGGACTGCAGCACGCCAGGCTTCCCTGTCCCACTATCTCCTAGAGTTTGCTCAAATTCATGTCCACTGAGTTGGTGATGCTATCCAACCATCTCATCTTTTGTTGTCCCCTTCTTTTGCCTTCAATCTTTCCCAGCATCAGGGCCTTTTCTAATGAGTTCGCTCTTCACATCAGGTGGCCAAATTATTTCCATTGACTTTGTATGTTTGATCCTCACGTCTGTTCCTAGATGGAAAAAGACAGAGCCAATGGTCAGTGAATACTCTGGGATGGTTGCCTACTAGGCTCTGGACTTTTAGCTGTGGGACCTGTGCCAAGGAAAGGAAGACTTCTAGGGGGAATGCCTCACTGGTCAGAATTGGCTGTGTGAGCAGAAAGCTATTCCTTGTGGGCCTGTGCAAAGCAGACTGAGAGGGCCAACTTTTCTTTAAAGGAAAGTGAAGTCACGCAGTCATGTCCAACTCTTTGTGACTCCATGGACTGTAGCCTACCAGGCTCCTCCATCCATGGGATTTTCCAGGCAAGAGTACTGGAGTGGGTTGCCATTGCTTTCTCCAGGGGATCTTCCCGACTGAGGGATCGAACCTGGGTCTCCTGCATTGCAGGCAGACGCTTTACCCTCTAAACCATCTGGGAAGCTGTTTTCTTTACCTTGACCCAAAATGAAGTGTTTGGTTTGGTTTAGTGTTTGGCTATGATATGGGCCTAATAAGACCACAGGATGGAGGATATATCTATTCCTCTGAATTCCCAAGGTGAGAAACTGATTCTCAATTTTTTTTTTTTCTGTGATCAAATACATATGATAATGTATCCCCTTTCCTCCATGTTCTGATACTTGAAGTTAATGATATGAGGATCAGGTCTGAACTTAGGGCAGTAGTTAAGAAGCTAAAGAAAATGGAGTGCTGTGGGGGCACTGACACAGCAGGACATTGATTGGATATTAATATGGGGGTATAAACATGGATGTGTGCATGCTAAGTCGCTTCAGTCATGTCTGACTCTTTGCGACCCTACGGACTGTTGCCCGCCAGGCTCTTCTGTCCATGAGATTCTCTAGGCAAGAATACTGGAGGGCTTGCCATGCCCTCCTCCAGGGTATATCCCCAACCCAGGAGTCGAACCTCCTGCATTGGCAGGTGGGTTCATTAACACTAGCAACACCTGGGAACATGGGAGCTCATAGTAAACATGTTCCTTGGAGATCATCTGTGTTTCATCATTAACTCGCAAATACTTGATTCATGAAGAAGTGGACAAGAATATAGTGGTGTTATGAGCTGTAGTTTTACTCAGATAAGGACAGAAGGGATGAGACAGAAGGTTTGTCTAGCATTGTAGAACATCATAGAACTTTTACCTTCCCCAGCAGAATAGTAATTTTTGTGAAGTCATAGTAGCTTCTAACGTTTTAATGAGTACTTCCTATGTGGCAGGCACTAATGAGTACAGCGCATGCATTCTTTCATTTAAGCTTCAGGTTAAAAACTTGCCCAAGTTCACATAGCTTAGGAAGAGAGAGGACTGGTTTTCAATGCCAGGCGATCTGACCTCAGAGTCTGCACTCTTAGCCACTTCTCTATATGGCTGAATCTGACTGGCCTACTTTTCTCCCCAGTATTTTGATGCCACTGTGATTTTTGCAGTAGTCATGTACAGATGTGAGAGTTGGACCATAAAGAAGGCTGAGCGCCGAAGAATTAGTGCTTTTGAATTGTGGTGCTGGAGAAGACTCTTGAGAGTCCCTTGGACTGTAAGGAGATCAAACCCGTCAGTCCTAAAGGAAATCACCTCTGAATTTTCATTGGAAGGACCGATGCTGAAGCTGAAGCTCCAATCCTTTGGCCACCTGATGTGAAGAGCCACTCATTGGAAAAGACCCTGGTGCTGGGAAAGATTGAAGGTGGGAGGAGAAGGAGGTAACAGAGGATGAGATGGTTAGATATCATTGATCGACATGAGTTTGAGCAAACTCCTAGAGATGGTGAAGGATAGGGAATCCTGGCGTGCTGCAGTGTATGGGGTCACAAAGAGTCAGACATGACTGAGCGACTGAACAATAACAAACAACAGTTTTTCAGGAAGAGAGTGTATTTTTGCTGAGTCTGTAGCCACAGATCCGAAGTGAGAGCTGTCTTTCCTTTTGTTTCAACCTTCGGAATCTTCTTTCTACACCAATTAAAAAAAATTAGTTAACATTTATTTAGTACCTATAATATTTTAGTAGCTTTGATACAGTATGTGTGAGGCCTTATGACAATACTGTAACCTTTGTATATAATAGTTTTTAATCTTGTGGGGCTCACAGTCCTTTTTGAGTCTGATGACAGCTTTGGATCTTCTTTCCAGAAAAATTTACCTATGCACATACACATAATATTGTGCATAACTGCAGAGGTGGCTTCTAGAATCTTCTGAAGCCTATCTTCTAGCAGGCCATGGACTCCATGGTAAGAACTCTTGCCCCATACAACCTTTCCCAGCTTCTTTGGTGTCAGGAGGCCAGGTAGTGGGGGTGGTGGGGAGGGCCTTACCTCCTTTCTTCTCAGAGAGAAATGTTTATATAGCTTAGGTTCCTAGATTAACCAAACGTCTATGAACATTCTTTCCTTCTCTCTTATACATAGGACTCCAAAGGAAGAATGCAGACGATCAAATGTGTGGTTGTGGGAGATGGGGCTGTAGGTAAGACCTGCCTCCTCATCAGTTACACAACAAATGCCTTTCCTGAGGAATATATCCCCACTGTCTTTGACAACTATAGTGCCCAGACATCTGTGGATGGCCAGATTGTCATCCTGAACCTCTGGGACACAGCTGGCCAAGAAGAGTATGACCGACTGCGAACACTCTCCTACCCCCAGACCAATATCTTCGTCATTTGCTTTTCCATTGGCAACCCATCTTCTTATGCCAATGTGAGGCATAAGTGGTACCCCGAGGTGTCCCATCATTGCCCCAATGTACCTGTTTTGCTGGTAGGCACCAAGAGGGACCTGCGAAGTGACCTTGAGACAGTGAAGAAGCTAAAGGAACAGAGCCAAGTGCCCACAACTCCTCAGCAAGGCACTTCCCTGGCTAAGCAGGTGGGGGCTGTGAAATATCTGGAATGTTCAGCCCTGATGCATGATGGGGTCCGTGAGGTATTTTTGGAAGCCATCCGGGCTGTGCTTTACCCTGCCACAAAGAAGAACACCAAGAAGTGTGTCCTCTTATAGCTTTTGGGATGTTGCTTCGGAACTGCACCTATGGAGAAAAAAGGGGAAATTCCCTTGATAGCATTTAATATTGCCAGCGTGAGCCACTTATCTCTTCTCCTGGAAACCCTAGGCTCCAGGTTATTTGGCTTTGGAGGAATGAAGAGAGGCTAGTTTTTACTTGGCTGCTTTGAAATTCAGTCTGAACCTTTTAGAGAAAGTTTGAGAGTGAGAGAGTGTGTGTCTCTACTGTCGAAGTGATGAGAGGAGACGTCACCAGATGTTCTTTTCAGCACTGGCCAGGCCACAACTAAGCAGATCAGCCTAGTACTGTTCTTTGTAGGCTTTTGCTTGACTGTTTGAAATCTAATTTCAGCTTTCCTGGATGTATTTATCATTGAGCTAGTACCTCACAGAAGGACAGGGTTCTCCAAGTTTTCAAATCATTACCTGAAGCTTTCTGATATACTGATTTTTGGAAACCATTTTAGGTATGATTCCTGGGTGTTCCCAGTGTTGACATATTTTTTCCATTCTTGAGATGAGACGTTTCTAGAGTTCTGTGAGATCGTAACAGATGTTTCTTAAAAGGGTTCTATGGGCCTCTGGCCTTTTGAGATGGCTCATGCTCCATCTGTGGAGTGTGTTTCTCTCTTAATAAGTCTGCTTCTTACCTAAAACAAAAAAACGGTTCTGTGGTCAAATAAGGCAAGAATCATTGATTTAAGTAATGCCAAATAGTTTTTTACTGTAGGAAGTTTTATAACTTTAAATAAGTATGCAATATTTCCCAAACTTATTTCACTGAACTTTTGTTTTTTTGGTCCCATGCAGCACCTATTAACATCTCTGGGAACACAGTTACAGAGATGCTGGGTTACTGGGGACTGGGTATTCCCATGATGGAGACTTAAAAAAACATAACGTGGTCCTATTCTTTGTGATGTTTCCTTCTCTGTGCCTTTGAAAGGAATGTTTACCAGCCATGGCCTTGTTATTGATTCCTCTTCCAACCCTCAGGAGGTAGGTTTGGCACTTAGTCATAACAGTACATTGTCTGTGGGATCAGATGTTCAGATTTGCTCTCTGATTCTGCTAGCATTCTGGGCCCTGTGAAGTGAAAAACTGTGTCTCTGAGGCTTCTGTGTGGCCCTTTCTTCTCACATTACCCTTCCACTGTAAGGAAAGACCACTGAAGATAAACCCTCTAAGTGAAACCAATGAAACAACCAAACAAGTAAGATGTCCTGCCAGTCACTCTCAAGGGGTTCTGTGATTCCCTCTGAGACGTCTCTTCTGCTGTCATTCCTCTGAGTCATTATAAAGGCTACTCTGCTCTCTTCCTGTTCCTCCCTCCTCTGTATGTCTCCCTGTTTGTGTGTGTTCATCCCTGTGTGCCTTTTGAGTTTGCTCCAAGAGTGTTGGAGTATGTTGGGTTTCCAGGCTGAAGAGGCTGTTCTCACCCTTGTGGCAGTTTTGTTGGCTTTCCTCAGTCTGCTCTGGGGTGAGATAAGTTGACTTCTGTATCCCCATGGACCTGCTGATTCTTCCCCCAGCTATATATTTTTACTTTCTTCATTTGATATGGAAGGAAAACTTCTCTACCTGACAGATAGTGGTCAGCATCTCCATCATGCACATGTCCTCTTATCCTGCCAGAATAGCATGGGATTTTTGAGAGTTTAGGAAATGGAGCTAAAAGGATCTCATACCTCCCCTTGGGGTGGGTGAAGTACCTGTGCTTTGCTCTGTGATTGTCTTGCTGTTGCCCTTTGACAGGATAAGATCATAGTAACCTCAAGCTGACTGAACCTCCTAGATAGGGTTGCCAGATAAAATAATTTTTTAAACCAATTTTTTAGTGTAAGTAAGTGTGTACCTTGCAATATCTGGGACATGCTTAACACTAAAAAATTATTTTCTGTTTGTCTGAGATTCAGAGTTAATGAGGCATCCTGTATTTTTATTTGCTAAGTCTGTTAACTCTACTCTTTGAGAATCTGGAACCTGGAGGTCAAGCAAATATCAAGTATTGATAGAAGATAAAAGGTTATATAAATACTCTGTTCTTCCTCCTTTTCTTCTGGTTTCCCTTTTCCCTCACAGTGGACTAAAGTGCTTTTTCTTTTTCCTTCATCACTGTACTCGCCACTTCACGCAATATTCCATTGGTGTGTATGTCTACAATGTTAATTGTCTGAAGCTGTGGAGAATCCAGGATGAATACTATTGTCCAGCACTTGCCTTCTCAGTTCCAAAGTACTGTATCTATTTTCCAGTGTGCAACTCAGGGTCTCCTGAGGCTGGCAGGGATTCCATATGAGCATTGTGTTAACTGGAAGAGGGTGAGTGTGGCCCTCCTCAACTAAGGCTCAATAGCACTTTGGAAAGTGGGGCTATTACCGTAATGTGGCCACTGTGGAAGTCAACTGGCTTCTGGGCACTGGGCCCACTGGCCTTGTGTAAAGTCACTGGGTTTTTCCAAAGACAGTCAAATGGAAGTGTATTCCAGTCTCACGATGTTCTGATGGATGCCACCTTGGGTGCTCACAGGACTTCATGGTTGAAAGGGGCTAGAAACATGGCTGTCATCTAGGTCTCTGGGAACTTTCTATTTAGCTACTGAAATCTTTTAAATTAGCTTTTAATAGTGCCTCCTGCTCCTCTTTTGCCTGTCAAATTCACAAATGTAAGCCTGGGTTTGGTTTGGGCAAACTTGTATTCTCTAATAAATGGTGCTGTGATCCACAAGTCTGAGTGAGTGGTTTTGTATTGCTCTGATTTAATAGTCTTAAGTATACACTGACATCTTGGTTTTTATATTTAATTTATATGAAGACTAACTGCTAATATCACTTTTAAATTTTTCATAAGGAATGCTAATAAACTTTTCTGATTTTACTGCGTCTGTTGCTTTCTAAAAATCCAAGCAGTTCCTCACCACCACCCCTTTGTCTTGTGTGTGTGTTAATTGCTCTATCTTGTCCAACTCTGCAACTTCAGAGACTGTAGCCCATCAGGCTCCTCTGTCCATGGAATTCTCCAGACAATAATACTGGAATGGGTTGCCATGCCCTTCTCCAGGGGATCTTCCCAACCCAGGGATTGAACCCGGGTCTCCTGCCTTGGCAGGTGGATTCTTTACCGTCTGAGCCACCAGGGAAAGTGAATGGTTTCTAAATGCTTTTCAGCTTGCAAAGGATGAAATAACTATACTGTCATATTGCACATGGCACCTATGTGTAACTGTACTTATTTTTCTATATCACATAATCAGCGTAAGGAATTGTCTGTCCTGCTAACACTGATTCTCTAGTTCCTGCCCACCCCTCACCTATTCATCTCCAGGATTTAGCTTCATATCCTGGTTTTCAATAATGACGGATTAGTTAGTTCCCTGTTGGTGATTTTTCTCACTTATTACACTACATTCAGTAAACAGTTATCAAGCTCTTATTGTGTTACAGGCTTGACTGTGCCAGGGGCTAGGAAAGATTCTGCGTTTAATATCTTTTGCCTCTTCCACTTAGTTCAGGAAAATCTCCTCCTGTTTGTTTTAAAAATGAACTAAGAAATTCCCTGGTGGTCCAGTGGTTAAGACTGTGCTTTCACTACTGAAGGCACAGGTTCGATCCTCCCTCCTCCCCCCAAAATACCTAATCTTGGCTGGCAACTGTAAATAATGCTGGTATACTAGTAAGTGCACAAGGAAGAGCAAAACCATGTTTTTTGTTTTTAAAAACCACTTTATTGAGGTATAATTTACATATTGTACAATTCACCCATTTTAAGTGTACAATGTAACAATTTTGAGTAAATTTACTGAGTCATGCAACCATTACCAAAATTCAGTTTGACAACATTTCCATCACTGCAAAGAGATCCCTCATGTGGTTAATCCCCTGTTCCCATCCCCAGCCCTTCATATAAATGGAATCAAATATGTGGCCACTTGGAACTCTTCTTTCATTTAGCAAAATCTTCTCAAGGTTCATCCATTTTGTAGCAAATATGGGTAGTCATTTCTTTTTATTACTGAATAATATTCTACTGTATGGGGTACACCATATTTTATCTACTCATAGTTGAGGGACTTTTGGATTGTTTCTACACTTTGGCTGTTACAAATAATGTTGCTGTGAACCTTCATATAGGTTTTGTGTGGGTATGTTTTCCACTGTCTCGGGTATATACCTGGGAGTAGAATTGCTGGGTCATGTAGTTCAGTTCAGTTCAGTTGCTCAGTCGTGTTTGACTCTGTGCAACCCCATGAACCGCAGCATGCCAGGCCTCCCTGTCCATCATCAACTCCCGGAGTCCACCCAAACCCATGTCCATTGAGTCGGTAATGCCATCCAACCATCTCATCCTCTGTCATTCCCCTTCTCCTCCTGCCCCCAATCCCTCCCAGCATCAGAGTCTTTTCCAATGAGTCAATTCTTCGCATGAGATGGCCAAAGTATTGGAATTCAGCTTCAACATCAGTCCCTCCAATGAACACCCAGGACTGATCTCCTTTATGATGGACTGGTTGGATCTCCTTGCAGTCCAAGAGACTCTCAAGAGTCTTCTCCAACATCACAGTTCAAAAGCATCAATTCTTTGGCGCTCAGCCTTCTTTATAGTCCAACTCTCACATCCATACATGAACACTGGAAAAACCATAGCCTTGACTAGATGGACCTTTGTTGGCAAAGTAATGTCTCTGCTTTTTAATACGCTGTCTAGGTTGGTCATAACTTTCCTTCCAAGGAGCAAGCATCTTAATTTCATGGATGCAATCACCATCTGCAGTGATTTTGGAGCCCAGAAAAATAAAGTCATATAGTAAATTAATGCAAAACCACATTTTGAGTCAAGAATGGCATCTTTAATATTTATAGTAACTGAAATCCCCTTCCACATTCTACAAGTCTCTACCTCGTTGAACCTGCTTTTCCATAAGCACAAGATTCAAGAGACTATATAAGATAGATTAAAAAGCATTCTACTTTGCTTTTTTGTCTTATTAGTTAGGCTGCTGCTGCTGCTAAGTCGCTTCAGTCGTGTTTGACTCTGTGCGACCCCATAGACGGCAGCCCACTAGGCTCCCCTGTCCCTGGGATTCTCCAGGCAAGAACACTGGAGTGGGTTGCCACTTCCTTCTCCAATGCATGAAAGTGAAAGGTGAAAGTGAAGTCGCTCAGTTGTGTCCGACTCCTAGCGACCCCATGGACTGTAGCCCACCAGGCCCCTCCATCCATGGGATTTTCCAGACAAGAGTACGGAGTGGGTTGCCATTGCCTTCTCCATTAGTTAGGCAATAGCATTCTATTAACTTTTCATTACCAAAATGCATTTCAGCTACATGCAGGTTTTGGCAGACTTGTCATCTGGTCTAGAAATGCAACTACTATCAAAATATTCCAGTCTCCTCCTGGGTTTGTTTTCTGTTTTCCTCTCTTGTTCTGAACCAGACCAACATTTGTCTCTGAAAAAGAAAAATTCCACGGACTATTCATACAATGAAGTAATACGTAGACATAAAAAAAAACGAGGAAGAATGCTATTAAGTGGTATGGTGTGGTTTCCAGACTATATTAGTAAGTGGAAAAAAAAGCAAGGTGAAAAGAATATATATAGTATGCTATCTTTTGTGTTTAACCAAAAAAAAAGAATATATACACTCATTTGCATATATTTGCCAAAGAAACACAGGAAGTATAAATAGTGAATTATGCTGTACACCTGAAACTAATGTGTGTCAATTATACTTCAACTGAAAAAAAAGTAAACACAGGAAGGATACCCAGAAATTAATGAAAATGGGTACTTAGAGGGAGTCGGTGGCAATGGGGCACAGGGCATGGAAGCAAGACTTGTCTGGAAATAGCTTTTTATATAGTTTTGACTTTGAGCCACATGAAAGTTTATGTATTTTAAAAATAATGTATCATTTTTACTAAAAAGGATGATAAAAGCAAATCCTAAACTTGAATATAAATGGAAAAAACTCCACAGAGGAAAAAAAAATGATTCATGTAATTAAAAAAAAATTTCTTTCTTATTTCTGGCCAGGATGCAAGGCATGTGGGATCTTAGTTCCCTGACCAGGGATTGCACCTGTGCCCCCTGCAGTGGAAGCATGGAGTCTTAACCACTGGACTGCCAGAGAAGGCCCTGATTCACGTAATTTTTAAACATAGTACACTGTATATCCTTAATAGGATATAGTCTAAGGATAGAAGACTGCAAAGAACTTCTGAACTTTACTTAGGCTAATTGTTGGTAGTGGTATTGGTCTTATAATTCTGAAGAGTACATATATCTTGGTGTTGGGGACCAGAGTTTTCATTGTAAGAGAAGCAAGATATGAATATGAAATGGGGAAAGACAAGGGAGGACTCTGTGGTGTTAGATTTGAATTGAAGCTATTATTATAAAGTCTTTTTTTTTTTTTTTTTTTTTTTTAGTTCTCTCCACTGAAAGGGCCTAAAAGCGATGATTTCCCAGTTTCTAAACACCATTCCCCACTAAAAGGAACCAGGGCTCCTTGGACAAATAACGTATACCAGGTCCAGGACAGGGAATGCAGAGTGAGCCTGGAACATCTTGTGTCAAAAAGCAAGGAAGTGCTCAAAGACTAATGGAGTCATGTCAAAAGGACACAGGGGCCAGAGTGACAAATTTGGAACAGTTTGAGGATCAAAAAAGGAAAATGATGGTGTTAGACTGTAACACATTAAAATAAAAATTCAAGAAAGGAGGTAAGTAAAGGGAAAGTTCTTCTTTACTGAGTAAGTCCGATTAATAAATGTAGAAGAAATTAAGAATTAGAAAAATCACCCTTTGGCACTCGCACTCTCTGTTGAGTCCTGCCCCAGGCCACAGATGTGAGGCCACCAAAGCCTCAGCAGAGCCCAGAACCAAGGTCACCTCCAAAGCTGACTGAACCCCTTTGTAACCTTGCCAAGAGCCCTCTGATCATCACTAACAAGCTTCCTGACTCCCAGTTAAGCAAAGATGCCCACTCCAGTAAATACTCTATAGTGTCCCAATCAATCACCTAACGTCAACCTTCTAGCAGGAATTTTGTCTTGAGGCTATCTGTACAAATTGGCTATTAACCTACAAAAAAAAAACAAAACTCTCCCTGGTCTGTCAGGAGGTCTGCCTGCTTCACTTGCAGTGCCCACTTTATCTCTGTTCTTTGTTCTTAATACATTCACTCCCTTCTGAAATGCTCTGTGTCCGGAAATTCTTTTCCAACCCTCGCTTGGACTGTCTCAACATTTGGTGGCCTGTACTACTCTCCCTGTGAGAAAGCCCCCTCTCTCCTTTCCTCTTTCTTTTCTTTTACCTTGAGCCCTCTGCCAACAGGCAAGTGGCTGTGGAAGCAATTAAAGAACTCTGCCAGAGTTACTCTCTGGTGTGTTCCAAAGGCTCCACTGCCCATAGTACCCCAGTAGCTACCACCCAAGTAGATGAGGGCTCTCTTTTCCTTTTTCCTCCTTCTCCCTTGAGCTGAGGACCAGGCCAATAAAACTGTGCAGGCACAGGTCAGGCACTTAAAAGCCACTAGAAAAGACTCCCATGGCAGGATAAGGGGGGTCACAGAACAGACCAGGCTACCAGAGCATTTGCCCTCAGCAAGACAACTTCTGTGCACCATGTTAGGCACATATTCAAGCAAAACACAGCCCATTCCCCAGGCCACCGGCTTCCTGGCAGGACTACAAGGTGGATTCCTCAGCCTGTCTTCTCTGTCTCTCACTTTTCCTCTCTCTGTCCGGATTAATTTACAGGAACCTAGGAGCAACCTCTGAATCATCCTAGAGAGTGCCTTCCATGTTTCAGGGAATTGCTAAAAGGTGAGTCACTGTTGGTTCTGGGAAACTCTTTTCTGTCCTTTCTGGCCCTAGTCACCACATGCATTTTCACACTGTGCCTAGGCTTGTTCCTAGCCACAGGGTTTTGTGCCACTCTCTGTCACATGTTCAGGGGTCACCTCTAACTATTGGATGCAATTGTTAGGACAGTTGGCCATTAGCCACACGGTGCCTTGTTGCACGCAGAGGGTTCATTGGGACATGGAGGACTCTTTCTGTGGCTGGTGAACTCTTGGTACCCCCATTCCAAGAATGGGCTCAGGTATGTCTCAAAAACCACCTTCAGACTCACCTCTGGGTTGTATTCTCAGGACCTAGAAAAAATTTGACCCTGAAAATCCTAAAAAAGAAAAGACTCACATTCTTTTGCAACAAAACATGGAGCCAGTACAAATTGGGGAAGCAAGAAAAATGACCTCTGAATGGCATGCTTAAATTATAACATAATCTCCACCTTGACCTCTTTTGCTGTTCCTTACGCTCAAACCTTTATGACAGTCAGAATCTGGACATAAGGGATTCATGCCACATGTCTTTCTGTTGCTGCCCTATCCCCTCATTCCCCCTCTGTCTCTCCCTCTCCATCAGATCTCCTAGCTCAGGACTTTCTCCTATAATCAAAAGCCAGGAAAAAACTCTCCTAACATTCTAAAGAATCCCCTTCTAACTCCTCCTGTCTCTAGGAGTGGGCGTGGATGGGGGAGAAGAAAGTGGAAAAAGAACCAAGCTTCCCCTAATGCTTCAAGTTCTCTTACTCCTTCAGATTCTTCTGATCAAATTAAGATCCCATCTCCCCAGAAAAAAAGTCCCTGTGGGGACACCATCTTATCAGTCAGTCTGCCCCTGTCATCAGAGCCAATTTGAGAACTCTAATTTAAATTTAGCTATGAAACTATGACTACAAAAAGGAGAGATGACATTTTTGACACTGGATGGCCATGATATTCTTCAGACCCGGGGGAAAAAACTGGTTAAAATGAAATATTTTTGAAATTATAAAACTGGTTCTTTTTGTATGTGCAATTAATTAGGAAAAAGCTGGCTTATTAAAATACTTTTTTTTTTTTTTTAGAGCTTTGACCCTACATGAGAAAACAGAACATGCCTAGGAAAAAAACCCTGAGGTTAACGCCTATCATGTCCTTGAGATACAGAGCCCACTCTGCCTGAGACTCCAGCTGTGAGCAAATTAGTAGAACTTCAAGCCAAGGGGAAAAAAGAGTAAAGAGACATTTTAAATCTGAAGTGAAAACTGAGATCTCGGTCCAGATTTATGTATGTCTCAGTGTGTGTCTTTATCTTTGAATAATACTGCTGAAGTTATTTTGCCAATGAGCTCTATTTAATTGGCCTAAAGACAAGTAAGTGCTTATAAATAAAATAATTCTAAATTCAAGAAAAATTAAAATTAAAAAACTAAATGAATTTCAGGTACATGTGAACTGGGAAATATCCACTATTAAATTAATACCTGGTATTAACATTTGTTAATGTGATTAATACAGATGAATCTTAAGAATTCACTGTGAAGAAACTTTTAAGGAAAGAAAATGCAAATAACGTAAGAGCTTTGGGTGATTTATATTTACCAATCTACAAAATGATGATATAAAGGACAGTTCATGGTTGCTGAAGGAAAGTAGGATGTGTGTTTTTAATAAAAAGGTATGAGGAATGGAATTTCATTCTATTAAGGGAAAATCAAGCAGGGCAAAAGCTAATAAGAGTTTTGCCAAGAGAATGCACTAGTCATAGCAAATACCCTCTTCCAACAACACAAGAGAAGACTCGACACATGGACATCACCAGATGGTCAATACTGAAATCAGATTGATTATATTTTTTGCAGCCAAAGATGGAGAAGCTCTATATAGTCAGCAAAAACAAGACCAGGAGCTGACTATGGCTCAGATCATGAACTCTTTATTGCCAAATTCAGACTTAAATTTAAGAAAGTAGGGAAAACCACTAGACCATTCAGGTATGACCTAAATCAAATCCCTTACAATTATACAGTGGAAGTGACAAATAGATTCAAGGAATTAGATATGACAGAGTGCCTGAAGAACTATGGACAGAGGTTTGTGACATTGTACAGGAGGCAGGGAGCAAGACCATCCCCAAGTAAAAGAAATGCAAAGGCAAAATGCTTGTCTGAGGAGGCCTTACAAATAGTTGAGAAAAGAGAAGCTAAAGACAAAGGAGAAAAGGAAAGATATACCCATTTGAATGCAGAGTTCCAAAGAATAGCAAGGAGAGATAAGAAAGCCTTCCTCCATGATCGATGCAAAGAAATAGAGGAAGACAATAGAATGGGAAAGACTAGAGATCTCTTCAAAAAAATTAGAGATACCAAGGGAACATTTCATGCAAAGATGGGCACAATAAAAGACAGAAATGGTATGGACCTAACAGAAGCAGAAGATATTAGGAGGTGGCAAGAATACACAAGAGAACTATAAAAAAAAGATCATCACGACCCAGATAATCAAGATGGTGTGATCAGTCATCTAGAGCCAGACATCCTAGAATGCAAAGTCAAGTGGGCCTTTGGAAGCATCACTACAAACAAATTTAGTGGAGGTGATGGAATTCCAGTTGAGCTATTTCAAGTCCTAAAAGATGATGCTGTGAAAGTGATGCACTCAACATGCCAGCAAATTTGGAAAACTCAGAAGTGGCCACAGGACTGCAAAAGGTCAGTTTTCATTCCAATCCCAAAGAAGGGTAATGCCAAAGAATGCTCAAACTACCGCACGATTGCATTCATCCCACATGCTAGCAAAGTAATGCTCAAAATTCTCCAAGTCAGGCTTCAACAGAACGTGAACCGTGAACTTCCAGATGTTCAAGCTGGATTTAGAAAAGGCAGAGGAACCAGAGATCAAATTGCCAATATCTGTTGGATCATAGAAAAAGCAACAGAGTTCCAGACAAATATCTACTTCTGCTTTATTGACTACACCAAAGCCTTTGACTGTGTGGATCACAACAAACTGTGGAAAATTCTGAAAGAGATGGAAATACCAGACCACCTGACCTGCTTCCTGAGAAACCTGTATGCAGGTCAGGAAGCAACAGTTAGAACTGGACATGGAACAACAGACTTGTTCCAAATCAGGAAAGGAAAACGTCAAGGCTGTATATTGTCACCCTGCTTATTTAACTTATATGCAGAGTACATCATGAGAAATGCTGGACTGGATGAAGCACAAGCTGGAATCAAGATTGGTGGGAGAAATATCAATAACCTCAGATATGCAGATGACACCACACTTATGGCAGAAAGCGAAGAACTAAAGAGCCTCTTGATGAAAGTGAAAGAGGAGAGTGAAAACGTTGGCTTAAAGCTCAACATTCAGAAAACGAAGATTGTGGGATCTGGTCCCATCACTTCATGGCAAATAGATGGGGAAACAATGGAAACAGTGACAGACTTTATTTTGGGGGGCTTCAAACTCACTGCAGGTGGTGACAGCAGCCATGAAATTAAAAGACACTTGCTCCCTGGAAGAAAAGTTATGACTAACCTAGAAGTGAAGTGAAGTGAACTTGCTCAGTCGCGTCCAACTCTTTGCGACCCTGTAGACTACCTACCAGGCTACTCCGTCCGTGGGATTCTCCAGGCAAGAATACTGGAGTGGGTTGCCATTTCCTTCTCCACGGGATCTTCCCGACCCAGGGATCAAACAGAGGTCTCCCACGTTGCGGGCAGATGCTTTACCCTCTGAGCCACCAGGGAAGCCTGACTAACCTAGATAGCATATTAAAAAGCAGAGACATTACTTTGCCAAGAAAGGTCCATCTAGTCAAAGCTATGGTTTATCCAGTAGTCATGTATGGTTGCGAGAGTTGGACTATAAAGAAAGCTGAGTGCTGAAGAATTGATGGTTTTGAACTGTTGTGTTGGAGAAGACTCCTGAGAGTCCCTTGGACAGCAAGGAGATCCACCCAGTCCATCCTAAAGGAAATCAGTCCTGAATATTCATTGGAAGGACTGATGCTGAAAACTGACTCATTTGAAAAGACCCTGATGTTGGGAAAGACTGAAGGTGGGAGAAGGGGATGACAGAGGATGAGATGGTTGGATGGCATCACTGACTCAATGGACATGAGTTTGAGTAAACTCTGGGAATTGGTGATGGACAGGGAAGCCTGGCATGGTGCAGTCCGTGGTGTTGCAAAGAGTCGGACACGACTGAGCGACTGAACTGAACTGACTGAAGGGAAAATGAAGTAAGTCTGAACTTACTGGTGGCTGTTCTCTGAACGGGCAAATAAAGTGATGAATACAGAAAGTGGAAGAAAGTTTTGTGAGAAGTGGACCCCGAGAAGAGAGTTTTGTGCATGGTACAAGTTTCTTAAGACATTAAACTGCCTTTGAAATCTTTTATTTTTACTGTGCCTAAGTGAATAACTATTGTTTCACAGTGAATATAAGCTGGTACCAAACTGGAATTTGGTTTTCTCTCCTTGTTAAATGAACAAAGTTTTCTTAGAATGCAGCTTTTTGATAACAGACTATGTAAATTCCTTTGCCTTTAAGTGATTTATATTTGTTTTTAAAATCTTTTGTTACTTTGGTAAACTATTATTTCACAATGATCTATGAAGACTATGACAATATAGACAAAGCTCATTCCACTTCTACAAAAATTAATTCCTCATTTACTCCTAAATTAGGGAATTTAAAATGGATAAACAATGGCCATAAATCAGGGTTATGGGAAATCCAAGATAGCCGCTTGGCTTTTCCTGGCTCCTTGACAAACCTCAATTTTATTTGATGGGATAAAGTCTTTCCTAACTTCAGGGTTAATGCTCTCACAACAGAGGAAAAAATGGTTAAAATGTGCTTTGCACTTTGGGTATACTTTCTATAATCTCCAGTGACCAAGGCACACACTTCACTGGACAAATCATACCATCATTAACAAAAACTTTTCAAACTTCTTAAAACTATCACTGTCACTATCAACCTCAATCATTAGGTAAGGACAACAGAAGAAAAACTAATTACATGGGATTAAACAAACTGCTAAATATGATTACAATTCTCATGACTTTTTGTCTGACATATTACTAGCTTCTGATCTTTGTTTTCAGACATCAAGAAGCTTTTCTCCTCAAGCTACTTATGGTTTAAAACAAATTTGGTAATCTACACTTGTGGGTTAAATTAAAACATTTTTCTTTTCTTTCTGCCTTGTCCCTCTAGAAATTGGAGACACTTGAGTTCTGAATAGATTTATCAGGTAAATAAAAAGATTGTCTCCTGACATATACAGACATCTCAAAGTATAGTGGGGACCTCTAGAAGAAAAACTCCATCTCAACAAAAACTGATGACAGGCCTGTGGCATCTGTAGTCAATGGACCGAACTTATTTTAAAAACAAATTAGTCTTGGCTGTGTTTTTAAAAAATGGGAATAATTTCAGAAAAAAAAATATTTTACTGAATACTAAATTCTAGTTTTTTTAGTTAAGGTCTGTGTTTACTGAAGATTCACTTCTCATTTAGTCCCTTGCTGTTATGTTATAACGTTACAAGATAAGAATCAGATGCTTCATGATCTACAACCAGGAGATTAACATCAGACTATAGTCATTCAACAAACTAAGTCAGACAACATGGTATATACTGGACTACACCTAAAAAAAGTTCTTAAATTTTTACTTGTGAACTTACTATTACTGCAAACTATATTATTTTCCATATTGCCAGTTTTATAAGACTATTCTCTTACATTACCAAATGTGTGACTGAGCCTCTAATAAAATGATGATACATAGTTCCATATGAAATCAATGATTGTAATAATGTAACTCTAGACGGGAAGAAGTAACAAGAGGGAATATTTTCCTGGACTGTAAGAGACTATTAGTAACACAGATAAGGTCCAGGACTTTTGCTACTTTCATGGCCTAGTCCAGTAACAGCACATTGAGTGGCCAATCAAAATATCTTCACTAGACTTGGGAATGAGCATTCCTAGCAATGTGGGACAAAATGATCATAAAATGCCCCTAAACCATGGTCAAATTTAAGGCAATGAAGGGGCCCTGCCGACTGAAAACTGGCACTTGCCATCTGCCTGTACAAAGAGTAAATCAGGAGCCACTCCAGTTGCTGACTTTCAACACCCTCTGAAAAGAGTTCAGGGTAGAAATCATGAATGAGACATTCTGTGCTCTGGGGAAAACTGGCAGGACAGGCCTCAGATTGTTATATATTTTCAAGAAAAGATTTTCATGAGCCCAAATTCTTGCATCTTCTCATACCTAGAGAAATACCAACATCAAAGGTCAACATCTAGCCCTGGTTCTCCTGGCTAGCACCTCTTCTAGGCCCCTTAGCAGCATTTCTACTTCTATTCATCTTGGGGCTATGTATCTCTAACTTCCTGTTAAGTTTGTTTCTTCTGAAATATGGTAAATAAATCTCCAAATGGTACTACAAGGACATCAGCTGGCTGACATATGGATTATGTTGGGACAAGTGGTCTTGTCATTCCATGGACTCTCATCTTCCTCCATATGTGCACCCTGACAGAGAGTGGGCATCGGGACCCAGACCCCATGATGCCCCTGTCCAGCAGGAAGAAGCCAGAGCAGTCTCTGCCCCTTTCCCCAATGACCTGTGTCCCCATGTCCCGTGGAGATAGGCAGGTAGTTAGACATGAGCAGGGTGTTCAGGGGCCAAAGATTTGGCCCATTAGTAAGAAGAGGGGTGGGGGGAATGTTGAATCCTGCCCCAGGCCATAGGTATGAGGCATTGCACCAAGGCCTCAGAAGCAGAGCCCAGAACCAAAGTCACCTCTGAAGCTGACTGAGCTCCTTTGTAACCTTGCCAAGAGCCCCCTGATCATCAGTAACAAGCTTCCTCACTCTCAGTTAAGCAAAGATGCCCACTCCAGTAAATACCCTATAGCATCCCAGCCAATCACCTAACGTCAACCTTCCAGCCAGAATTTTGTCTTAAGGCTATATAAATTGGTTATTAACCCACAAACACCATCAACTCTCCTTGGTCTGTCAGGAGGTCGGCCTGCTTCACTCATAGTGCCCACTTTTATCTCTTTTTGTTCTTAATAAACTCACTCCATTCATAAATGCTCTGTCTGGAAATTCTCTTCCAACTGTGTTCCAACTGCCTGAACCCTCTCCTAATATAATTGATTCAGGAAAGGATCATGGACAGATGCTACAACCTTTGGGTGTAAGGACAATGGGGAACAGAATGTTCATACAATTTCAAAGTATCACCCCCATAGATTATTTACTAATTACAAAAGGAAAAATGTGCCATTGCAATGGAGAGATCTGTTGGGCACCACTTTCTTGAAGTGCTCAAATTTAGCATTATCAACATTGGGACAACCTGACATTGTGCCTTCTGATGGCCAGTAAGATATTTAACCAGAATCACTTTGAAGAAAAGGCTACACGAATTCATAGTATAAAATATTTTCAAGACAATTTCCCTGGATTCTTTCAAATAGGTAGTGTCATGCAGTACAAAGAAAAATGCTGGTGGATTCTGAATTCAGAGGCTAAAGAAAGATAAATGCATGAACCTTGAGTTGATCTCGAATTGAAATGTAAAATGCTCCAATTAAGACAACTGAGGAAATTTAAATGAGGATTGTATGTTAAATGATATTGACTTAACGTTAAGTTTTAAAGATGTGCTAATCGCTTCAGTTGTGTCCGACTCTGTGCGACCCCATAGACGGCCTCCTACCAGGCTCCTCTGTCCCTGGGATTCTCCAGGCAAGAACACTGGAGTGGGTTGCCATTTCCTTCTCCTATTCAGGAAAGTGAAAAGTGAAAGTGAAGTCGCTCGGTCGTGTCCGACTCTTAGCGACCTCATGGACTGCAGCCCACCAGGCTCCTCCATTCATAGGATTTTCCAGGCAAGAGTACTGGAGTGGGGTGCCATTGCCTTCTCCGAATAGTATTATGGTTAACGACAGAGGATGAGATGGCTGGATGGCATCACCAACTCGATGGACATGAATTTGAGTGACCTCCGGGAGTTGGTGATGGACAGGGAGGCCTGGCGTGCTGTGATTCATGGGGTCGCAAAGAGTCAGACACAACTGAGCGAC
This sequence comes from Ovis canadensis, assembly GCF_042477335.2. Taxonomy (NCBI): domain Eukaryota; kingdom Metazoa; phylum Chordata; class Mammalia; order Artiodactyla; family Bovidae; genus Ovis; species Ovis canadensis. The sequence goes on from NC_091727.1 coordinate 65,389,033, forward strand.
TGAACTGAACTGAACTATGTAGAAAAGTGTTAGTCACTCAGTCAAGTCTGACTCTCTGCAAGCCCATGGATTGGGACCCACCAGGCTTCTCCATCTATGACATTTTCCAGGCAAGAATACTGGAGTGGGTTACCGTTCCTTTCTCCAGGGGAACCTCCCCGACCCAGGGATCAAAACCGGGTCTTCTGCATTTCAGGCAGACTCTTTACCGTCTGAGCCACTAGGGAAGACTATTTTTAAGGGTGAAGAATCACAGTATCTGTAACCCACATTCAAATGGTTCAGGATTTGAAAAACTAGCAAAATGTTAAAATCATGAATCTAGGTGAAGGGTCAGGTGTTCATTTTTCTCATCTCTTACTTTCATATTTTCCAAAAAAGGAGGGAAGGAAATCTATTTTTATAAGGGAATGTCAATTCAAAACAACCAACTTGCACTAGTGCCTTCGGCACAGTGCGATACACGGCCAGTTTCTTTGGGACGGTGCAATAAAGGCGCCGACAGCGCAGACGGGAACGTGCGTGCTCAGTCGTGTCCGACTCTGCAAATTCTATGGGCTGTATCCTGCCAGGCTCTTCTGTTCATTCCAGGTAAGTATACAGAAGCGGGTTACCATTGCCTCCTCCAGGGAATCTTCCCAACCCGGGGATCGAACCCACGTTTCCTGTGTCTCTGCATTGCAGACAGAACATTCTTTACCACTTGAGCCATCCCAGAAGCCCACAAAACCGAAGAAACGGTTCTAATTCTCATTTCCGTGGCAACGAGGAAGTGGGTCACGTGACCCACAGATCACCTTCTGATTGGAGGAAGATCCGTCACTCTTCCCCAAGGTACTGAGACAGCGCCTGCGCAGATTAGCAGAGGCGGGAGAGACCAAACATTCTCTTCGACCAACGGTTTTTCACAGATCCAGCCTCCCGATCGCGTATTGTCCAATCAAAAGCCCCTAGTAACGTAGTGTCACCAATTCTCCCTTTCTCATAGGACGGGCGGTCCTTCCGGTTCTTTATTCCGCTTCCGGTGGGAGCGGGTCGTATCCAGGAACTCAGTGAATTACTTCTGGGCGAATGGTTTTTATTTCCGGGCTATGGGACAAGACAGTGCCTTGTAGCCGCCTGTAGCCGTTGAGGCAGCGCCGCCGCCGCCGCCATCATGTCAGACACGGATAGCGATGAAGATTCCGCTGGAGGCGGCCCATTTTCTTTAACTGGTTTCCTTTTTGGCAACATCAATGGAGCCGGGCAGCTGGAGGGAGAAAGCGTCTTGGACGATGTGAGGGGATGGGCGTGGCATAGAGCTAGAGGGTGTACCGGCTGAGGAAAAGGCGTGAGGAGAGTTTAGGGTGCTTGGAGAGTTGAGAGTGCTTAGGAAACTAGAAGAGAGGACGATGTGGCCCTCCGTTAGTGAGAGGGCGCACTTAACGTATGCGAAGAGAGAAGCGGTTGCCTTGCTAGTAGGTTGTGTAGTAACAATCTACTAGCAACAGAGCGGGGGGGCTCAGTTCTGGGCGAGGGTGGGGACAAGAGGTGAATGGTAGGCCAAGCGGCGCTGATGTGGGTGGCTTTGGAGGAAAGATAGCCTAAGCTACTGAGATTACTTTCAAATGGTTACTATGAGAACCTTCTTGGAGATTCTTGAAACTGTCTGCATTTGTGACATCACTGACTAGATAGAGATGGCTCTAGAGCTAGAGGACAGACCGGCACCAAATCCTGTGGTTCAGGCCCCAGTTCTTAGAACAGCCAATGTTCAGACCATCCATTGCAGGCCCCTTCTGGTCCCAGTGCACACTTGCTTACATAGTTTTTCCACCATTCACTGACATTGAACAATGAAATTGTTTCCTGTGCCCAGTCGACTCTTAGACCTATCTTCATTTAAGTTCATATTCTCAAGGAGAAAGTACTGACCAGTATTCTTCCTTCGCTGCAACATACAGTAAAGATAACAATAAAGTTCTTGATTTGTTTTCTCTAGTCGGAATTACCTGTTTTCTTAGACTTTATTCACGGATCTGCTATTTAATTTATTTAGTCTTGGCGGTGGTTCCTTGAATAATTTTTCCTTATGTAACTTTAAAGTATGGTAATAAAATTGAATATGATGTGTTATATCTGATCAGTGTGGACGTGGAAGATGTACTTCACAGTTCTCAAATGTGATGCTTCTTTTAGCATGCTGTGGAGTCATTTATATGGGTTTATAACTTTGTTGTGGATCTGGAAATAAACCTTGTGGTGTGGGAAACTTAGGTTTAGTTATTGTCTTTGACTCTGGTGCTGTCCCTTTTTCAGGAGTGTAAGAAGCACTTGGCAGGCTTGGGGGCTTTGGGGCTGGGCAGCCTGATAACTGAACTCACAGCAAATGAAGAATTGACTGGTACTGATGCTGCCCTGGTAAATGATGAAGGTGAAGTCTGGGTCATGGGGAGTATGGTGGGGGAGGAAGCTAGCCACTTACTGTACATGTACTTTTCAGTGGGAATTATCTAAGGGAGTGAGAGTTACTGGCACTTTGTTTAGATCTACCCCCCCCCCACTTCTATTTATAGGATGGGTCAGGAGTACAGAAGATGCTGTAGACTATTCAGACATCAATGAGGTAGCAGAAGATGAAAGCCGAAGATATCAGCAGACAATGGGGAGCTTGCAGCCTCTTTGCCATGCAGGTGATTCTTCAGTGCCATCAATAAGAACATTCTAGTACTTAAAAAAAAAAAAAAGGTTTATTTATTTATAATGTTTTGCCTGTGCTGGATCTTCGTTGCTGCATACCAGCTTTCTTTGGTTGTGGTAAACAGTGGCTACTCTTAGTTATGGTGCGGTGGCTTCTCCTGTTGCAGAACACAGGCTCTAGTCACAGGCTTCAGTAGTTGTGGTGCATGGGCTCAATAATTGCAGCTCACGGGCTCTAGAGCAAGGGCTCAGTAGTTGTGGCACACAGGCTTAGTTGCTCTGAGGCATATGGAATCTTCCCAGATCAGGGATTCAACTCGAGTCCCCTGCATTGGCAGACGGATTCTTAACCACTGGGCTACCAAGGAAGCCCCTAGTACATTTTCTTGCTGTGTAGTTCAGTTTGTTTTTATCCAAGCTTTCTGTCATTGTTCCTGCTTTTTATGTCTTTGCCTCTCTCCGTTTGTCAGCTCAGTTCCAAGTAGCTGCTATCCTTTTTATGTTCTGGGGCAGCATTATTATACTTAGGCTTTTATTCCTCATACTGGTTAGTCCCAAATTCTTGGTGAATGCCAAATAAGAATGATAATGCTTTCCTCCTTATCATCTGGTATTTGAGTTCCTGTGCGGTTCACAGTACTAATTTAGATGCTGTTTGAACTCAGTCTTTGCCCTCAAGGAATTGGTAGTTCAAGAAAGATTAAGTATCCAGTTCATATATAAATGAGCACATGTATTTATTGGTTCAGCTTCTGTTGGTCGCTCACTACCTGTATGCCAACACAGTGCACTTAATGCTTGCTCACAATATTGGTTTTCCTTCTTGGTATAAGTTGCTACATTATAGAATCAGAATGTTAGAGCTCGAAGGGATTTTAGTGATTATTCTTAACCTCATCATAGATAGACTTGAACTTCAGAGAACTTTAGAAAAATGTGGAACTTTATTAAAAGTTCTATAATTAGCTAGTGGCAGGCCTTGACTAATTAAACATTTCATTTTATTAAACATTGAGCACCCATTATATGCTATAAACTGTAATAGTATTGTACAAAGATAATAAAATCCATTTTCTGATTTTTGAGGAGTTCAGTTCTGGTCATAGTTCATTCTTTCCACTGCCCTATACCATCTTGGGACTTTTGTATGAAGTTATTCATTGTTTATTCATTATCCATTTCTTTGAATTAGATTTCAACTTGTGGAGAAATATAGGTCAAACCTTGGTAAATAGCTGAACTTAAGTTTCTTCAGAGCCAGTTAATGGATTTGAGTGCTTCTTTTTTTAAATATATTTATTTTTGTTTACCTATTTGACTGCCAGATCTTAGTTGCAGCACTTGGGATCTTCAGTCTTTGTTGAAGCATGCAAGATTTTTAGTTGATATTTAGTTGCAGCATGTAGGATCTAGTTCCCTAACCAGGGATCGAACCTGGGCCTCCTAAATTAGGAGTGCAGATTCTTCGCCACTGGACCACCAGGGAAGTCCCTGGGTGCTTCTTATATAAAGAGATTAACTACACTGTATATACAAGAAGTAACTTAGAAAAATAGAAAATACAAGCTTTACTTTCAGGAATATTGTCATCATTTGGGAAAGGCAAAATAAACGAATGCTAAATGTAATTATTCATAATAAGAAGACATAAACCAGTTGCCAGCTCATATTTCTGTATAGAATGCTTTATTTAGTTCTGAAAGGCTGCCAAACTAGCTAAGTCAGAGCATAGCTATTAGTTTTAGCATCCTGATAGACTGAGGGGAAGGTGGTAGGAGCTCTGGTTTTCAGAGAATGTTATAATTTTCAGATTTGGATTTGTTGTCATGGCTAGGGATAGTAAGGAAGAGGCTAGATAGGGGGTTCTTTTGGGTTGTATGAGTTGACTTCCTGGAAAAGGAGGATGCTATATTTGATAGTGTTGGTACTCTGGAAGCTCATTTCCAAGTTATCTTGTCTTCTGAGGGTACCTTCATCTATGCCCTTAGCTTCCTCCTTCCCTGGCATTGGCCCCTTCACACGGCTTGATTTACAAGGGTGTTTCTTTGGAATAATTAGAAGTATGTATCAGTCATTCTAGAGTCTTCATGGAGGTGAATTTTGAAGGATAAGGTTTGATGGAGAGGAGCAGCAGGACATTTTGGTTTGGTAACATGGCTTTGTAAAGGTTTGGAGATAGAAATAAGTAGTGTGAAGGTAATTGGCCAGCAGATTTTCTTTCTTTCTTTCTTTCTTTTTTGGTATTTAATTAATTAATATATTTTTAGCTGTATCAGGTCTTAGTTGTGGTGCATAGGCTTAGTTGCTCTGTGGCATGTGGGATCTTAGTTCCCTGACCAGGGCTTGAACCCACTTCCCTGCATTGGAAGGTGGATTCTATGGTGCATGGGCTTATTTCTGGATTTTCTGTCCTGATCCATTGATCTATGTTTTTATTTTTGTGCCAGTACCATACTATATTGATGACTAGCTCTGTAGTATAGTCTGAAGTCAGGGAGTCTGATTTCTCCAGCTTCCTTTTTCTTTTTCAAGATTCCTTTAGCTATTCAGGGTCTTTAATGTCTCCATACAAATTTTGAGATTTGTTTTTGTTCTAGTTCTGTGGAAAATGTCATTGGTTATTGGATAGGGATTGCATTGAATCTCTAGATTGCCTTGGGTAGTATAGTCATTTTGACAATATTGATTCTGGAAGGCAGATTTCTTTTCTTTTTTTTTTTTTAAATTTTAATTGGAGGCTAATTACTTTACAACATTGTAGTGGTTTTTGCCATACATTGACATGAATCAGCCATGGGTGTACATGTGTTCCCCATCCTGAACCCCCCTCCCACCTCCATCCCCATCCCATCCCTCAGGTCCATCCCAGTGCACCATCCCTGAGCACCCTGTCTCATGCATCGAACCTGGACTGGCAATCCCTTTCACATATGATAATATACATGTTTCAGTGCTATTATCTCAAATCATCCCACCCTCGCCTTCTCCCACAGAGTCCAAAAGACTGTTCTTTACATCTGTGTCTCTTGCTGTCTCACATATAGGGTCATTGTTACCATCATTCTCAATTCCACATATATGTGTTAATATACTGTATTGGTGTTTTTCTTTCTGGCTTACTTCACTCTGTTTTCATCCATCTCATGAGAACTGATTCAAATACATTCTTTTTAATGGCCGAGTAATATTCCATTGTGTATATGTACCACAGCTTTCTTATCCATTCATCTGCCAGTGGACATCTAGGTTGCTTCCATGTCCTGGCTATTATAAACAGTGCTGTGATGAACATTGGGGTACACGTGTCTCTTTCAATTCTGGTTTCCTCGGTGTGTATGCCCAGCAGCGGGATTGCTGGGTCATATGGCAGTTCTATTTCCAGTTTTTTAAGGAATCTCCACACTGTTCTCCATAGTGGCTGTATTAGTTTGCATTCCCACCAACAGTGTAAAAGGGTTCCCTTTTCTCCACACCCTCTCCAGCATTTATTGCTTGTAGACGTTTGGGTAGCAGCCATTCTGACTGGCCTGAAATGGTACCTCATTGTGGTTTTGATTTGCATTTCTCTGATAATGAGTTTTGTTGAGCATCAACATCAGCCATCTGTATGTCTTCTTTGGAGAAATGTCTCTTTAGTTCTTTGGCCCATTTTTTGATTGGGTCTTTTATTTTTCTGTAATTGAGCTGCAGGAGCTGCTTGTATATTTTTGAGATTAATTCTTTGTTGGTTGCTTCATTTGCTATTATTTTCTCCCATTCTGAAGTCTGTCTTTTCACCTTGCTTATAGTTTCCTTTGTTGTACAAAAGCTTTTAAGTTTAATTAGGTCCCATTTGTTTATTTTTTGTTTTTATTTCCATTACTCTGGGAGGTGGATCATAGAGGATCCTGCTGTGATTTATGTCAGAGAGTGCTTTGCCTATGTTTTCCTCTAGGAGTTTTATAGTTTTTGGTCTTACGTTTAGATCTTTAATCCATTTTGAGTTTATTTTTGTGTATGGTGTTAGAAAGTGTTCTAGTTTCATTCTTTTACAAGTGGTTGACCAGTTTTCCCAGCACCACTTGTTAAAGAGATTGTCTTTTCTCCATTGTATATTCTTGCCTCCTTTGTCAAAGATAAGGTGTCCATAGGTGCATGGATTTATCTCTGGGCTTTCTATTTTGTTCCATTGATCTATATTTCTGTCTTTGTGCCAGTCCCATACTGTCTTGATGACTGTAGGTTTGTAGTATACTGAAGTCAGGCAGGTTGATTCCTCCAGTTCCATTCTTCTTTCTCAAGATTGCTTTGGCTATTTGAGGCTTTTTGTATTTCCATACAAATTGTGAAATTATTTGTTCTAGTTCTGTGAAAAATACCATTGGTAGCTTGATAGGGATTGCATTGAATCTATAGATTGCTTTGGGTAGTATACTCATTTTCACTATGTTGATTCTTCTGATCTAGGAAGGCAGGTTTCTTAAGCACTGTACCACCAGGGAAGTCACCCATAGAGCAGTTTGACAGCACCTTTCTGTACACATTACTTGGAGTTTCATGCTGTAAAGAATTGTAATCTGATATAGATTGTTGAATAAGAGGGAGGGTAGTATAATGAAAAGAAGATGAACTTTGGAGTCAGAATGTCATAGGTTCAAATCCCAACTCCATATTTAGTTTGACCCTGGGAAAGTTGCTTAGTCCCTGAGGCTTGTATTTCTCATTTGTAATAATCCCTCAATTTTCTTGTCTGCTTATGTGTGTTAATAGTTACCTCATTAATAAGACTTTGGTGGGAATTTAAGTTCATTATCACATGGTATGAAATCACCTACATAGAACAGTGTCATGGTAGGAGCTCCTTAAATGTTGCTTGTCTTCCCTTCCTAAATGCAAATGAAAAGGGATACTTGTTGCTTTGGGATTTTGATTAGGAAAAGGGTAAAGGGGGACTTCCCTGGTGGTTCAGCAATGAAGAATCCACCTGCCAATGCAGGGAACATGGGTTTGATCCCTAGTCAGGGAAGTAAGCCCACATGCCACAGCTATTGAAACCCTCTTTTTCTGGAGCCTGCATGCCTAGAGCCTGCTTCAGGATGAAAAAAGTCACCACAATGATAAGCCCGTGTGCTGCAACTAGAGAAGGCCCACACAAAGCATCAAAGACTCAGTGCAGCGGAAAATAATAAAGGAAAAGGATAAAGAGGCCAACTAACTGAGAGACTGTTTTTGTGAGCTAGATGTAAAGTTACCAAAAGTTACCAAGGTCTGGAGTAGGGTGACAGTTGTGGAAAATGATAGGCAGAGTCAGACTTTATAGTTGCTGATAAAACATCAGTAGGACTTGGTAAGTGAGGAAGTGTGTTGGAAAGACACAAAGACACTGTTGTTAAACCAGGCTTAAATTCTGACTTTGTTGCTTAAAATTATATGACCCTAAGGAAGTCACTTAACTTCTGTAGCTCAGAATAATTTCTGCTTTGTAGCATTACTGGGAGGATTATAGATAAAATAACTAAAAATACCTGGCACATAATACCTGGAGCCTAGAAGTTGCCTAATGACTGCTATTAATGATTTACTGGAAAAAATGTGTTGTGTGTAAGAGATTGTTGAAGGAGACAGGAGGCTAAAATCGTAAGCTGGGAAAATGAGGATGGAGGTGGTATTGATAGTAACAAAAGGGAATTAAAAAGAGTTGAAGGATATTTCAGTGTGATAGTGAAGTATAATTGTTGAATAGCTGAATGGAAAAGCTCTTTAGGCAGCAGAACATGCAGTACAATTGTAGAGGGGCTAAGTCAGGGCAAGACATACAGATTTGGATTTAGTCTAGATAAAGGCAATTCTTGAGAAAGGGAATGGAAGAATTTTATAGAGGAATAAAAGCAGAGTGTTCAGGACAAAGTATTGAGTGATGCCAGTGGTTGAAGGTTAGTGGAAGGAATAGCAGGCTACAGAAGTCAGACAGAAAAAGTGTCAAAGACTTGGGAGGTGAGAAAAAAGTCCAGTTTTAAACTGACAGAGAAAGAAGATTATTAAATTTAATTATGAGGTTGAGCAGGTTGAAAAGAAACAGTGTTTGACCAGGAGAAAGAGCAGAGGTTTTATTAATAAACAGTTCTTGGGGGCTCCCTAAATTCCTGTATGAGATATACGTAGTGTTACAGCATTTGGCAATATGGTGTCATCTCTTTCTGAAGGCAGAAGCTGTGCCCCTTGTGTATTCTCAAGGAATCTGCATAGTTTTTCATATGATGCTTTAAAATATTGAGTGACGAGGGAGCTCAAGGTTGTTGTGTGACATTCTGGATATTGAACTTACTTTCTTGGTATTATTAGATTATGATGAGGATGACTATGATGCTGATTGTGAAGACATTGATTGCAAGTTGATGCCTCCTCCACCTCCACCTCCAGGACCAGTGAAAAAGGATAAGGACCAGGATGCAATTGCTGGTGGTAAGTAGAGACTTACTTACTTTTATCTAAGGAGCAAGTTCTATTTCTGGTCCAGATTTTTGGCATGTTCATAGGGGGCTATTCAGATTAAGCCACTAGCAAATGATACAACTTCTATAAGAGATTCATACAATTTTCAAATTTCAGTATTAAAGGTAAAATTTAAAACATTTGACAATAGTATTTTAACATGGGCTCAAGAAAAAGTAGTTTAGGTTGATGTGGTTCTCAAATCTGACTGCCCATCATAGTTACCTCAAGTCTTCAAAAAATTGCAGGTTTCTGGGTCTCACCCCTGGAGAATCTGATCCAGAAGATCTGGGGTAGAGCCCAGGGATTTCATAGAATTTCCTCAAGTCATTTCTGATGCAGCTGATCTGTACTGGTATTTGGAAATGACCTGTCTGATGATTCTCTTTAAAAAATGATTAAATGAGAAGGTACCTAGAATGGGTATAAATCATTTACAGCCAGTTGTCAGATTCAGAGATTTCAAAGGCAGGGACTTATCTCACCTCTTCCTATGTCTGCAACTGTGGTAAGTAATCCTGTTCTAGGCTAGAAGGTTGGGGAAGAGCAGTGTCTTTGATCTCCAGTGTTTTGAGGCTTATGTCAACCTAAATGTCTCCTAGGAGAGTTTTAAGCCCTTTCCTTTTCAGTCTGCAGGCTAAATAGCATTTGGTAACTTTGTGTCTTAGATTTTGTTTTACGCTAAATAATTTCATGGTTACCCTGTGGGCTTAAATGTTTCCAGTTTATGGGTCCCTGAATTGGGCAGGAAAAGGCCTGATTGGTATATAAGTGTTATGTAATTTTTCTATTGGTTACATTTCTTTAACCTAATATAGAAAGTAGTAAATGTAGTAATAGTGTTTGTTTTCTCTCATCACAACCCCAGGGTACCAGGTACAAGGTGAGTTGTGGATGGTGGGAGATAATGAGTTGGAATGAGTTTTCTGGGTTGCATACCTAGTAATCTGGGTGCTTAGAACTGTATCCCCTGCCATTGAGCCATGCTTAAGCCTAGAGTGGGTGTTGGCTGAATTTGAGGAAATATGCTCACAGTTACATGCCAAAGGGGTTTCTCTTCCTTGTTGCAGTGTCTGAAGATGGAGAAGGCATCATCTTGCCCTCCATCATTGCCCCTTCCTCTTTGGCCTCAGAGAAAGTGGACTTCAGTAGTTCCTCTGACTCAGAATCTGAGATGGGACCTCAGGAAGCAGCACAGACAGAATCTGAGGATGGAAAGCTGACCCTACCATTGGCTGGGATTATGCAGCACGATGCCACCAAGCTGTTGCCGAGTGTCACAGAACTTTTCCCAGAATTTCGTCCTGGGAAGGTACTTTTGGTAGAGAATGCCTTCATTCCAAACCACTGCCCTCTTGTAAATATTGAGTTGTGTTGTTGAGATATTGAATATAGAATGAGCAGAAAGTAAAGGTTTTCTTATTCAGTGATACTGTATTGGGTCTTTTTTTAAGTTTTATGCCTTGGTCATATTAATACATGTGATTTATATAGTTCTCATTAGGAATTGTCCTTTCCATCTTAAAAGAACTAGTCCAAATTATTAAAGAATACTTTAATTTCTTGGTTGGTGTTGTAAATCTGAGTTTGGCATTTCTTGATCCCTCCCTCACAGTTGAGTAGACTTCTCAAAGGAGTTCTAGCTCAGAGCTACTGTCTTCCTATCTGACATTGGGTGTCTTACATAGAAACATGTTTTGTGTTCTAGGTGTTGCGCTTCCTACGTCTTTTTGGACCAGGAAAGAATGTCCCATCTGTTTGGCGCAGTGCTCGGAGAAAGAGGAAGAAGAAACACCGTGAACTGATACAGGAAGAGCAGATCCAGGAGACGGAGTGCTCAGTAGACTCAGAAGTCAACCAGAAATCTTTGTGGAACTATGACTATGCCCCACCACCACCTCCAGAGCAGTGCCTCTCTGATGATGAAGTAGGCAAAATAGAGATCTGGAATTAAGACCCAGGAGGGCAACAAATGAGTTCTTCCTAGCTTATGTCTAAATTGAAAGCAACACCTTAGTGTCCTGTGCCTATTATCATTAAGTAATCATGATTTCAGTCCCAGTAGCTATCCCTTCCCTGTTGTAATAGAGAAGTATTTTGGGCAGGCAGATGGTGATATACTGGTGAATAGGAAAGTTGAATGATAGGCAGAGTGTGCCATGATACACCTCCATTGTTTGCATTTTAACCCCAGTCCTGTTCAAGAATCATCCTTATGGCTTCTCTAAGTTCCCCCTCCTGCCCATTAACTCCCTATAGCCTTAGGGCATCTGGGATCAGGATGTCTACCTCCTCTTCTACTTTGTTCTGTTACAGATCACAATGATGGCACCTGTGGAATCCAAGTTTTCTCAGTCAACTGGAGATACAGATAAAGTGACAGACACCAAACCAAGAGTGGCTGAGTGGCGTTATGGGCCTGCTCGACTGTGGTATGATATGCTAGGTGTCCCTGAAGATGGCAGTGGGTTTGACTATGGCTTCAAACTAAGAAAGATGGAACAGGAACCTGTGATGAAATGTAGAATGACGGACGTAAGCAACACGGTATGTAAGAAAGGAATCACTGTGCCCAGAGTCCTATCAGTATTACTTTACTTTTCAGTTGGGGAGACACTGAGTAGGGTTTCTTTGGTGGGAAATTGAGGTGTCTGAACCTTTTGTTTGGTGTGGTATATTGCCCTGGCAACTTGGCCCTATTGCAAGGATTCTTGTTTGTGAAATGAGTGTTGTGCCAGACTAGGAGTGGGAGGAGGCAGGTATTCCTTCATTATCAGGTGTGTGTCTCTCAAGTCAGGACCACATTTGATGTATCTGATTTATCTGCTGTGGGATTTGAAGTGCGAACTCTGACCAGTGACCATTCAGGGATTTGTTGTTCTTCCCCTACTTCGGTAGGAATACAGGATACCAGAGGAAAGCAGTGGCACCGATCTTCTGGCTGATGAAAACTTCCTGATGGTGACACAGCTGCATTGGGAGGATGATATCATCTGGGATGGGGAGGATGTCAAACACAAAGGGACAAAACCACAGCGTGCTAGCCTGGCAGGCTGGCTTCCTTCCAGCATGACTAGGAATGCTATGGCTTACAATGTTCAACAAGGTTTGCATCTGTGCCCACTGTGTCCAGCACACTGTCCTTCACCTCAGTCATCCTAAGTAAGCTTAGCTGTGATCTTTGCTGCTGAGGGACAGTGAAATGTTTTAGATCTGAGCCCTGATTCTAGTCTGTAATTTTTTTTTACACTATTAATGAGCTAGGATAGACTCTGATTTCTCATTAAAAAATGTGAAAAGTACTTTGAAGTTAAAAATATTTCTGAGATATAATAATGCTTTTATCTTTATAGTCTACTTTTATTTCCAAAGGCCCCTTTATCATTCTAGAATTTGCTTTTTCCCTCCTTAAGTACACATGCACACACACAAATGGTATGCTATGCTTAATGTAGAAAACTTTGAAAATACAATGCAGTGTCAAAAATAACTGGTAATTCTAGAGACTATCAGCTCTACCTTTTTGGTGTATTAGGCTTTCAGTGTTCTATCCTGTATGTGTATGTAGCTGAGCTTATTCCTAGAGGTACAGTTTTACGTGTTGTGCTTTTTACTTAATGTTATTTTTTATCATTTAAAATTCTTCATAGACATTTTTAACGACATGGGAAACTCATTTTAAATGGGAAAAAAAGCCCAGATGTGCACACTATATAAACAGGAAATTTACTGTCTTTTCCAAATTTTCTTACGTTAATCTGGATTTCTTTTGTAATTCAGTGGAAAACCAAAAATGTCTTATTTTTTAAATATAAGAAATAATTTTTTTCTTTTTTCCTTCCATTCTATCTATAAACACTATTGGTTACATAGTAGTCATATATGGATATCTTCATATTTTTAGTTATTATTGTATTTTAAGTATACTTTATTACATTTATTGTTAGCATATCTTACTGTATTATTTATTACCATAATTTGTTTAATCAGTCCGATGTTAAATATTTGGTGGTTTAAATTTTGACTATTATAAAAAATACTGCAGTGAACATTTTTGTCTGCAATATTTTTTAAAAGTGAGAAATACATTGTTTCCAATAATTTCTTTTTCAGTAGCTACATGAGTAACTACTAGCGGAGACTCCTTTTCCCTTTGCTAGAATTGAAGGGAGCATGAAATGTTTTGTTTATTCTTTCCTCATGTTTTGACTAGGTTTTGCAGCAACACTGGATGATGACAAGCCTTGGTACTCCATTTTTCCCATTGACAATGAGGAACTGGTATATGGACGCTGGGAGGACAATATCATTTGGGATGCTCAGGCCATGCCCCGGTTCTTGGAGCCTCCTATTTTGACACTTGATCCCAATGATGAGAACCTCATTTTGGGTATGGTACTGGCTGGGTCAGTGTTCCTTCTCCATAACTGATAGCTTGCTGTCAGCAGGCAAGAGGAAATCAGAAGGGTTGGGAAGGTCAAGACTGGATGCTTCTAGATAGCAGTTTGAGACAGCAAAGTTGTGGCTGTCAGTTTCTAATATTGTGTATTGTTTTAGGAAAAACTCATAATGTAGAAATGTTGGATAGTACCTTGGAGATGTTAGGAGTGTAGTTTGGTTGGACTAGAAGTGGTCTTGGGGGAAATGAAAATCTGTTTAGAAATTGCAAAGGTGTCAGTAGGACAGGTGAATCCTCAGGGATAACAACTCCAGGGTGACTTGTTTCCTCCTTAGAAATTCCAGATGAGAAGGAAGAGGCTACTTCTAACTCTCCCTCCAAGGAGAGTAAGAAAGAATCATCTCTGAAGAAGAGTCGAATTCTGTTAGGGAAAACAGGAGTCATCAAGGAGGAACCACAGCAGGTCTGTGAAGGGAAAAGGGATTTGGTGTTTAGAAGAACAAAGAAAGGTAATGAAGAAGGGTAGTCTGACTAAGGTTTATTTGATAACCTGTTCATTAGAACATGTCTCAACCAGAAGTGAAAGATCCATGGAATCTCTCCAATGATGAATATTACTACCCTAAGCAACAAGGTCTTCGAGGCACCTTTGGAGGAAATATTATTCAGGTAAAAGTAGCGTTTTGTTTTTTTTTTTTTCCTGTGGTGAATGCAAACCACTGCTTTGTTTTGGTGTAGACATGAGTAAATCTTTCTTTGACTGGAGTTCAATTTGAACCCTTATATTTCTATCTTAGCATTCAATTCCTGCTGTGGAGTTACGGCAGCCCTTCTTTCCTACCCACATGGGGCCCATCAAACTCCGGCAGTTCCATCGCCCACCTCTGAAGAAGTACTCTTTTGGGGCACTATCTCAACCAGGTCCCCACTCAGTCCAGCCCTTGCTAAAGCACATCAAAAAGAAGGCAAAGGTATGATTGAATCTTGGTTAGAAAAAAAAAAAAGCTGTAAAAGGCATTGGAATACAAATGGGGGAGATGGACTGGATATTAGATGCTTTTAGGAAATTGTCTATTTCCTTAGAAGTGATAAAATATTATTGTGGTTATTTAGGAGAATGTCCGTATTCTTGGGAGATGCATGTGAAAATACAGTAAAGTGTCATGATAACTTCAACTTTAAAAACTGGTTCATGGCCTACCCTGATGGTCCAGTAGTTAAGAATCCACCTGCCAATGCAGGGGACATGGGTTCAATCCCTGGTCTGGAAAGATACCATATCCCACAGAGCTGCTAAGCCTGTGCACAACTACTGAAGCCTGCATGTTCTAGGGCCAGTATTCTGCAACAAGAGAAGTCACCCACAATGAGAAGCCCACACACCACAGTGAAGGAGTAGTCCCCACTCACTGTAGCTAGAGAAAGCCTGTGCACAGCAACCAAGACCCAGCTTAGCCAAAAAGAAAAAAAGGAAAAAGGTTTCAGCAAAAGCTATTGATAGTTATAGCTAAAACAAATACGGTAAAATATAAAGTAATATATAAGTGGTAGCATAATAAGTGTTCATAGTTTTGACTTTATGCCTAAACATTTTTGCAATAAGATAGGAAAAAAAGCAAATAAAGTTTTTGATGTTTCAATGAACAGTATCACTGTGTGTAATTATTGTCCTGTCAGTAGCTGTACTGTATTCTCCTTGTTCTATGCAGATGAGAGAACAAGAGAGGCAAGCTTCAGGTGGTGGAGAGATGTTTTTCATGCGCACACCTCAGGACCTCACAGGCAAAGATGGAGATCTTATTCTTGCAGAATATAGTGAGGAAAACGGACCATTAATGATGCAAGTTGGCATGGCAACCAAGATAAAAAACTACTATAAGCGAGTGAGTCTTCTCAGAAAAATCTTTGTTGTTAATAATTGTAGTTAAATATTCAGCTACCATATGTGAACATATATATATATTTTTAATACTAGAAATTTAGTGGAAGAAAGGAATGGTATCTGTTTTGCAGTTAGTAATATTAGTAGAATGCTATGCTCATGGAATGTTTTATTTAGGCTTATTGATTATGTTCTGGGATAGTAACTGGGTCTGTTGCATTCTTTATAGAAACCCGGAAAAGATCCTGGAGCCCCAGATTGTAAATATGGAGAAACTGTTTACTGCCATACATCTCCTTTTCTAGGCTCACTCCATCCTGGACAATTGCTGCAGGTGAGGAATTATTTCCTACTATAACTTTTTCCTAAGGAAATTGACAGATGAGCTAGTCAGCCCAGAAAGAACCAATTCTGTTTGATTGAGATACTGTTTAACTAAAGTATGGGAAAGAACAATATAAGCTAAAAATTATTATAATCCAAAAATTTGTTTTTGCATCTTTTTATTAAAACTGGCTCCTTATTATGTTATTCTATAAGTTAATTTTAAATAGTCTTTTGGAAATACATAGTGGTAAGAAGTCCAAAAACATCTGGGTAGCATAGGGAAGTCAACTGGATTAATAATTTACTGTAGTTAATTTATGAATGTTTAATTTGTATGTGTAAGATTGGTATATTTTGAGTATTGAACCACACCCCAGCTATAGTGAAATGGTTTTTCCCCTGTCTGTTCTGATGGGTATAGAAATGCCTCCTGGTAACCTAGCTTTTACATACTTTGTTAAGGGAAGGTATAGAGGTCCACGAATGCTGTGAGGAAATCTTTAGCACTCTACTACCTTGTTTCCCCCTGACCCCCTCCCCAGTTTATTTCCCTTGGCAATCTTGACCAATTTAACTGTTCTTATACCTAGTTTATCCCATTGTTTCTATTGCTTATTCTCTTAAAGCATCTACAAAGCACATTTTTTTAATCCTTTGCATCTATAGTCCATTTCCACCAGATTTTGAGTATCACCTTCATACTGTTCCTAGAGTTCCTGTCCCTATAACTTTCTGTTGAAGTTTTCTACCAGTTCCTACACTTTTGTGGCTACTTTTGTAGTCTCTCAGATATCCTTTTTCATCTTCCCCTGTGACTCTTTTTCCACATTTAGAATTTTCTTTCCACACCTATGTATTGAAGATCCTCCCTCTTTCTGTCTACTTCTCTGATTTTTTTGAGAAGTCTTTCCTTGGAATCTTAACGACAGATTCTTAATGACAGTTTGATCCTCATCTGGCTGCCACTTAAACAAGCTCAAATGTTTCTGTCCTGCATCTTTAGTTTGTCTTTTTTAAGCATAGTTTCTAATTCATTAGTTGTTTTTTTAATTAGTTTACTTAACAAATGTTTTGATTTCACATATTATGTCAGGGGCTCTGCTGGGGTCTAGGATAAGCAGTGTGGTACTTTTTAGATTATAAAGTGATTTTCAGATGTAATCTTCATAGTAATCCTGTGAGTATAGGAGTTTTAAGTATCTCCATTTTGTAGATGAGGAAAATTGAGCTCATAGATATTAAGTAACTTATCTGACATCATACAGTGAGCTAGCACAGCCAGTGTCATTTATAGTGTCAAATCCTATAGTTTCCCCACTACTGACTCTTAAAGGTGACCAATGGGTAAAAAATTATCTGTCTAATCCCATTTGATATTCCATATTTTAATTTATATTATTTGTCTAATCCCATTTGATATTCCATATTTTAATTTATGTTACTCAATAGACCTTAGATGGCATAATGGGGATGGAGAGCCAACAAGCTTGATTTTCCATTCTCATGAGTTTACTAAATTTCCAAGGCTTCTCTTTATATTACTTTTGTGTTTTTATTTTTGTTAGGCGTTTGAGAACAACCTTTTTCGTGCTCCAATTTATCTTCATAAGATGCCAGAAACTGACTTCCTTATCATTCGCACAAGACAAGGTTACTATATTCGGGAATTAGTGGATATTTTTGTGGTTGGCCAGCAGTGCCCTTTGTTTGAAGTTCCTGGGCCCAACTCGAAAAGGGCCAATACTCATATTCGAGACTTTCTCCAGGTAAGAACGAGAGGATAGGGAGGGGGTCTGGATGTACATAAAAGGATATTTGGATTTGGGGGCATATCAGGGAAGATAAAACATATTATGGGCTTAGCAGGGGAAGGAGCCATGGTGAGGAATTTTATCCTTATTTTGCCAAATAAAAAAAAATTTGGTATGTTGAGCAGGTTTTTATTTACCGCCTATTCTGGAAGAGTAAAGATCGCCCACGACGGATCCGAATGGAAGATATAAAAAAAGCCTTTCCTTCTCATTCAGAAAGCAGCATCCGGAAGAGGCTAAAGCTCTGCGCTGACTTCAAACGCACAGGTCATCAGTTGTGACTGATTATATGTTCTCTCTGCCTCTTTCCAAGAAAGGATTAAGGCTTCCAGTTAAAGGATAAGCATACAACCAATAAAATAGAAAAAAAATTGAAGTCATCAAAAGGAGGTAGCAAATCTTCTAATTATGGAGGCTCTGATTGCTAATTTAATTTTGCCAGTCAGGAAATTCAGTGTGATTGTTGATGTCTTAGATGTAGGAAACCTAGCAGCAGGGCTTTTCTTGGCCAGACATTCAGACTGGCTAAGCCTGATGCCTTCTGGGACATTGCCTGGTTCAGTCTTGGTTTGCTGTTCCTGTTAATGGCAATGAAAGGGCCTTTGGAATTCTGAATGGTCTCATTTTCTTTTATCTGTTCTAGGCATGGATTCAAACTGGTGGGTGCTGAAGTCTGATTTTCGTTTACCAACTGAAGAGGAGATCAGGGCTATGGTGTCTCCAGAGCAGTGCTGTGCTTATTACAGCATGATAGCTGCAGAGCAGCGACTGAAGGTGAACACTTTCCTTTTAGGCACTACCTATGCCTGTGGGTGTTTTTCAGAGAAATGAGGGTGAAGAACTTTTCTCACTAGCTTAGGAATGATGCATACTAGATTATTACTAATTATTTTAAAAGTCAAACTGTATAAGGTACTCCATGTATACCAGTTCTGGGGTAAACTACATTGTAGAGAAATACCAGTGGGAAGGCTTAGTGAAGGACTTAGGGAATATTGTTTTGCCTTGAAAATGGCTGCTCATTCATTTGGGTGATGGCTTTAATCTCTATTCTTTGTAAAACAGGTGTATAAGCAAGGAAAGTGCTTCTTAGTTGTTTTCCACAGCCTTCCAGGTGGGCAGAGATGCTGATGGTGCTGGACATGTGGTTTGGAGAAGCATAATATCCTTATTAGGCCAAAATAGGAAAGATCTAGCTGGGGTGGGACAGCACAGTTGTGTCCCACTGAGTTAATGAGCATCTCTATTCAGCTTCCTCATGGGCCTTAACTATCCACATATGTTAGCTTAAGGGTGTAGAGTGGTGATAGGTATGCCTAAGACTTTACAGACTCCATTCTCTATGCAAAACTGTGCATTGGTGTTCTGTACTTGGTATTTGGTGAAACTTGTGCTTTGCATTTTCCAATTTATCGATTGACTTACACACGGATTTGTCCTCTTCCAGGATGCTGGCTATGGTGAGAAGTCCTTTTTTGCTCCAGAAGAGGAAAATGAGGAAGATTTCCAGATGAAGATTGATGATGAGGTGAGATTTTAATCTTTATTAGTATATCCCATTTATCCTTAAAAACAGGCTTATTGAGATGATTGACATACAGTAAATGGCACATGTTTAAAGTGTACTATTTGGTGTGTTTTGATGCATGTTTATACCTGTGAAATTGTCATGACAAGATAATGAGTATACCTGTAACCTCCACAAGTTTGTGCCTCTTTAAAATCCCTTTCTCCCCTCTCCTCCTTTCTCTCTAACTCTCCCTGTCCCCTGACACCCACTGATCTGCTTTCTGTCACAGATTAGTTTGTATTTTTTAGCATTTTAGATAAATGGAATCATACAGTTATATTATGTACTCTTTTTTTAAATTGTGGTAAAATACACGTAACGTAAAATTTATCATCTTAAACCTTTGTGTGTGTAGTCAATAGTGTTAAAGTACATTCACACTGTTCAGCCAATTTCCAGAACTCTTTTCATCTTGCAAAACTGAAACTTGATTACTCATTAAATAGTAATTCCTCCTTTTTCCCTCCCCCAACCCCCTGCAACCACCATTCTACTTTCTGTCCCTATGAATTTTACTACTCTAGGTACTTCGCCTAAGTGGAATCATACAGTATTTGTTTTTATGTCACTGATTTATTTCATTTGGCATAATATTCTTAATACTCATTCATGTTGTAGCATATGTCAGAATTTCTTTCCTCTTTTACACTGAGTAATATTCTGTGGTATATATGTACACACACACAAACCATGGAATATTGTTTTGGTTATCCATTTGTCCATTGATGGACATTTGTATTATTTCTACATCTTGGCTGTTGTGAATAGTGCTGCTGTGAACAAGGGCATGCAAATATCTCTTCAAGACCCTGCTTTCAATTCTTTTGCATATCTACCCAGAAATGGAATTACTGGATCATATGGTGGTTCTATTTTCAGTGTTTCGAGGAGCCTCCATAATGTTTTCCAAAGCATCTGCATTGTTTTACATGTTATCAGTGATGTATAAGGGTTCCAGTTTCCTCACACTTTAACCAGCATTTGTTATTTATTGGGTTTTTTTTTTTGAAAAGTAGTCATCTTAATGGGTGTGAAGTGGTATCTCGGTGGTGTTTCAATTTGCATTTCCCGGATAGAATCTTTTCATGTGCTTGTTGGCTGTTTGTATGTCTTATTTTGAGAAACGTGTATTCAAGTCCTTGGCTAATTTTTGAATTGGGTTGTTTGTTTTTTTGTAATTGAGTTAGTTGTAGGAGTTACATATTCTAGATGTTAACATCTTTTCAGGTGTATGTTATACAAATATTTTCTCTCATTGTGTAGGTTGCCTTTCACTTTTTTGTGTCCTTTGATGCAGAGAAATTTTACATTTTGATGTAGGCTAGTCCTCTTTACCTAATTTTACTTTTGTCCCTATGCTCTTGGTTCCACATCTCAGAAATCACTGCCAAATCCAGTGTCAGGAAGCTTTTTCTCTGTTTTTTTTCTTCTAAGAGTTTTACATTTTTAGTTCTTACGTTTCAGTCTTTGACTCATTTTGAATTAATTTTTGTATATGGTGTAAAGTAAAGGTCCATCTTTATTATTTTGTATGTGAGTATTCTGTTTTCCCAGTACCATTTGTTAAAAGTATACATTCTTTCTTGTCTGTGTTCTTCACTCTAATTGTGCTGAGATTCATCCAGGTGGTTGTGTGTATTAATAGTTTGTTACTCTTATTGCTGTATAATATTCCATAGTATGGATGTACCACCGTTTGTTTAATCACCTGTCAAAGGACATTTTGGTTGTTCCCAGATTTTGGCTATTGTGAATAAAACTGCTATGAGTATCCATGTATAAATCTTTATAAGGACATATGTTTCTTTTTTTTTTTTCCTTGGGTAAATATTTAGAAGTGGAATTGCTGGATTGTATGGTAGCTCTGTTTTACCTGGGAGGAACTGCCAGACTTTTCCACAGTGGCTATACCATTTACATTCCTACTAGCAGTGTATGAGCATTCCAGTTTTTCCACATCCTTGTCGACACTTGTTATTTTCCATTTATTATATTATTGCCCAACTATAGTGGGTGTGTTATTGCAGTTTTAATTTGCATTCCCCAAATAGCTAAAGATGTTGAGCATCTTTCTATGTGCTTATCATCCAGTAATCTTCTTTGGTTGAGGATCTATTTATCTCTTGCCCATTCTTATTTTTTTTTAATTTTTTTAAATTTTTTAAAATGGTAACCCATTTTTAAATGGGTAACCCATTCTTATTTTTAATTAGTTACTTGTTTTCTTCTTGAATTTTGAGAGTTCTTTATGTATTCTGGGTCCTAGTCCTTTATCAGGTATATGATTTACAAAGATTTTCTCCCAATCTAAGGCTTGTCTTTTAATTATCTTAGCAGTGTCTTATGAAGAGCAGAAGTCTAACTTGTAAATCTTCTCCTTTGTTGCTTACGAATTTTGTGTCAGGTCAAAAATTTTATCTAATTCAAAGTTGCAAAGATTTATTCTTATTTTCTTCTAAAGGTTTTATTGTTTTAGATTTTAGGTTTAGATCCATTTTGAGTTAATTTTTGTTTAGGATGCAGGGTGTTTAGATTAAGGTTCATCTTTTTGCATATGAATGTCCAGTTATTCTAGTACCGTTTGTCAAAAAATTAATTGGTCTTTTAAAACAAAAGTTTGATCATATCACTCTTGCTCTAGGACTTCCTTTGGGTCCTCATTTGTTTTAGGAAGTAATCCGTAACATGATTCACAAGGCTCTGTGTGATTTTGGTCTTGTAATATAGCTCTCATCTCCTCTCATCTGTCACTGACCATCTTATACTCTTAAGCTCCAAACATACTAAAGTTCATTCAGTTCTCTAAATTTATTTCTGCTGCTTTCTAGGATTTTGCAAATGTTATTCCCTCTGCCTAGAATATTTCCTCTCCCCTCCTCTATCATCTGACCTTCATCTGCAAGTTATATTCTTTTGGAAGCTTTCCCTGACTCTTGCCTTCACTCCCACCCTTCATTCAGATTGGATTACCATCCTTTCCTTCTTTGTATACATATGGCACTTTTTACTTTCCTCTCATGGCACTGATCATGCAGTATTGAATTTGGTTGGTTTATTTGTCTCTCCCTCACTGACATTAGGCCCTTGAGAAAGTAGTGCTTAACGTGTAGATATTCAATAAATATTTGCTAAATGAGTGAATGCTTGTCAGTGAGGTCAGGCAGAGTGAGTAAAGAACATTGTTGTATGTATTGTACTTTTGAGGTTGGAGTGAACAATGAGTGGATGTCAGAATTTCCAAAATGAAAGATTCTTTTGACGGCCTTCAAGATTGAATCTCGAATAGAGAATTGGCCACTTTATAGCTAAGCTAGTTACATATACCTTTTCTAGTCTGTTTAGACAAGCACATTCCCCTTGTCTTAATTGCCTGCTTATTTTATGTGGTCAATAAATACCATTTAGGGTTCTAGGAGAGGACAGGTCTTTTTGACCAAACCTGTGGCAGAGGTGGAATACGCTTTGGTTTATTGCTACTGAGACTGGGGCCAGTACTTTGTAGAGCATGTTTATCGTCTAATTGGGAGAGTATGTATATGGGTTATTCTAAAGAAGGTGTTTGAGCGATTAGACAATCAAATGTGGTCATCAGTCTAACTTAACTCTTTGAAAATCATGAGGGTGGGGACAACACTGTCTTTGAGAACTCTCAGTCAAACCCAAGTGATATGGAGCTGAAGAAGGGGGTACCACTTTTCCACATATTCCTGCTTATACTGACTGAGACTTTGGCCTCTTACTTATTATCATGATTTAAGTACCATAGAAAAGAACAGACTGTGTCCTGGGCAGCTTTATGTAGCTATTGATCTCTGTGAACAGTTTAAGAAAGCATCAGATTGTACATTATTGTTATTATCCCCACCGTCTAAGTGTGGCTAGATATAGAGCAAATGTTTTTCACCACCCCCTGAATCTTTTTTATACTTCAGGTTCGCACTGCTCCTTGGAACACCACACGGGCTTTCATTGCTGCCATGAAGGGCAAGTGTCTCCTGGAGGTGACTGGGGTGGCAGATCCCACAGGATGTGGTGAAGGATTCTCCTATGTGAAGATTCCAAACAAACCAACACAGCAGAAGGTGAGACTGTCTGAATATCTGGAAGGTGAAAAATCAGGGGAGGAAGAAATAGAGGTTAAGGAATGGAGATGAATGGATGGGGATCTGGGAAGCCATGGAAATGTTAACAGTATATCTTAGATGCCTACTATAAAGAGTTCAGCTTGCTAGGATTCTTTCTTGTTTTGTTTCTGAGGTAGGATGATAAGGAGCCTCAGCCAGTGAAGAAGACAGTGACAGGAACAGACGCAGACCTCCGTCGCCTTTCACTGAAAAATGCCAAGCAACTTCTACGTAAATTTGGTGTGCCTGAGGAAGAGGTGGGCATGGAAGAGAAAAACTTAGAGGCTCCCTGGGGCTCTTTGTAGAGAGGGGAAAGCTGGGAGGCAGATATTAAGAACTATCTGGAGAATTTTGTCGTTTATGTTGTGGTAGACTGAATCTTAGAGACTTCTTCAAGAGTTCGCTTTCTCAAAGCTTTCTGTCTAACCTGCTTTGGGTGATTTTTTTTTTTTTTTTTGATCTAGAGGCTTTCTAACCATGTGCACTGGTTTTTTCCTTTGAAATCTCCAAATGATTTGTGTGTGTGTCTCTCGTAGATTAAGAAGTTGTCCCGCTGGGAAGTGATCGATGTAGTACGCACAATGTCAACAGAACAAGCCCGCTCTGGAGAGGGACCCATGAGTAAATTTGCCCGTGGATCAAGGTTTTCTGTGGCTGAGCATCAAGAGCGTTACAAAGAGGAATGTCAGCGCATCTTTGACCTGCAGAACAAGTGTGTTGTTTTAGTACTGCAGAAGATCTAAGCTGGAAAGGGGAGGGGGTCTCAGACATTATTTTATAGGGGAGAGAAGGTCACCTAAAAATGTGACTAGGTGGTCAGGTATCTGAGATTTCAGGTGGTATCTATTCATGATAGTGCTCTGGTACCCACTCCCTTCAAAACAATAGGCAAAGTTTTTGTTTTTTTTTGTTTGTTGTGCTTTTTAAAATTTTGTATTGGGATATAGCTAATTAACAATGTTGTGATAGTTTCAGGTGAACAGCAAAAGGACTCAGCCATACATATACATGTATCCATTCTTCCCCAAACTCTACTCCCATCCAGGCCTGCCAGAGGTTTTCAGTGGCAAGAAGTGCTAGGTTCCATGGCAAATCTTGTGGCCTACTTGAGCCTGGCAGCCATTACAGTGGTGATAGGGGATCGTGGGGGTTTTTTGGAGGCTTAGTGTTTAGAGGATGATAATGCCCTATTGAAAATGACTACTATGCTGATTTGTTGTTTCTCAGGCTTTTTCCAAGAATTCTGAAAGAGTTGCTATACTATTTCATATTTTGAACTTGCCTCGTTGACTTAATTTCTAGGAAAACTTGTAGAGCTTTTCTGTTCAGGGTTCCATGTCTTAGTGGATTTTTGAATATTTCTCTTTTAAGGTTGATTTCTCAATTTCCTACTCTTGCCTAAACTAAAATTGTTTCTTCAGCTTTTTTTAAAACTTAGGTTTCCCCTCCTTTTTAATTTATATTTTGCCTTTTTAGGGTTTTATCATCAACTGAAATCTTATCAACTGACACAGACAGCAGCTCAGCTGAAGACAGTGACTTTGAGGAAATGGGAAAAAACATAGAGAACATGTTGCAGAATAAGAAAACCAGCTCTCAGCTGTCACGTGAACGGGAGGAGCAGGAACGGAAGGAACTACAGAGGATGATACTGGGTGAGGGTAGTGACTTTACAGATAGACAGACAAAAAAAGAAAGATCGAAAAATTGTAAATAACTGCTCACTAATAACTAAGGTAAAGATGGAGGCAGGAGAAGTGTGAGATGAGTATAGAAAAGCCCATAGATGAATTAGAGAGCTTCTGCAAACTGGACTCTAGGTATGTCTGTGGGGCACAAATTGAAGAGATGCTGCCAGTCTGCTACTGCCTTTGTTTGTATCAGGCCTGGCCAAACCAGGACTGTCAGTGCTCTACATCACTTGAGCTTTCTGGGCATTCATCCTAGAGGGTAAGAGTTTTTAATACAAAATCCGTGGATGAATTTGGGGGAAGTCTGTAGAGGTGTACTTTTTCTGAGGAGAAAGAGCCATGGCTTTTGGAAGATTCTCAGAGGAGTCTTGGATTCTAAAAAGAGTTTAAACTCACCAACCCTAAATTGCATAAATTGAGGGTGGGGATGATGAAGACCTGAACTGGTTTGAGATGTGGTCATTGGGAATGAAAAAAGGAGAGGTCAAAGTGATGTTAAGGTTTCACTCTGGCTTGCTGTAAAGATGGTGGTACCATTGATTAGGGTAGTACATTTCAGGAAAAAAAAAGCAGGTTTAAGAAGGAAAGGTATAATATGTGGATTTCAAGGTCCTTATGACACTCCCCAGTATAGATGTCAAACAGGCAATTGAGAACTTGGATGTAGATACTGAGAGAGGATAAAGGCTGAAGATGAACACTTTAAATGACTACACTCACAGTAGTCTTTCCTTTGTTTTCCCTTTGTAAAAGCTTTGTGTGATTCGGTTGTTCTGAGTACTTTGTAAAGATGTGATAAAGCCTTTCCTCGAATGTGGTCTTGGACCAGCAATGTCTACATCATGTAGAAGCTTGTTAGAAATGCAGTCTCAGGTTTCACTCCAAACCTACTGAATTAGAATCTGTATTTTAACACGATCCTCAGATGATTCCTGTTCATTCATATTAAAGTTTGAGAAGCATACTCTAGGCCTTAACACTGGAGTTTTTCTGTGATGTCATTTCTGCCTGCCGCGCCCTAGCCCCCACCCCCGCCATCCCCAGTGCTTGGGTGCTTTTCTATGGTGTGATCATCAAGTACTTCCTGCTTGGACTTTCCTTTTGTGCATTGGTTCAAAGAAATCAGAATACAGCTACTGCTCTGCTGTCCTCCATATGACAAACGTGTTTCTTTGAGATCCTCTCGGAACTTTCTGTACTTATAAAAATGGGAACATTGACAGTGATAAAATGAAGTCAGGAAAGGACAACTAGTGTATCCTTGGGGCTGGTGGTGACTTTGATGCTTTCTATAGAACAATAGTTCTGTGGCATGTTGAGTTTTGGTGTCTCTACTCAACCCCAAGAAAATAGCCATTTAGGTGGTAGGGGGACTGTGTCTTTTTCTCCTTGCAGCAGCAGGCTCAGCAGCATCAGGAAACAATCACAGAGACGATGACACCGCTTCTGTGACAAGCCTTAATTCTTCTGCCACTGGCCGTTGTCTCAAGATTTATCGCACATTTCGAGATGAGGAGGGGAAAGAATATGTTCGCTGTGAGACGGTCCGAAAGCCAGCTGTCATTGATGCCTATGTGCGCATACGGACCACAAAAGACGAGGAATTTATGTGAGTTTGACTCCCCACTTGCCAGTGTGATAAAGAGAATGATAATGATGGGGAAGGGGGTGAGGACGGATACTTGAATTTTAGTAACAAGATTCTGCACAGTTGTCCCTGGAAATCTGTGTTAATTGAGAACCATCTTGCCTTTAGAACTTTGGGTTTGAACAGAGCCAGATCACAGGGAGAATCCCCAGTTTGCTGTAAAATAAAGGCATGTTTTAAGTTCTCTTTGGGTCCTTTGTGTTTTTGTTGGTTGGTTGGCAAAAATCTTAGGGACTCCTCAGGGCTCCTCATTCTGAGAGGTACCCCTCTGCACATGGAAGACTGATGAGCAGGGTAAGTAGGAGTACCATGTAGCCCCTTTTGTTTCAATATTACTTTAGTTCTGAGATGTTTGTTATCAGGACAGTCTTCTTAAGTTTGCTTATGGATCCGTGAATTTTTTTCCCCTTTATATAGTCGAAAATTTGCCCTTTTTGATGAACAACATCGAGAAGAGATGCGAAAAGAACGGCGGAGGATTCAAGAGCAACTGAGGCGACTTAAGCGAAACCAAGAAAAGGAGAAGCTAAAGGGTCCTCCTGAGAAGAAGCCCAAAAAAATGAAGGAGCGTCCTGACCTAAAAGTAGGTATAGTGTAATATGATCATAACTAACAAAGCAGAGAAAGAAAGCATACCTTTTCCCTTAGCTTTTAGCATCCTCCCTTACTGGGAATGAAGGCAGTACTATGGAAAGCTAGTTTGAACTGATGTGGCCGGGGTGTTACAAACGCTAGTACAACTGGAACTGACAATACCAGGTTTAATCTGGTGTCATTGGGTATCATTTTATGCTTCATCCATTGAAAATATTTTCTGTGAGTGGAGACAGGTGTGGTGGATGTTTTTGACATGTATATTTATGTACGTATGTAGACACATCTTGTTTTTAAATTGCATGTATTAAAAGCATTGACTGAGAAAACATACAATACAGGTTGCTTTGCATAGTGTAGGTATCACTGTACAGTATAATGTGCAGCACAAAATGAGGCAACTGTGGTACAGTAGAAAGAGCCGTGGACTTGGAAACAGAAGATCTGGGTTCAGGTTCTTGTTCTGCCATTTAGTAACTGTGACCATAACCTCTCCAACCTGTTTTTTCTTCTTTAAGATGATACCTATATCACAGTGGTATTGTATTAAGGAATGTAATACATGGGAAGCACTTTATACCTGGTAAAATTCTCAACAAATGTGAGCTGTTAACATGTACTGAGCTCATTAAGTATTCTAATGTTTCTTGTATGTGATATTATATGATACAGTATTGATCCCATTTCACAGATGACAGTGAGGGCAATTGCACAACTAAGATGGAGACTTATTTTGTTGTTGTTTTGGCTTTTTTGTGTGTGGAGTGGTTTTTTGTTGTTGTTGTTTTTGTTTTTTTTACTGCACTGCACTCACTGCCTGTGTGATCTTAGTTCCCTGACCAGGGATTGAACCCAGGTCCTCTGCAGTGAGAACACAGAGTCCTAACCACTGACTGCTAGGGAATTTCAAGAGACTTAGTATTATTAAGCCTTTTCCTTGAGACAGGGAATATACTCATTCTGGCTACCTGTGCTGCTGAATGCAACCTTGGGCTTCCAGTAGTTTTTCTTCTGCATTTTTAATGTTTTCATAGTTTTAAGTTGGGTTAGAAATCCTCTGCCTTTTCTTCCTCACTTAATTTTTAAAGTAATGTTCAGTCTCTGGATTTCATTTTGTTTTTAATGTGTCATTTCCATACATGTACTTTTGTTCAGTGGCTTCTGGTTGAAAGGTGTGTAACGAGTCTATGAGAATAAAAGTTCTGGGCCTGCCTTTGTTTCTCTTCTGCCTTCTGTGTATTTGTTACAGCTAACATGAAGAAGCCTGCTTATCTCTGACATGTTGATACTTTTCCTTTTACAGCTGAAATGTGGGGCTTGTGGTGCCATTGGGCACATGAGAACAAACAAATTCTGCCCTCTTTATTATCAAACAAATGCTCCCCCTTCCAACCCTGTTGCCATGACAGAGGAGCAGGAGGAGGAGTTGGAAAAGACAGTCATTCATAATGATAATGAGGAACTTATCAAGGTTGAAGGGACCAAGATTGTCCTAGGGAAACAGCTAATTGAGAGGTAAGAGCGGTGGGAGAGATCTGTTGGAGGTTGGCGATACTGGTGGGGGCCAGGGGTGGATGTGATGTGTTCTCTGAAGTGGAACTGAAGACATAGGAACTTTAATGGACTTTCCTCGGTAATTATTGCCAGTAATGGAAATTACAGTCTTGTAAAGCACTCATTAGGCTCCACCACCTACTTGCCCTTGGGCATGCTACTCAACTTTTCTGAGTCTTAGTTTCCTTATTTACAAAATAAAATCACCCTTTCAAGGGAAACTGTTGATGTATGGCAAAACCAATACAATATTGTAAAGTACTTAACCTCCAATTAAAATAAATAAATTTATATTAAAAAAATAAATTAAAAGTAAATAAATAAATTTATATATTTTTAAAAAAGATAAAATGAAGGAGACTATATAAAGCAAGTAGTACAGTACCTGGTATATACTAGATGTTCTTCCTGTTCTAATTCCAGGCGCTTGTAATATTTGTAAGGTCCTGGATCTCAGATGTTCTGATAATGGACCAGCCAAAAAGATTGAGGAGACAGACTATGCTTATACTTACCTAGCCGTTGTCCTCAGAGAATTTGATAATCAAGTAGAAAAGTTTTTATTTTTTTTAATTCATTTTTTACAATGTTGTATTGGTTTCTGCTGTACAATGAGAAAAGTTTTTAAATTAAAAAAAAATCCAACTTTTTAGTTTGAAAATTGCAAACCTACAGAAAAGCTGAAGGAATAATATGTTTTTTCTCTAAATTCACCAAACGTTAACATTTTTCACATTTGTTTCATCTTTATATGTCTAAAACATTTTCTTTTTTGCTGAAACATTTGAAAGTTATCGTGACATTTCTCTCAAATTCTTTAGCACACATATCCAAAGAATAAGGACATAACAAACATGATACTTGGAGAAGGAAATGACAACCCATTCCAATATTCTTGCCTGGAAAATCCCATAGATAGTAGAGCCTGGCAGGCTGTAGTCCATGGGGTCACGAAGAGTCGGACATGACTGAAGTGACCTAGCATGTACAAACATGATACTATTACTACACCTAAGAAATTTAACATTAATTTAGTAGTATCTAATATTCAGTCCTTATTCAAATTTCCCTAGTTGTCTCAATATTCTTTATTGCCTACACCCTACTTCCATTCAGGATCCAATTCCAGTTCAAACATTAAGTATTTAGAATCTCTCTTAATGTAGAACTGTTTTCCCCACCTTGTTTTTCATGACATTGAATTTTTTGAAGAGTCCAGGTCAATGGTCTCATAAAATATTCCACATTCTACATATGTCTGTTTTTGTATTGATTATATTTATCTTTGGCAAGATTGCAGCAGAAGTAATATTATGCATTTACTGCACCACATGAGAAAGCATATAATGTCAGGTTTCCTCAGTATTTTGATCATCTTATTAAAGTGGTAATACTCAGATTCCTCTGTAATAAAGATAGTTTTTTCCCACTGTAATTAATTTGTGGGTGAATATCTTGTTCTCTTACAATATTTCTCTCAATAGTTTTAACATCCATTGATGATCATTACCTAACTCAGTTATTACATGGGGGGTTACTTAATTGTTTTTCTAATTCTATCATTCTTTATACTAACTAACATTCTGTAAAGCAGGACTTCTCCCTCTTTTTTTGAATATTACTATGGATTCTGAAATTCTTCCTTTTGTAAACTATAATATATTATCTGTTAACATCATTATTAATTTGAATGCCCAGATTGTCCCAGATTTGATCCCTTCAAGCCAGAACCTGTGTCCTTTTGAAATGAACCTATAAATTTTGCAAACTTCTTTGCTTTCTGGCACTAGATGTCAGGCTTTCCTTGAAATTTCTCTGTCCCAGACCCAGAATCAGCCCTTTCTCAGGGAGTCCTGGTTCCTTTTATTGGGGAATAGTATTTTGGAACCAATATCTAGGTGTTAGGTGTGCTCATTGCCACTGAGATGTTGCTGCTTCTAGGTTCTTAGTAGGTAGAACTAGGAAATACACAAATATTGTAAGTCACAACCTCATTCAATACTTCCAATACAAATTATATCTATAGATTCTTTGTCTTTTTGTGTTTTTTAGCTATAGTTTGCATTTTATTTTTAGCTCACACTTTTTAGGTTCTTGATTTAATTAAGCATTGTATCACCTCTATTTGTACATCATTAAGTTTTATTCTTTTTCTGCTGATATTTATATCCTCTTTGGTTCCCAGCATCAGTGTATTTATACATTTGCCCATGCTGTGATATGTGCAAGATAGTTTGAGAATTTGGAGAAGGAAATGGCAACCTACTTCAGTATTCTTGCTTAGAAAATCCCATGCACAGAGGAGCCTGGCGGGCTACGGTTCATGGGGTCGCAAAGAGTCAGACACAACTGAGCAACTGAGCACACATACTACCACCAACAACAGACATGTAAAGTAGATTCAAGATATTTTCTGTAATTTGTTGTCCTTGGATTATATGCCACTGACGTTCTACAATCAGGGTATTACATTCAAAATATATATTTTTTTGAGTATGTAATTTTTAATTTAATATGTAGTTATATTCATTTATTCTGTTTAGATTTGAGAGTTTTTTTCCTATCCTTGTTAATTTATCAACATCTATAGTAGTCACATTTTGCAGCACATTAAAAAAGAAAATAATAATATCTTGATATCTTATGATTAATGGGAAGTAGGTAGTTGGGCTTTTAACGATTGTGGGAAACTCAAACTAGTTTTTTCTCTTTGGCCACTCCATGTGGTATCCGGAATCCTAGTTCCCCAACCAAAGATTGAACCCATGCCTCCTGCAGTGAAAGCATGGAGTCCTAACCACTGGACCATTAAGGAAGTCCCTAGTTTTTCTTTTCAAACAAGCTTTAATTTCTTCCTTGTTTCTATTCTGAATAAGTTAAATTTCCTAGTCCTTTTATCCTGAGATAGAATGTTCAAGATAGAAAGATTCTTGAAATTCCTTTAGCCTAGTTCCTTTATCTTCCAAGTAGGAAACTGAGGTGAACTTGTGGCTTGCCTAGTTCTTTATTAATTTGGAGATACTATGAGGTCTTGCTTGATCTGAGCCTTAGGATGTGGATGTCTGGCATTTAGTTTGGCTTTTTACTCCCCAGGCTCATGCTCAGGTACTTTGGGCTTTTTCTTTGTGGTTGATTTTTTTCTGGGGGCTAGAAATAGGGACTGCATGCTATGAAAATGTTATGATTATTACAGTGCAGATGAGGTTCGCAGAAAATCTTTGGTTCTCAAGTTCCCTAAGCAGCAACTTCCTCCCAAGAAGAAACGGCGAGTTGGAACTACTGTTCACTGTGACTATTTGAATGTGAGTATCTGCATTGCTGCTTTCTGACCAGATGGGATTCTCATTAATTCCCCCAGTCCTCTAAGCCGTGGCCCTGATACAGCCTTAGATTCTCCCTGTGGCGTTGCCCTGAGAATTACGTGTACTGCTCATTACAAGGTTTCCAAATTTTTTTTTTTTAATTTAAAGAAGCATTCTGATATTTTGTTTCTCCTTAGAGACCTCATAAGTCCATTCACCGGCGCCGGACAGACCCCATGG
This sequence comes from Ovis canadensis, assembly GCF_042477335.2. Lineage (NCBI taxonomy): Eukaryota > Metazoa > Chordata > Mammalia > Artiodactyla > Bovidae > Ovis > Ovis canadensis. The sequence goes on from NC_091727.1 coordinate 65,421,325, forward strand.
TGACATTGTCATCCATTTTGGAGTCTATCATCAATGACATGAGAGATCTTCCGAATGTGAGTTCACTGCATTCAGGTCTACAGTATGGATGGCAAGGCCCTTTGTTCTGTCTGATTTCAGATAGAGGGCAGTATAGTCCTAAGAATCTCAAACTCCTTATTCTTTGGGATATAGTTTTTATTTATTTTTTAACAGTTAGTAGAGGAAACAGTCAGACCTGCTCCATCTAGAGAGATTCCTTTGAGAGTTGATGGCCAGGTAGAGACAGGTAAGATGTGAGAGAGTCTTGAGGAATTGGTTATGGCAAATGTTCTTTGCTCATGGATGGTGCTCGCTCTTGTTTGCACAGACATACCCTTTCCACACTCCAGTCAATGCAAAGGTCGTAAAGGACTACTACAAGATCATCACCCGGCCAATGGACTTACAAACACTCCGTGAAAATGTGCGTAAACGCCTCTACCCATCTCGGGAAGAGTTCAGGGAGCATTTGGAGCTAATTGTGAAAAATAGTGCAACCTACAATGGTAAGAATCACCTGTCTTTGACTGCAAAGGTCACCTTTCAGATCCTTACCTAATTCCTTACTAGTCCTAAATTCAGACTAGATTGGACAGATGGAAAGGACCTACAATGTATTAGTGAATTTGAGGGTTATGAAAATCAGGTAACGTATGTTTTTAATCATTTAATAGATATTGCTGCTTTTTATTCCCACTTTTTAATGTATCCTCTGGAGAATTTTAAGTATCTGTTGAAATGAAACAATTGCATGGGGTGTATGGGAGGATGAAGTAAGCCTAGGTAAACAGAAGAGGCGTTCGCTCTGTGGCGTTCGCACAGAGTATGTGCTTGTGACTGTATTTGTCTTTGATTTGATCTACAAATATGTTATAGAGGCTGTTATATGTCCCCTTTGCTCAAAAACTGAAAAGACAAGGAGGAAGAAATCTGTTTTCTGAGTATTAAAGGGTTTAAGATATAGTACATACAGCTTCTGCAGGTAAAGGATAAAATTTTCTGATTTCCAGTTGTATCCTTGAGCACAGATTCGTCTATAAATATAGAGATTAAGGATACAGATTAACCATGGCACTTAATTGAATTACCTTAGATGACTTATTTAGCATCTTATAACCGGTTCTGTTTTCTCACCTGTACACATGGGACAATAGTTGTACCTAGATTTTAATACCTTTCACAAGCAGGCCTGACCCATTTATCTAGTCTCATTTCCAGTGACTGGCTCCCATACCTACTATAGATATGATTCCTGCCACACTCAGCATTGTATTTCACTAAATATCCTATCCCATGTCTTCATTCCTTTGCACAGTCTTTGCCCCTTGTAAGGAATGCCCTTTATTCTCTTTCCATTCATATTTCCAGACCAGCTCATATCCTCGCTTCATGAAGATGTATCACATTGCCCACAGTACCCATTTTTCAATCATCTGTGCCCCTTAGCACAATTAAGTCAACTTTTATAGCTCTTTTGTATTACATATAATTGATTATATATTTGATTTTCCTACCACTTTGTGACCTCCTAGAGAGACTATTCATCTTTCTATTCCAAGGGCCTAGCAGAGTACCTGACACATACAAAGAAAGAATAAATTTGTTAGCTCCAACTATCATTCAAGTTGGCAAGCATAAATGCATAAAAAAAAAATCCTCTTGGAAGGGGAATGGCAAGGTAAGAGCTGACATTGAAAATGCAGAGCTTGAGGTACCTGTGGGTCATTTAGGGGCAATGTTAGTAAAAATTTGGAAATGATTTTCTCCTTACATCCCCCTCTAGCTCAATCTTCTTTCTTCCTTATACCCAAATGATGGTAATAGTAATAGTACCACCATCAGTGGTATTACTATCCTTCCAGTTATACGACCTAGAAATATTACTCATCGTTGATTCACTCTCCTTCTCCTGCACTCATAGATCACTAAGTTCCATAAATTGTACCTTCTAAATTTTGCTAGAACAAATTCCCTTCCTTTTGGTCTCCATTGCTACTATCTTAGTTGAAGCCCTTGTCATCTCTTCTTTGACCTCTTGCAGTTGCTTCCAGACTTTCTCTCTGCTGCTTGCCTTAATTCTTCATACTGTTGACTGTATTTTTTTCTGATATACAAGTTTGAAAAATTACTCTCTAGCTTAAAATCTTCAGTACCTTTGTATCTCCTATGAGACCATTGTAATATGTCCCATCCAGCCTTTCCAAGTTCCGTTTCCGGTTTTTCTTCCTCACACATACCTGTATTCCAGTTGTACAGAACTACTTGTGATTCCTGTTGTGAAATGTGTTACTTCATGTTTCCATGAATTTGCTTACTTAAATGTTTTTGCATACTTTTTCCTCCCTCTGGAATGTTTTTCTACAATACTATCTACCTGGTGGACTTCTCTTCATTAGTGACACTGCTCAAGTGTCAGTCACAACAAGCCTTTCCTGTTCCTTCCTGGTACTCAGATTTAATTGTTTTGAAACTATTGCAAACCCTCCACAGTTCATAGTAATCAGTATATTCCTCTATTTGCACTTATACTCACTTTTTAAAAACTTTTATTATGGAAATTGTTAGGCATATACAGAAGTAGAGAGAAAGTAAATAAACTTCAGTACACCTATTCACCCAGTTCAGCACTTACCAGCATATGGCCAGTCTTGTTCATTATTTATATTTCCAGATATCATATCATTTCACTCATAGATACTTCAAGCACTTATACCTTGTCATATAGCAATTTATTTTCATGTCATTTTCTTTGACTAAACCAAGAATTCTCTAAGGTAGGACTTGTGTCTTATTTTCCCTTTAATCTCATCATTGAACATATCACAGTTACATGGCAAAACCAATACAATATTATAAAGTAATTAGCCTCCAATTAAAATAAATTTAAATTAAAAAAATAAAGCAAGTTACATTGTAAAAAAATTGCTGAGTGAACAAATAAATGCCAGCTAATTAATTAATAAGTAGTTGAGAATAGAGCTGAGGTTTAGGCTCTGGGGAGCACTTACTTTGAAAGAATTAACAGGAAGATAAATAAAGGATACTGCAAGGAAATAGTCAGAATTACTATTTAGAAGAAAATGTTTTAACTATCCCTATGATGAGCTTAAACTAGGGTAGCCATAAGCAGGGAATGTAGGTGATAGTTGGAGGATTTTGTGAAACTCTTGTTAGGGACTTCAGGGAAACTAAAGTAGTAGTCTGAGCTAGGATGGAGATTGTTTTTTGCCAAAGGCTTTGGATTAGCCATATGCTGGGCGGACATCACAGACCATGAGTTCTGCAAACGAAAATTGCAGTCACAAATTTTGAATGCTAAAGATGATCTCCTTAGTCATCCTTAAATAAATTGTCATTTCCCTAGCCATAGTATTATTTTCAAGGTATTAAAGCCAGCAGTATCAAAGGTTGTACTGCTGTGTGTGGATATACACAACTAAGGGAGAGAATTAAAATTAGTTTATTCATCCATATTATGCATCTGGTATGTGTTAGGCACTGAAAAATGGAGGTAAGACTGATACATCTCTCTGACTCAGCAGCTAGGTTGGTGCAAGTCTGGAGAGGTGTTGGTACTCTTGCTTCCCATGTCCGTGGTCTCATCTCTTCCTGTTTGTTTCTCTGTAATCTAGGGCCAAAGCACTCACTGACCCAGATCTCTCAATCAATGCTGGATCTCTGTGATGAAAAACTTAAAGAGGTAAGACATTTAAAATGAGAGAAAGGCAGTAGAATTTGAAGCTGACAGGTACCAGAATTGAGGAAGTAGGAAATGTAACAGAAGATTAGAGAAATGAGGGAGAAGCAGGTCTTTCATACATTAGAGTTTGGAGGGAACCTTAGAAATCATATAGTCTAGTTCCCTCCCTTTTGTTGATGGAAAAACTGAGGTCCATAGGAGAAACTAACTTGTCTTGGGCATCGTGGCTGTTAAATAGTAGAGCTAGGATTAAAATCTAAAATCCACATAACACTTTAGAAAGGGCTAAGGAAATTGACTTCCTGGAAAGCCAGCTGAAGCTAAGAGACTGTTTTGGCAGGGATAAATTTTAATTTTTAGAAGATGATCTGTATTTTATCTTCTTAACAACAACAAAGTATGGCAGCTGTGCAGGCCTAAAAAATATAAATGTGATTATGTTAATATTGAAGTAGAAATTTCGTAAAAGAAGATTGCCAAATGGCCAATAAACATGAAAAGATTATAAGTTTGGTTGATCACTGTGGAAATAAAAATTCAAACCAGTTAAACCAGTTAATACTTCATACCCACTTAGAAAGGCTAAAAAAGAAAAAAAACTTAAACAAAAGACATGGTCTTCCCTGGTGGTCCAGTGGTTAAGAATCCAACTGTCAATGCAGGGGACACAGGTTTGATTCCTAGTGGGGGAAGATTCCACATGCCACAGGGCAACTAAGCCTGTGTACCACAGCTGCTGAGCCCAAGCTCTAGAGCCCGTGCTCTACAACAGGAGAAGCCCATGATAATTTTTAAGAAGATTTGAGTTTTAGTGGGTTAAGACATGGAGCAATTGATACACAGACTTTTTTGTAGTATAGTCAGTCTAGAATGAATTTATTGGGTTAGATTCCCTTGTATAAATAATAAAATTTATTGGGTTAGATTCCCTTGTAGAAAAGTTACTAATCAACAATAATGTGTTCAGTGTTTTCAGTAATAATTTTACAGCAAAAAGAGTGTGATATTAAAACTTAATTTGGTGAAGATGTTTCTGTTGTGGGAACTAAGCTGTTGTTACCCAAGGGTGTATATTTTTGATGATCTACAAGAATAGAAGATAGAATACCTGTAAGAATGGTTGACACATCTCTTTTGATCCTTTTACTGGAGTATTATTTCTTAGCTGAATTTTTGTCTGGAACAGATGAGTTTACAATTCAAAATTAGACTTTTTGGGACAAGAGAAATATTAATTGGCCTTAATACTCTATGATGATTATACCTCAGGGAAGCCTTTATGTTTCCTTTGCTTTGTTTCATGTCAGAAAGAAGATAAATTGGCTCGTTTAGAGAAAGCAATCAACCCCTTGCTGGATGATGATGACCAAGTGGCATTTTCTTTTATTCTGGACAACATTGTCACCCAGAAAATGATGGCAGTTCCAGATGTAAGTGGTCTGTATGTTGAATATTGTGAAGATAGTACAAAGGAAAGGACAAAAGAGTGTCTGTATGTGTGTGTATCACTGGGGAGTCTGGAGTGTGGTGTTTGTCAATTCAAACTGGTATGTAATTTTTTTCTTTTTTTCAAACTGGTATATAATTTTAAAAAGAAACCTTTTTGCTGTATGAGTGCATTATCATTGAAATCAGATGCCAGGAATCTGTGATATGGAGAGGTTCTTTATTCCTGTTGTTGACATTTAGTATTTAATGCTTCTGAGCAGCTTGGGAGAGAACTAAGGATGCCAGGTAATATGGGAGGCTTTGGATTTAGAGGTGCTTCTTAACAAACGAGAGTTTGATAATTACCCAGCATTTGTTGTCTTCTGTTTCAGTTTTTCCCTTTTGCAACTTTATGACAGGGCTACCATGTTGGGTCTCTGTATCATTTTGTTATAGTGATCTTCCCTAGGGAATTCTGAACTGAGTTTCCTTTTGTGTTATAGGCATATATTGTGTATGCAGTAATGCTGTGAACCCTTTGCTATGGGACTAGGGGATGCGAGATTTTAATTGTGAATATAGAGCAGGGATCCTTACCCTGTCAGGGCACATGAATCCTTAAAAGAATCCATGAACCTCTTAAATTATATGCAAAGTTTTGTATGATAATGTGTCTTTCTGGGAAAAGGGTTCATAGCTTTTGTCAGGGTCTTAACATTATGACCCAGTGAAGGTTGAGAAGCTCTGGTATAAAGAATGGTTTCCATTTAATTTCTCATGCTTTTTTTTAACTAGTCTTGGCCGTTTCATCACCCAGTTAATAAGAAGTTTGTTCCAGATTATTACAAAGTAATTGTCAGTCCAATGGATTTAGAGACCATACGTAAAGTGAGTGATTTGGTCTAAAATATCTTTTTGGAAGCAAGTAACTTTATATGTGTATCTGAGTCCCTTGATTTCTTTTAATCACAGAATATCTCCAAGCACAAATATCAGAGTCGGGAGAGCTTTCTAGACGATGTCAACCTTATTCTGGCCAACAGTGTTAAATACAATGGTGAGTATTTCCACTTTTTTTCTCTTTCCATCAGTATATCCACCCAACATTAGTTAGCATTATTAAAAGTTAAGTGCATAAAGCAGGCTTGAGCTTTGATAGTCAGCAGAGTCAATCAAGTGACTTAACTCTGCATTTTTAAAAAAAGACATATTTTAGTGTGTTCTGTAAAGTTTGCTAATAATGTTTAATGATGACAAAGCAATGTACATTTATTTTCTAAACTTAAAAAGCACAGACAAATGAAATGAGAATAAAAATCATGTGGATGTCACTTTGGGCCATCACTACTTTCCATGAGTTGTGAAAGCTTACCTATTCCCCAGGCCCTTTGATGGAACTTAGGGAAATGTGTTAACATAACATAGACCATGGTGTGCTTCCTTAGAGCATGGAATTCCTGCTCAGTATATGAACTGATTGAATGACATGTGTCAGATTCTGTGCTAGCTACTCCCATCTACTGATGGGAAAGACATCACTGTCCTCATGTAATTCACAGTCCAGTCAGTGAAGAGAAACAGTTAAAATGCAGCTTATCAGGGGCTATATTAGAAGGATGTACAAAGTGCTCTAGAGGAGAGGAAGGAGCACCTTCACCTAGGGGTTAGGAAGGCTTTGTAAACAAGTTAATAAAGTTCAATTTTGAACAGCTCATTTGTTAAATAAACATCTATTGAGCACTTAGTATGTGCTGGCACTGATAGATATTACAAATATAAAATCATATGTTCTCTGCCCCCAAATTGGTTATAGGTTAGTTGGGAAAACAAAAGAAAAATCACAGAACTTGTTGTAATGCTAGATGCATGCACAGAATGCCAAAGTAAAACAGAAACAAAATATCTTAATCAGAGTGGGATGAGAGGAAGCTTCCTATAATAGAATTTTCTTAAGCTGAGTTCTAAAGGATCAGTGGAGTTTACTGAGCAAAGGATGTGGAGGAGACAGCATTATAGGCAGAGAGAATAGCAATATGTGAAGGCACAGAAGCCTGATTATACATCTTGAGTTTAAGAAATGAGTTATTGGGGTTGCAATTAAGTGTAGAGTTAAATGTAGTGAATGACTGGTTATGTGTAGAGAAGTAGATGTCAAATCATAAGAGGACCTAGTGTATGCCATATATCATACTTAAGAGTTTTTCGGTTCAGTCACTCAGTCATGTCTGACTATTTGCGACCCCATGGACTGCAGCACGCCAGGCTTCCCTGTCCATCACCAACTCGCAGAGCTTCTCAAACTCATGTCCATTGAGTCGGTGATGCCATCCAACCATCTCACCATCTGTTGTCCCCTTCTCCTCCTGCCTTCAGTCTTGCCCAGCATCAGGGTCTTTTCCAGTGAGTCAGCTTCTTGGCATCAGATGGCTAAAGTATTGGAGCTTCAGCTTCAGCATCAGTCCTTCCAATGAATATTCAGAACTGATTTCCTTTACTTTATCCTAATGGAAGAACACTGAAAGAATTAAGCAGCAAAATGACAATCCCATGTAGCTTGTGAAGCAAAAAAGAAGAGGGAGCTAAGGGAATTTAAGAGCATTGCCTAGCATACTGAGGTCTCAACTAAAAAATCTGCATGTCTATATGACTTTTCTCCTCAGTATTCAGCAGCCCAAGTAGTGTGGCTGTTAAGTTCATCAGAAGGGACAGAGAATTAGGAGGAGGAGGTGAAGGAGCGGACAACCGGAAAGACAGATGAGAAAATGGGTATTATGGGTATAGAGGATAGAATATCATGGAGGAATGAAAGAACAGGGCAAGTTCAGGGAAGTGAACTTGGCTAGAACCTATATATTTCATTAAGAGAAGTGGTAGGAGATGAGCCTTCTAGTTTATTCCATCTAGGTTGGGTTAAAAGAATCTACTTTGTCCCTTGTACCCTTCTTATTGCTGATTGTAAAGTGGAAACACAGGTCATTTATCTTTCCATTATTGTTTCCTGAAAATACCAAAAGCTAATCAGCCCAAATTCTGGCAATAGAAGTTAGCAGCCTCACAGGTGTCTTAAAATGAATATAACAAGTAATAAGCAAGCAGGAATGTTACAGAGACGATGCTTGGCCTGGGGATAGCTGCCTTAAGATAGAGGGCAGGTTTATGAGGAGCTTAGGTAAGGCAATAAGAAGAAAAACCCAGAAGATGCTAATTGGAATGAGCAGAGGGCAGTAGACAAATCACAAGATAAAAATTAAATGCAAAATAAAAATGAATAAATATTCAGTTGTATCTGGTAATCAAAGAAATGAAAATAGAAGCAGATAAACTATCTTTTTTTTTTTGCCTATTAGATGAGATTGGTTTCTTTTTTAATGGAAGTATTCAAAATGCTAGTGAGGTAGGTACTCTTACATATGCAGTATAAAATTATGAGACATTTCTAGAAAGCTCTTTGACAGCACTGAGACTTAAAAATAGTTAAGTGAACAGATCTTATAGTCAGGTAGACTTGAATTTGAATATTGCCCCCCGCCCCAACTTCATAGCAGTATGACTTTGGACAAGCAACTTAGACTCTGCTTTCTCATCTGTAAAATGGGGGAAATAATAATACCCTCCTCAGAGGGCTACAGTGAGGATTACAGGAAATAATGATTATAAGTGCTTAGCATGTAGTAAGATAATCTGTCCTAATCAGAGATACAGAAAAAGCTATTCACAATAATGTCATTTATATTAATGAGAAATAACTTGAACGGTTAATGTAAAGGGAATGACTAGTTAGTGTGCCACCTGCATGATAGATTATTGTGTAAAGATTGAAAGCTTATTCTAAAAAACTAATGACAAAAGTGCTTAGAATGTTAAGTGAGAAAAGTAAAACACATCACTTTAATTTCATCTCAGTTATGCTTTTTATGAAAAGATACATACATTTTAAAAAAAGTGATGATAATAGTGGTTATTTCTGAGATGTAAGGTTAGGATTATCTTCATGTTCATCTTTTGTAGTTTTCCAAGTTTTCTACTGGTATGGAAAGCGGGAAACTCTTTTGAGAGGAGATAGTTTTTGAGTAAAATTTAAAGGATGATGATTATTGCAGCTAATTCTTTATTGAGCACCTGCTGTGCTGAGCAGATAGTCAAGTGGAGAAAGGTAGGGAAGAACTTCCAGATAGAGAGTGCAAATGCTAGAAAGATGAGAGCACCTTGGACAGGGAAGTGCAAAAAGTTGAGTTTGGGTATGGTGCAGAGTGGGAGCTAGTTTGGGTGTTAATAAAGGTGTTTTTAAAGTTCAGTTCAGTTCAGTCACTCAGTCGTGTCCAACTCTTTGCGACCCCATGAATCACAGCACACCAGGCCCCCCTGCCCATCACCAACTCCCGGAGTTCACTTAGACTGACGTCCATCGAGTCAGTGATGCCATCCAGCCATCTCATCCTCTGTCGTCCCCTTCTCCTCCTGCCCCCAATCCCTCCCAGCATCAGACTCTTTTCCAGTGAGTCAACTCTTCGCATGAGGTGGCCAAAGTATTGGAGTTTCAGCTTTAGCATCAGTCCTTCCAATGAAGTTAGGTGGGGCCAAATCATGAAAGGTGCCTAGTATGACTCACTAAGCCTTTAAAAGGACAAATCACCAATAAAGAAACTATTGACAACCATCCAAGTTAAAGCACTGAGAGCTTGAAATAAGTTATGAAGCAATAAAAATGGAAAGATGGGGACAGATGGTAAGGATACTGAGGAAATAGAATTGATAACCTTCATAAATGGTTGGAAATTGAGGGTATAGGTAAAGGACTGCTGCTAAGTCACTTCAGTCGTGTGCGACCCCGTAGACGGCAGCCCACCAGGCTCTCCCGTCCCTGGGATTCTCCAGGCAAGAACACTGGAGTGGGTTGCCATTTCCTTCTCCAATGCGTGAAAGTGAAGTTGCTCAGTCGTGTCCGACTCTTCACGACCCCATAGACTGCACTCTACCAGGCTCCTCCATCCATGGGATTTTCCAGGCAAGAGTACTGGAGTAGGTTGCCATTGCCTTCTCCAAGGTAAAGGACAGGGAGAATTAAAAATGATGCCAAGTACTCCTGTTTTCTTGGTGAAAACATAAATTGGTATAAACTTTTTAGAGGACAATAAATGTATATTCCCTTTGACTAAGCAAGTTCATCTCAAAGGAATATTCATACAAGTTTGCAAAGACATATGTGCAAATGTACATATGGTTGTAACTGCAACTTTGTAATTAAGAAAACAGCATTCTAAAATATCCAACAATAAGAAATTATTAATAGTTAAACTGTGGTACATACTGTTTAGCCATCAGAATAGTAGATTAGCTAACAAATAAAGCTGTATCTTGTATATGCTGATACCCAAATATATCCAAGATATGTATTGATGTAAACTAGATCACTCAACAGTATATACAGAAGGATTTGTAAATTTAGATCCTATGGAGGCCAGACAGGTAACATAAATGAGTGAAATGGGCTCAGTAGTAATGATGAACTGAAAAGCCCATCTAAAGGGCTCAGTCACTGTTTAGTTCAATTGTTGTCATAAGGCAGAATTACTAAAGGGAGAGGTGGAGGATAATCTTCACTTTATGCTTTTTTGTACTTAGGTGTTTGAATTTTTTTTAATTGAGAATGAAGTACTTCTGTTAATTTAAAAAATCTGGTTTTTGGAAGGGTGAATAAGTCAGATGACATTCAGAATTCTGACTTGGGCAAACTGGTGGTATCATTGACTAATATAGTCGTCCCTCGATGTCCAGACTCCCAGGGATACCAAAATCTGTAGATGCTCAAGTCACTTATAAATTGGCATAGTATCTGCATCTAACTGTCACACATTCTCCCATATACTTTAAATCATCTCTAGATTACTTACAATACCTATACAATGTAAATGCTATGTAAATAGTTATAAATACAATGTAAATAGTTTCCAGTGTGCAGAAAAATCAAGTTTTGCAATTTGGAACTTTCTGAAATTTTTTTCACAAATGTTTTTGCCCAATGATTCCATCATTGTGGAACCCATGGTTACAGAGGGCTGACTATAATAGGAAATAAAGGAGGAGTAGTTTTGGAGGAAAAGTGGTAGAGTTCAATTTGGGCTGTGTTGTATTGAGGTAGGATATCCAAGTAAAGACTTTGAGTAGATAATAGAGGTCCAGAGCTCAGAAGAGAAGTCTGTACTGTTTGTATATATGGATATTTTTTCAAATCATCAGCATATAAAAATATAAGTGGATGAGTTCAAATAGGGAGTCAGGTACATTCCTTGAACCCCCTGATGCTGTAGCTGAAATACACTTGTATGTCTTTCTGGGTAGAAAGACCATAGCTTTATCAGATTTTCAAAAGTTATATGTGACCCAAAAAGGTTAAGAACCACCGTTAAGAGAGAATGTAGGATGAGAGTATATTTGACAGATACCAAACCAGCATTTAAGGGATAGGGTGGAGAATACTGGGGAGTGACCAGGATGAAAAAAAAATGAAAACCAGAAGAGAGTAATGCTCTAGAAACCTAGAGAATAGGAAAATGGCCAACAGATCAAGTGCTACAGAGAAGACCAAAGAGAATGGTCATTAGAAGAGCTAGTTCAGTGCAGTGGTAGAATCAAAAGCCAGACTACAGAGGATATGAGTGAATGAGAATTTAAAAAGTGGAGGGTGAAATTTGCCTAAGAAGGGAAGAAGGAAGACTGTAATCAATGTGTTAGAAGGGACAAGTCAGTTGGACAGAGGGGATCTTTGTATAGATGAAAGAGAAGAAAATAAAGAATATGAGATAAGATCCCTGTGAGAATGGGAATATATACATTGAGAATGTTTCTGCCCAGTAGTGTCTCATTTTCTCTGCAAAATAGCAAACGGTCTTTTGCTAAGAATGAGTGAGGTGGTGGGAGAGAGAATTTGAAGAGAAATGTAGATAAAGGTTTGAATTAATACAAATTTTGTATTAGGGAAAATCTGTTATAGTTTAACATGTTTCAAATTTCTTACCAAGTTATTTTAAATCCCCCCACCCCCACCTCCTGGTGAAGAAAGATAAATAACAACAGTCCTATAGCTTACTTTTGTATACTGCTGTACATTGCCTTAGTTTTTGAGCTAAAGTTAGGAGAGGCCTGATAGAGACAGGATTTAATGGGGATGCAAGTTTCCTTTGGATGAGAGAGAGAATGAAGAGACTGGACAGATACAAGGCTGTGATAAGGAAATGTAGGATATTGGAATTGAAACTTTCAGAGGTTAAACAGTAAAGACAGCATTCTAGATATAGCCATGGATATGTTTGGCTGGAATGGAGGTGCAAACCATTGGCATGAAGATTTACAAGGATTTTGGATAGGTAGAGTAACCCATCATAGTGGAGAGGGATTTGGCGCCAAGAAGATTGTGCCAGGTGTATAAGTCCTTGGTGAATGTGAGTTGGTTAATGATGGTGAGTAAAGGTGAAGAGCAGAGATCTCAAACTCAAGTGGCCTATAGGAGCCAGGCTAGTAATGTAAATGAGTTGCAGTGGGCCAAGTGTGGATTGAGGTAAACTGGAAGAGTATGTATATTCCATCTAAAGAAGCTTGTACTTTACTGCATCTGATTGTTTCCTAAGGAAATGAGTATCCATGTCACTTGGTATCTTAATTTTTCAGGAGAAGCTAAAAATCTGGATTTTGTGTACCTGTGACATTTCCCATTTTTACATATTTGCAAATAGTTTAGAAAAAATTTTTAACTCTGAAAGCCAAATAAAAACATCTATCTACCGGCCAAATCTAGCTCCAAGGCAACTCGTTTTCAACCTCTGGCATGGTAGAGAACAAGCCTCAAAGTAGGAGGAATTTTTTTTTTCCCCAAGGGGAAGTAAATGATAATTTGGTAGCAGCAGTAGACAGTCTAGAAGGCTGTCTTCCCCTTATCCTTAACCAGTGGGTGAGAGTATGAGATAAGAAATGTGATCTTTTTTGTATGCTAAAAGGATATCCATAATGGAGTTGAAGGCAGATAATGAGATGTTTCCTACCATCAGGTACTATATACAAAATAATGCTTTTATTTAAAACTGTGTTGGTTTGGCCAGATATGAACCTGCCTCTATTTCTAATTAATAGTAATAAAGTCCATGTGGAATCTATTCCCTGCTTTAACATTTTGATTTCAAAAAATTTTCTAGCAAAGTTAGTAGAATGGTATCTCTGGTTAACATTATTTTGACCCTTTCCATTCAAATTCTTCACACATACCACATTGCATATGGCATATTTCTATAGCATTTTACATACTTTCATTATCATGTGTATAACATATGAGCTAAGTTGTACATAGCTAGAATGCTTAGCACTAAGGTTAGGATCATCAAGCAACAAGTGATACTTCACCTACAAGTATGCAGTTGGAGGACTCAGGTCTTGTACTCGAGGTGGTGGTGATAGACTGCGCACTAGTGTTCAAGCCTCTAGGGGGTCTGTTCAGCTACCACATAGGTGCTGAATCAATCGCAGAGCCTCTGTTCATGTTCAGATTACATTTGAAGGAACATTCATAATCAGAGAAACCCAAAACTTGGGATTAGAACTATTCACAATAGTCTTAAAAGTCACATAACATTCCATGTCAGTGAGAATGATACAGATAAAGAAATCCTGTCTGAAAAACACAACCCAAACTTTATACCAGTCTTAGCAAAACCGTAAAGTAGTTGGCAGAGGCCTTAGTACTTAATGTTTGATTAAATTTAAGATAAACTGCATAGTCTGTGGGCTTCCCAGGTGGCTCAGTGGTAAAGAATCCACCTGCCAATGCAGGAGACAGGAGACACAAGTTTGATCCTTGGGTCGGGAAGATCCCCTGGAGGAATGCATGGCAACCCACTCCAATATCCTTGCCTGGAGAATCCCATGGACAGAGGAGCCTGGCGGACTACAGTCAATGGGGTTGCAGAGAGTTGGACATGACTGAGCACTCACGCATGCCCGCATAGTCTGTACAAATAGATGATGCCAAACTATTCGTGATGAAACCCCTTTTCCCAAAGAATTTCCTAACAAGTTCTTCCTCCAGTGTTCTTCAAACCAAAAATTAATAAGAAACCATCATACCTATGATAAGTAGATCACATATCATAAAATCTCAGTGCCTGAAGTTTTAGAATGTTCAGCAGGACCCTACAATCTAGATTAGATAAAACAATAAATTTACCCAAAAAATCTCCAGGGAAGTTTTTTTCTACACTTTTGTTTGAGTAACTCCCAACCCTGTGTGATCTCTAATAGTTCTGTGTATAGGACTCTTTTGTAGAGCTCATCATATACACACGTGCAGCTTAGCATTCAGCCAAAGATTTAAGAGCTTTTCTGCAGATCTTAGATTGTCTGTGGAGTTCCCGCCTCTCCAGTTCTGTCCTGCAATTTCTAACTGTTCTAGCCTCCTCAAACTCCAGTATCTGTTTCTATGGCTTAGTCAGACTGCTGTGCTTTTCTTGGATTCAGCAGAAAGCCAAGGACAATTGTAGGGCTCACTTCCTTTATTTCCTTTCTCTCCAAAATGACAGTCCTATACTTCCTGGTCAGAAACAGTTATTTCATTTGTTTTTTTTTTGCAGTTTTCTGGTTACAGTGGGAAGACTAATTCAATAGCAATTACTCTGTTGTGCCCAAGAAGGTCTTTAGGTGTATTGTATTTTCTGACATAGAAATTTCATTTTTATGTAGTTACATTTATCAGTCTTTGCTGTTTAGATTTCTGTATAATTGTTTAAAAGACCTTCCCTACTCTGAGATAACCAACTATATTTTCTTCTAATATGTATAGTATTTAAACATTTACTGATTTTTAAAAATAGAATCTAAGACATAAGGTAAATATCTAACTTATTTTCTCTTCCAAAGAATTAGCCAAAGTGTCCAAGTTGTACTTACGGAATGGTCTGTCCGTTTGTACATTAGTACAAAATGCTACCTTTATCATGTAGTAGATTCTTATATATTCTTTAACCTATTTTGGAGCATTCTGTTTTATTTATTTGTTTATCTAATCTACACTATTATCACCAGATAGTGTCTCTGATTATCATTCAGACTGTATAATTTTAAATTCCTCTGATGTGACTATCTTTCCCCAATTAGCCTAAATAAACTCTAGGATCATTTTGTTAAATTCTAACTTGTCAGTGACAGACAGATAATTTTGAAATCTTATTTTAATTTATGGATTAATTTGAAGAGAATGTATATCTTTGTAATATGTTTCTCCATCTAGAAGCTCATGTTTCTTCATTTATTCACATGTTCTTTTACCTTTGTCAGTAAAGACTTTTAGGTTATGTTGTATAATTTCTAGGCATCTTTTGTTTATTTCTATATATTTTATAGTTTTTATTGCTATTGAGCATCTACTTTTTTTGTTGTTGAGTTTATTCCTGGCTAATTTAAAAGTTTTGCACTATTGTACATGTGCTCCCCTCCTGCAAAGTGGTTATTAAATCTAAAGGTTTCAATCAGTTTGAAAAATAGTATTGTTAACAGGTTAATATAATGCTTAAAGTATTTTTGTATACTAGTTTCTAAGTCTGTAAGTTTGGCCATTAATAAATATTAAGGTTCTTTTTTTCTGTCAACAACTTTCCTTAGCTTGGGGCCAAGGTATAAGTATTCCTACATAGAGGTTAAGTCTCACATAATTAAAGAGAATAAAATCTCTTTTGATATTGCTTCAGCCACTTGCTGCCATCCATTCTTTTCATAGCTGACTTTTTGTTTGTTTTTATTGTGGTAAAATATACATGACATGAAAATTTACCTTTTCAACCATTTTTAAGTTTACAATTTGCTGGCATTAAGTACATTCATAATGTTGTGCAACCATCACCACTATCGGTTCCCAGAACCATTTCTTTATCCCAAACAGAAACTCAGTATCCCCATTCTCCCATTCCCCCAGTTCTTGGTAAACTCTATTCTACTTTCTTTCAGTGAATTTGCCTCTTCTAGGTACCTCATATGAGTAGACTCATACAATAAATAGAATATTTGTCCTTTTGTATCTGGCTTTTATTTCACTTTGCATAATGCTTCCAAGGTTCAACCATCCATGTTGTAGCATGGATCAGAATTTCTTTTTTTTTTCTTTTTTAATGAACATGTAATGTGTCTCTCCTATTCTTTACCTGCCATTCATGTCTCACTCAGCTTTAATCTAGTTTCTACCCTGCCAAGCATACCAAGTGAACAGGATCACATAATTGCCAGGTATAGTGGGCACTTTCCAGTCCTTATCTTTACCTCACCCCACTCTTAGACATCATTGAGCATTTCTTCCTTGAAATTATAGTATGACTGGCTTCATGACAACTTTCAGCTCTTACTTTCCTCTTACCTCTTAGACCATTACTTTTCAGTCTCCTTTACTGAATGTTATTCTGCCTGTTACTACAAGTTTAACCACCACCTCTTTCTGATGACTCTCAACTCTATTCTGGGCAAAGATCTATATATATCCCAACCACCTGCTGAACATTTCCTCTTGGATGTCCCAGTGGAACTTGAAACATGCTTCAAACTGAATATTTTACTATCCTTCTCTATTCCAACTTTCTCCCTCTGTCCTTTACTTGACTCACTCCTTTACTGTTTCCAGTCTGGATTTAATGAGTTACTAGCATCATGCCGGGAGAAATATCAATAACCTCAGATATGCAGATGACACCACCCTTATGGCAGAAAGTGAAGAGGAACTAAAAAGCCTCTTGATGAAAGTGAAAGAGGAGAGTGAAAAAGTTGGCTTAAAGCTCAACATTCAGAAAACTAAGGTCATGGCATCTGGTCCCATCACTTCATGGGAAATAGATGGGGAAACAGTGGAAAAATTGGCTGACTTTATTTTCCTGGACTCCAAAATCACTGCAGATGGTGACTGCAGCCATGAAATTAAAAGACCCTTGCTCCTTGGAAGTAAAGTTATGACCAACCTAGACAGCATATTAAAAAGCAGAGAGATTACTTTGCCAACAAAGGTCCATCTAGTCAAGGCTGTGGTTTTTCCAGTGGTCATGTATGGATGCGAGAGTTGAACTATAAAGAAAGCTGACCGCCGAAGAATTGATGCTTTTGAACTGTGGTGTTGGAGAAGACTCTTAAGAGTCCCTTGGACAGCAAGGAGATCCAGCCAGTCCATCCTAAAGGAGATCAGTCCTGGGTGTCCATTGGAAGGACTGACGCTAAAGCTGAAACTCCAATACTTTGGCCACCTCATGCGAAGAGTTGACTCATTGGAAAAGACTCTGATACTGGGAGGGATTGGGGGCAGGAGGAGAAGGGGACGACAGAGGATGAAATGGCTGGATGGTATCACCAACTTGATGGACGTGAGTTTGGGTGAACTCCGGGAGTTGGTGATCACAGGGAAGCGTGGTGTGCTGCAGTCCATGGGGTTGCAAAGTCAGACACGACTGAGCGACTGAACTGAACTGAACTGAGCATCACTGAGTCGCAGCTGGAAACCTCAGAGTTATTTTTGATTCTTCCTGTTGAATAAATCCCTGACTTCTAGCATATCACTAAACCCCTCATTATATTTTGCCTAAATTATTACAATAAATAGTCACCTAGCCAATATCCCAGCCTAGACTTCTAGACTTACCTCTTTCTAACCTGTCATTTGCATTTTTGTCAAATAGACCTCTTTAATTGGAGAGGGAAATGGCAACCCACTCCAGTATTCTTGCCTGGAAAATCCCATGATGGTCCATGGGGTCATGAAGAGCTGGAATAGCTGAGCGACTAAACAACAGACCTCTTTAATAATTCATACTTCTTATAAAAAAGGTCAAATGATACAGAAATAGAATTAAATATTAAAACTTCTGGAGACACTGCTTTGGGAAAGATCCCCAGTGTTCTTACTTGCTGCAAGTAATAAATCTTTTCCTTCTCCTGAAAAAGAAGAGAAAAGCTTCTTCCTACCTGCACATTCCTATTTCTGTGGTTTTATTCCCTAGAGGTAACAGTTTGGTGTATATCCTTTTATTCTGTTTTCTGTACTTGACTCAAAACATGGTAAATAATTACACATTAGTTTAACTTTTGTCTTTTTTTTTCTTTTGGCAACAATGAACATTTTTATAGATAATTATTCTGTAATTTGCTCTCTTTGTTCATGAATATATCCCGATCCTCTTTTTTTAAGCTTCTATTTTGAAATAATTTTAGACTCAAGAAATTACAAAAATAGTCTATAGAGACCTGTATACCCTTTATATACCTTCCTCCAGTGGCAACATCTTAGATAACTGTGGCTCAATATCAAAATCAGGAAATTGATGCATCATCATTAACTAGATTACAGACCTTATTCAGTTTGCACCTTGAAAAAAAATCTATATTCATCTGTGCATGTGTATTTTTTATGCAGTTTTATGCCATCACCTAACCACCACAATCAAGGTTTAGAACTGGTCTGTCATCACAAAAGAACTCCCTGATGATAACCTCTTTGTATTCCTGTCCCTCCACGTGCACGCACCTTTCTCCTTGTTCCCTGGCAACCACCTAGCTGTTTTCCATCTCTATACTCTTGATACTTGAGCATCTTATATAAAGAATAGTACAATATTTTTGAGATTGACCTTTTCACTAAGCATAATTCTTGAGATCCATTCAAATTATTGTATGTGTCAGTAGTTCATGTTTTAAGTTGTTGAGTAGTGTTCATCATACCAGAAGTTTGTTCAGCCATTCAGTCATTGAAAGATATTCAGTTCTCCAGTATTTTGCCATTGTGAATAAAGCTGGTATGAACATTCGTGTACAAGATTTTGTATGAATGTAAATTTTCCTTTCTCTGAGATAAACGCCCAAGAATGAGATGGTAGATATATGTGTAGTCTTGTGAGAAACTGCTATACTCTTTTCCAGAATGCCTATACCATTTTGCATTTCTTCCAGCAATGAAGGAATCATACAGTTTCTCTGCAGTATTTAGTATTACCACTATTTAAATAAATTGTATCTGTTCATCTTTCTCATTGTGTTTTTACTTTGCATTACCCTAATGGCTATTGATATTAAATATCTTTTCATGTGCATATTTACCACCCATGTATTTTCTTTGGTGAAGTATCTGTTTCTTTGCCCCAGGTGTGTGTGTGTGTGGTTTTTTTTTTTGGCTGTGCTGGGTCTTTGTTGCTGCTCGGGCTTTTCTCCAGTTATGGCGAGTGGGGTCCACTGTCTAGTTGTGGTGTGCAAGCTTGTCATTGTGGTGGCTTCTCTTGTTGTGGAGCACAGGCTCTGGAGTGTGTGGGCTTCTGTAGTTTCAGCACGTGGGCTCAGTAGTTATGGTGTATTGGCTTAGTTGCTCCACTGCATATGGGATCTTCTGGGACTTGGGATCAAACACATGTCTCCTGCATTGGCAGGCGGATTCTTTACCACTGAGCCACGAGAGAAGTCCTGTCCCAGTTTTAATTGCATTGTTTTCTTATGATTAATGAGTTTTAAGGTTTCTTTATGTATTCTAGGTACACTTCCTTTATTAGATATATGATTTACAAAGAATTTTTCTAGTCTGTATCTTTTCAGTCTTTGGACAGTATTTTTGGAAGAACAGAAATGCTTAATTTTGATGAAATCCAATTTATCAGTTCTTTCTTTTTGCATTGTGCTCCTGGTACGTCTCTAAGGAGTTGTTGCTTTACCCAGGATCACAAAGGTTTTCTCTTATATCTTCTTTTTAAAAAAAGTTTTATTATTTATTTACTTATTTATTCCTGGCTCTGCGAGGTCTTCGTTGCTGTGCAGGCTTTTCTCTAGTTGTGGCTAGTGGGGGCAGCTCTCTAGTTGCAGTGTGCAGGCTTCTCATTGTGGTGGCTTCTCTTGTTGCAGAGCAGAGGCTCTGGGGCTCTTGGGCTTCAGTAGTTGCAGCGCATGGGCTCTGTAGTTGGGGTTCCCAGACTTGAGAGCACAGACTCAGTAGTTGCAGTCATGGGCTTAGCTGCTCTGCAGCATGTGGGATCTTCCCAGATTGGGGATCAAACCCGTGTCTCCTGCATTGGCAGGTGGATTCTTTACCTCTGAGCCACCAGGGAAGCCCTCTTATATTTTCTTTTCTAAAAGTTTATAGTTTTAGTGTTGTACATTTAAATCCATGATCCATTTTGAATTTATATACAATATGAGATTTAGATTGAGGTTCATTTTCTTTTTGCCAGTGGATGTTCTACTGTTCCATTACTGTTTGTTGAGAAGACTATTCTTACTTCAGTAAATTGCTCTGAGCACCTTTGTGAAAAATCAGCTAAATGCATGGGTCTGTTTCTGGGTTTATTTTGTTCCACTGACCTATCCCTCTGCACACTGCCGTGATTACTGTAGCTAAGCTACTGTAAATGTTATCATCAGGTAGAGTGATTCCTCTCACTTTATTCTTATTATAAATTGTGTTCTTATTCTCCCTTTCCACATAAATTTTAGAAGTATTTTGTCTATATCTACAAAAAAAGTCTTGCTGGAATTTTAATAGGAATTGAGTTAAACCTATAGATCAATTTAGAGAGAATTAACGTCTTTACTGATCCTATCTTATTGTTGGTACATAGAAATCTCTATCATTCTTTTTAATGTATTCCATAGCATGTATATTTGTATCATAATTGATATCCTTGTACATTTGTAGGAAATTTTGATAGATGTTCTAAAATTGTGTTCTAAAAGGGTTGCGCCTGTTTATAATAAAAATGACAGTGAAGGAGAATGTCTGTTTCCCTACAACCTCTCCAGCTCTGGGATTATCAGTATTTTAAAGTCTTTGCCAAATTATGTCTGTAAAATTCAAGTATATAACTTAAACTGAAATTTCCCATGCTAAAAAGTTTAAAAAAATAAAACCATATAAAATTGTATAAAGTGAAAAGGAAAAATCTCCCTGTCCTTCCCCTTTCCCCATCCTGTTCTCCAGAGTACCGTTGGGTTTGGTGTGAAGCATCTGGGCCTTTTTTATACATACCATATTTTTTTTCTTTCTTTCTTTCCTTTTTTTTTTTTTTAAACAAATGAAAGCATATATTTGGTTGTACAATTTTCACTTGACATTGTTGTGGACAATTTTTCATTCATCTAAGTATGTGATATTGTTTAAGTAAATTCTGTTTCTATATGACTCAAAAAGGCAAAAGAATGAACTGTATAGCATTATGAATGCTTCAGAAAAAAAATTGAATTTCTACTTTGCTTTTAAAACTGCTGTGGCTGCTGATTATGGATAACAGTATGGAGATTCCTTAAAAACTAAAAATAAACTAGTTTGCAAAGCAGAAATAGAAACACAGACTTAGAGAACAAACATATGGATACCAGAGGGGAATGGGGGGAAGGGCAAGGTAGGATGAATTGGGAGATTGGAATTGACATATATACAGTATTGATACTATGTATAAAATAACTAATGAGAACCTGTATAGCACAGGAAATTCTACTCAATGTTCAGTGGTGACCTTAAATGGGAAGGAAATCCAAAAAAGAGGACATATATGTATACATATAGCTGATTCATTTTGTTGTACAGCAGAAACTAACACAACACTGTAAAGCAGCTATACTCCAATAAAATTTTTTTTTAAAAAAAGAATAAATGAGAATAGAGTTACATATGATCCAGCAGTTGTACTCCTAGGCATTTGTCTGGAAAAGATGAAAACTCTAATTCAAAAAGATATATGCACCCCAGTGTTTATAGTAGCACTGTTTACAACAGCCAAGATATGGAATCAACTTAAATGTCCATCAACAGATGAATGAATAAAAAAAGAATTTACACAGACACGCACAATGGAATATCACTCAACCATAAAAAAGAATCATATGATACTACTTATATGTGAAATCTAAAGTGATACAAAAGAACTTATTTACAAAATAGAAATAGACTCACAGACATAGAAAACAAACTTACAGGGCTTCCCTGGTAGCCCAGTGGTTAAGAATCAGCCTGCCAATGCAGGGCACACGAGTTCAGTCCCTGGTCCAGGAAGATCCTACATGCCATGGGGCAACTAAGCCTGTGTGCCACAACTACCAAGGCTGCATGCTCTGGACCCTGTGCTCTGCAATAAAGAACCTACCACAACGAGAAGCCCATGCACCATGAATAGAGAAAGCCTCTTGCAGCAGCAAAGACTCAGCACAGTCAATAAATAAATAAAACATTAAAAAAAGAAAACAAACTTACAATTACCAAAGGGGAAAGGTGGAAGAAGGGATAAATTAGGTGTTTGAAATTAATAGATACACATTGCTATATGTAAAATAGCTAAATATCGGAAACTATTAATATATTCAATATCTTATAAAAACCAATAATGAAAAAGAACCTGTAAAAGAATGTATATAAATAAATGAATCACTTGCTGTTACCTAAAACTATCACAATGTTATAAATCAACTATACTTCAATTAAAAAAATACTGTGGCTTCTACTATGTATAAAAAAGGTACAAGGATATATTGTATAGCACAGGGAATATTAGCCAGTATTTTATAACTAAAGGGAATATAATGTATAAAAATTTTGAATTACTATGTTGTAACTTAACTATGCCTCAATAAAAAATATGTGAGTGTTTATATATATATATTAAATCTGGCACTGATTTTAAAGCTTTCTACTGCTACTGAGATTTTATTTTTTAACTTTAATGGTATTTTTTCTCTGAAACCTTTTAGATAGCAGTAATATTTGTTTGCTATCTCACTACTAGAACTACAAAGCTTGTAGCTTTCTTCTCCTGACATTACTAAAGAGTGAAATTAAGTTAGAAATGACAAAAGGAATTGTCTTTGATTTTAGTAAAGTATCAACTTTCCAAAGCTGTCACTGGAATTATCACTATTTAGGGACATTGAATTTGAATTACATATGATTCTGTAGGCCACTGCCAGTCCTTATGAATGAGGCAAAGTATAAATATAAATATATGTTTTTACATTTGCAGCTGCTTTGCCATGATTTACTAAATAAGGAGAGAGAAGAAAAACAAAACTTTTCTTTTTTACAAACAGAAACATTTCTTTTTTGCAAATGGGTCACTTGTTCTCTTATAAGACACAGTGGTAATTCATAGACAGCCTTATCTTTCATATTCATTTTTGTTTCATTCTGGAAGTTATTCTTGCTAAATTCTGATTTTCTGTATAGTAATTCTTTAGGGACTGGGAAATTGAAACTCAGTTTCTATTTACTCTCTTCTCCCCCACAATAGCCCCAGCATCTTTATTGTTCCCACAGAGGCCTTGTTGTCTGTGTATGTCTTTTCACTGGATGACTCTTTTCTTCCTTAGCTGTGAAACCTAAAGCTGATCATCCTACTTTTAGTAAGCACCTGATTACTGCAGAATATAGAGCACAATTTTTAGCTTTATGGAGGTGGTTATGGACCCCTTTGAGAATCTGATGGAAAAGCGTGGATCTTCTACTCAAAAAAATACATATTACATACAAAATTCTGTTTGCAGTTTCAGGGGGTTCATGGATCTCTCATTACCACCCCATTCAAGAATTTCTGGTATAAGTATAGATATCTGGGTATTTTTATCCTTTTTCGGTGGTGGTAACAGTGGTTTGCCAACTCTGCCTCTATCTTTCATCAAAAATACTTCAGTGCTGTGGAGCTCTGCTCAATATTACCTGGCAGCCTGGATGGGAGGGAAGTTTGGGGGAGAATGGATACATGTATATGTATGACTGGATCCCTTCAGTGTTCACCTGAGACTATCACAATATTGCTAATTGGCTATACATCAATACAAAATAAAAGGTTACAATAAAAGGATACCAAAAAAAAACATTAAAAAATACTTCAGTGTTACTTTTCATATATGTAGAGTTAAGTAGCTGAAACGCTTGTAACTCCTAAGAGTGTGGATTGTCAAAAACTGAGAACAGACACAGCTAGTAATTAAAACACATAGAGAAGTGTATTAACTATATAAATAAGTATATTTTTTATATTCTGGAGTATTATTAGTGGATATTTCTTTAGAGTTATGTGTTGCAAAGAAAATGGGGAGTGAAGAGGTCACATCTTTAAAGTGGTTTAAGGGAGAAGACTTTGCAAATGTATAAAATTAATTTTTCCCTGCATTATAAATGAGAAGATTGAGATA
Source organism: Ovis canadensis (assembly GCF_042477335.2). Lineage (NCBI taxonomy): Eukaryota > Metazoa > Chordata > Mammalia > Artiodactyla > Bovidae > Ovis > Ovis canadensis. The sequence continues at coordinate 65,445,638 of NC_091727.1, forward strand.
TTGAAAGGGTTGGTTTATGTTTCAGTGTCAGAACTGAAGAGCTGAATTAATCTGTAGGCTGGAATTTTAGCGATGAGTCAGGTTCTTGTAGGTGTATGAGCCAGGATACTGCCATAAGCTGCTGATGTACTTGCTCAGTAAAGGAAGCCTGTGACTTGTATGCAGCCTATTTTCTCTAGCATCATGCATTTCTAATCAGCATGAAAGCTTGTATGATAACTTTTGCAGTCTGTCTCCATCAGTACTTTGAGGACCAACCTACTGGTGGCTTTAGGAGATTAGAACTCAGAAACTTGAGCTGTGGACTCCTATCTCTCAAAACTATTCCTGACTGTGAGCCAGCTCTGGCTGTCTTTATGTCCTGAATATCTTTTAGTTGACTTAAGTTTTCCTTCTGGTTTGGCACAGGCAGCTTGTGTGAGGATACAACTTTATTTTACATCTTTTGTGAAGAATAGATGGACCTATGCTTGTGAGAAATTTAATCTTAAGTCAACTTGTTTGTATAAAAAATATAAAGTGTTAGTCGCTCACTCATGTCCAGCTCTTTGCAACTCTGTGGACTGTAGCCCACCATGCACTTCTGTCCATGGGATTCTCCAGGCAAGAATACTGGAGTGGGTTGCCATTTCATTCTCCAGGGGATCTTCCCAATCTAGGGATCGAACCTGGGTCTTCCTCATTGCAGAAATATTCTTTACCAGCTGAGCCACCAGGGAAGAATAGCTTAATAACAATACTCAGAGTAGTTATGTAGTTATGGCACGAAGATGTCACATGGGATATATTTTTTATACTTTACATCCTGATAAATAGTAGGTTTAAGTCAAGGATCACCTCCTCTATGAAGCCTTTCCTAATTCTTCTTTACCTCTTCCATCCCAGCATTGGTCACTTCCTCCTGTATGCCTCTACTAAACCCTCTTATGTATTTTTTCACTGCATTGTATCACCTCATTTGTTTATAGTCTGTCTCACTGGGCTCCCTGGCAGCTCAGACAGTAAAGACTCTGTCTTCATTTCAGGAGACCTGGGTTTGATCCCTGGCTTGGGAAGATCTCCTGGAGAATTCCATGGATAGAGGAGCGTGGCAGGGCGACAGTCCATGGGGTTGCAAAGTGTTGGACACAACTGAGTGACTAACATGCACACTGTGCTAGACCATAAGCTTCTTGAGGATATAGTCTGTATCTTAGTCATGTCTGTGTATTATGCCTGGCACCTAGAGGTACTCAAAAATTTGTTTTACAAATGAGGAGGTGAGTAAATAGTATATTAAAGAATATTATAAAGCACTTAAGACAGGGAATAACAACTCAGATGCTTTCAGGCTCCAGGCATAAACAAGCAGAGCTGGTAGGGACTGTGTGAAACACATGCCTTATCTAAGAGAGGCAGCTGCTCCTCAGATCAGCCCACTGGTGCTGCATGAGAATGCTGACCGTGTGTTGCCACCTTTTAATTTTTTGAGAGAAGCCAGACATTTGGGTTTTTATATGAAATCTCTTGATTGTTAAATGTTGCCAACTAATTAAGCTCTTTTTAAGCTTTTAATTGAGGTGTAATTTACATACAGAAGTGTATGAATACACAGCTCAATCCGTTTTCACAGACTGAAGTGATTTTTAAATTGAAGTATAATTGACCTACAACAATATATTAGTTCCAGGTATATAATACAATAATTTGATATTTCTTCACATCACAAACTGATCACCACCTGAACTGATTTTTTGTGAGCCAAATAAAACTGATAGACCTGCAAGTCACCAATTTACAACTTATAACAAAATCTGTATGGGGAACTGTGTAGTTAGGTTAAGAATCACCCAGTAGGTTAACTTAAAGAGACACATCTGTCCAATGCAGTGTGTGGACCTTATTTGGATTATAATTCCAAAAAAAAATGTAAAAGAGCATTTATAAAACAATTGGGGAAATGTGAATGTTGACTGGCCATTTAATAATGTTAAAGAATTATTGTTAGCTACCTTAGGTATAATATAGTTTTTTTTTAATTTAAAAAAAAACATTTATTTATTTATTTGGCTACACTGGGTCTTAGTTGTGGCATGCAGGCTCTTTGTTGCAGCACATGGGGTCCAGTTCCCCAGCCAGAGATCAAACCCAGGCCCCATGCTTTGGGAGCATGGAGTCTTAGGCGCTGGACCACCAGGGAAATCCTCAGTCATTGTTTTTTCAATAGTTGTTACTGTATTTTATTTTTTAGAGCAGTTAGAGCAAAATTGAACAGAAGGTACAGAGTATTCCCATGTACCCTGTGCCCCTACACATGCACAGCCTCCCCTGTTATCCACATCCCCCACTAGAGGGATACATTTGTTGCAACTGATGAATCTACATCATTAGCACCCAAAGTCCATAGTTTGCATTAGAGTTCACTCTGGATATTGTACATTTTATGGGTTTGACAGATGTATAATGACATGTATCTACCATTATAGAATTGTCCATGTTCATTTCTTTTAAAGAGTCCTTTAAGACACATAGTGAACAATTTATGGATGAAATGCTAGAATTTGCTTCAGAATATGGGGAGAGTGTGAAAGTTGGTGTGTAAAATGAAACAGGATTGACCATTTATAGATAATCGTTGAAGATGGGTAAGAGGTACATGGGAGTTCATTATGTTAGTGTCTCTGGTTTTGTGTGTGTTTGAAATTTTCCACCTCCAAAATTAGAGCAAGAGCCCAAGTTAAAGCTGAAGCATGATTTTTTGGACCTAGGCTAAGAGTCGGACACAACTGAGCAACTTCACTTTCACTTTTCACTTTCATGCACTGGAGAAGGAAATGGCAACCCACTCCAGTGTTCTTGCCTGGAGAATCCCAGGGACAGTGGAGCCTGATGGGCTGCCATCTGTGGGGTCGCACAGAGTCGGACACGAATGAAGCGACTTAGCAGCAGCAGCAGCAGGACAAGAGGATACCACTGCTGGTGACAGAAAGTGCATTTCTGGAGCTAAAGTAATGGCATTCTCTTTTTTCATTTATAGGGCCTGAAAGTCAGTATACTAAGACTGCTCAGGAGATTGTGAACATCTGTTACCAGACACTGACTGAGGTAAGTGAAAAAGAGGAGGTCCCTGTAGGATCTAACTTTTTGGAACCCTTTTGTTCCCTAGGGCTGAGGGAGGCCTTCTCTACCTATCCTTTTTTAATATGTAATATCCCACCTCAACCCTCAACCCACAGTCTGTATTCCTTCTCTGCTTTATTTTCTTACCCAGCACTAAATGTTTTTAATAAGTGTATAATTATTTACTTTATTACCATATGTATCGTTGTATCCTGCCACGAGAATAGAAGCTTCATGAAGACAGGGATTTTTTTCACAGGCTGACATCACTTTAGTAAGTTCATCAGAAAGTGGTTTTTATAAACTTATTTTTCTGTGCTCATCTTTAACTTTTTAAATTATATTTATCTTTAATTGACTGATGATTACTTTATAACATTGGTTTGATTTCTGCCATACATCAACATGAATTAGCCATAGATGTACATGGTCCCCTCCCTCTTGAACCTCCCTCCCATGAAGACAGGGATTTTTGTTTGCTGCTCAATGTCTAAAACACATGTTGAATGAATTCTCTACTTTTCTTTCTCAGTATGATGAGCATTTGACTCAACTTGAGAAGGATATTTGTACAGCTAAAGAAGCAGCTTTGGAGGAAGCAGAATTAGAAAGCTTGGACCCAATGACCCCAGGGCCTTACACACCTCAGGTAAGTCTGAGGACTAGAAACTTCCTCTTATAGTTTTCTTATTGATTTTGGAAATTGGGAGCATGTTAACAGATGTATTTACTGAGATACCCTTCTTCTCTGTCCTTCCTCTTCATATGCCTTTCGTGTGCTTTCTTGTCTTCTCAAAGGCTAAGGTGAGTGAGGGCCATGGGTCTTGGTAGCCTTGTTGGATCCAAAAGAGACAGGTGTGGGATGTATGAATGGGGTGGGGTCTTAGTCATTTAGGCAGTATTTAGGAGTACCAGACTCCTGACTACCATGGCCAAAGGCATCCTCTTGAATCCCTGGAGTTCCTTTGCCCCCAGCATTGGGGTTCTGTGTATGCTGTGCTAAGTCGCTTTAGTCGTGTCCAACTCTTTGCGACCCTTTGGACTGTAACCCGCCAGGCTCTACTGTCTGTGGGATTCTCCAGGCAGGAATACTGGAGTGGGTGGCCATTTCCTCCTCCAGGGGATCTTCCTGACCCAGGTATCGAACTCACATCTCTACATCTGCTGTGTTGGCAGGCGGGTTCTTTACCACTAGCACCACCTGGGAAGCACCCATTAGGGTTCTGTGACATCCCAAGAGTATAGACATGGGCCACATTATTCCCTCTGAATTGTCTTAGTGTAGCTCAGACATCACCCATTTTCCTGGATTGACTTTCTCTCCCTGTAAATGAAGAAGGTAATGTTTATAATGTTCTTAAATTTCCATGTCAAAGACTAGAGAACAAGATTAATAAGAAATTTTTAGTCTTTCTGATCTGACCCTTGAATATGCTAAGAGTATTTCATCTATACTGTACTCTTAGAGGGCCAGCATATTTGAAGACTAGGACTTAACCAGACTATAACTGTGTTGGAGGCACTGTGGTAAAGTGGAAAATACATGAAGTTTGGTATAAAACAGTCCTGGCTTTCAGTCTTAGCTCTGCTGCTATCTAGCTTTGTGAACTTTGGGAAGTTGACCCCTCTAATCCAGTTTCCATTTCTCTAAAATGTACTTTTCAAGATTGTTGTAAACATTAAATGAGGCCATTTGCCTAGCACACAGTAGACATTCAGTAAATGTTTATTTCCTTATGTGTATGAAAGTGATCTACAGGGTTCTCAGAGGTTCTTTCAAATTTACAAATATTCTAATGCAAGTTTCTCCCAATTCCCACTGGAAAACTTTTTCATTCTGCTCAGGTTTCACTCTGAACTAATAAATGCAGCCTGTGTGATCTTTGTTGGATAATTGCTGTCTATATCTCATTCATACAGTCTCCCTATCTATCTTTTACTCTCTCTTTCACCCTAAAACCTAGGTCACTGAGGGGCCAAATACAAAGAGCCCTAAGATACTTCCTCCAGGCCCAGAACAAGGAAAAGCTCTAGGAGTATGTGGGCAGATTGGGTCAAGGGGGCTTGGGTGAGTGATGTTCCCCAGGAAGGTCCTATTTGCTAATAGGCCCAGCAGCTTCCACAGACCCTTTCTGGTAAGTTAAAGCCTGGGTTTTAGCCATCATTCCTCAGGAGAGCGGCATATGGTTTGCTCTGGTCTGTGACAGCATCAGTCTAGCCCTGTGGTGAGTCCTTCCCCTCCCATACTGTCTCAAAAATAGCTGAGGAAAACCTGGCAACTGTGCTCCCTCCTGAGCAGTAGCTGTTTGGTGCAGTTAAAGGATCTCCTGGTAAGAGTAGGGTATAGGTATTGCCTCTTCATTATTCCAGTTCACTCTCTTATCATTGCCTTCACTCATATATACACATTTAGTAAGCCCAGTTCATTACCTCTGAACCTGAGGAAGATGCATGTGAGTGATTGTCCTTACTTAATATTACTCTCAAACCCAAATGCTATTAAATATTAAAATGTGTGTAAGTTTCCCTGGTGGCTCAGACAGTAAAGCGTCTGCCTGCAATGTGGGAGACCCGGGTTCGATCCCTGGGTTGGGAAAATTTCCTGGAGAAGGAAATGGCAACCCACTCCAGTACTCTTGCCTGGAGAATCCCACGGACGGAGGAGCCTGATAGGCTACAGTCCATGGGGTCGCAAAGAGTCGGACATGACTGAGCGAGTGCTTTGCCTTTGCCTTTTTAATACAATTTTGTTGTGTAGAAATATGACAGTAATCATACTTTACTGCCACCTCTAAATGGGTGGTAATCAATGTATTTTCACTCAGCTCTTTCTACCCAGCTTATATTGCACTATACATTCAGCTTGACATGTTATCTAAAATTGCTTGCTGTATATTTTTCCACATAGTGTTTCATTCCCTAATTTTCTCTTCTTTTGTTCCACAACTACTTTATCTGCACTTGTAATCCTTTTGAATTCAGTTTTTCCTTTCTCCAGAACCCTGTTCCCGTTCAGCCTTGTTTGCTTTAAAAACAAAACCAACAGCAAAGTAACACATATGTGGGTTCTTTGTTGATAATAGTAACATGTTCATTGTGACAAATTGGGAAACATACAGAATAAATAAATTACTTAAAAATAAGTCCACCGCTGAGAAAGAACCAAACCACTGTGAACATTTTGGTGTGCTTCTTCAAATCTGTAATGTGCGTGTGTGTGCATTTATAATGTGAAATTGGTCATTATTATTTTGTGTCTTGTTTTCACTTCACATTATATTATGAGCATTTTATTTCATTAAATGGTCTTTGAAGACATTTTTAATAACTGTGTGATATTTCTACCCTCAGCCAACTTTTTAGAGAGCCCTTTCCTAAATGAGCAGGCTTTGCTAGCCTGTTAATTTTTAGTCCCTCTTGCCCTCCTTTCCCAGGTGGTGCTAGTGGTAAAGAACCCACCTGTCAATGTAGGAGACATAAGAGACTCGGGTTCAATCCCTGTATCAGGAAGATCCCCTGGAGGAGGGCATGGCAACCAACTCCAGTATTCTTGCCTGGAGAATCCCTATGGACAGAGTAGGATCTCAAAGACTCAGACATGACTGAAGCTACTTCGCACACCCTCCTTTCACTAAATAGTCCATTTGCTAAATCCCTCTTCACTTTAGGAGAGGGAAGAGGGAAGGGAGCTATAATTTTTTGACTGCCAGGCATGGGGTAAGGAGCATATATACACATCTCTTAATTTTCCCAACAACTATGTGAGGTGGATATTACCATCCATGTTTTAAAGTTGAAACTAAGATTTAGAGACATTAAGTTATTTGTTTAAGTTAGTCAGCTAGCAAATGGTGGAGCCAGGACTCAAACCTAGGGCAGTTTACTCCAAAGTCCGTGGTTTTTCACCATGCTATTTTGCCTCGTATTATCCTCTAGTGAGCTCAGAAGCTATTACCCCTTTCCATGTTCTGGTTGGAATTGACATTTCTTTATCCCATTTTAGATGTCTCTACACCAAAACAGTCAGAATAGCAGTGGTGTGGAGCCCTGGGCCTAAAAGCAATAAGACCACACTTAGAAGAAATTAGGTTATTGACCAGAGAGGCTATTAGGACATAGAATTGTCCCATAGCTTGGATGCTTTTCTACTTCAGGCTTCTGATCATATACATCGGATGCCTCTTTGATAGAATGAACAAGATTTGTGAGATACCCCAAAACTTGCCCATAACGCTGTGTCAAAACTATGGTTTTTTTTTCCTTAAATGGATTGTTCTGCATGACATTTTCTTCAGTGAATGCACTAAAGGGGAGTTCTCTGAAATTTTTTACTCCCTTTACTAAATAGAAGCTAAGTTGTATGATTTGTGCCACAGCCTCCTGATTTGTATGATACCAACACATCCCTCAGTATGTCTCGAGATGCCTCTGTATTTCAAGATGAGAGCAATATGTCTGTCCTGGATATTCCCACTGCCACTCCAGAAAAGCAGGTGACACAGGTAGGATAGTCTTTTTCTCTTAGTGAGATTGGTAGTATGCTTAGGGGTAGGGGATGGATGAGTGATGGTGGTGATATATGACATGTGTCAAGGATGATGATCAGACCCCTTGGCCCTGGGAGTGAAAGCCTGGAAATGTGATTCCAATGTGGGATGGTGGCAGGTCACGTGACTGGCTTGTCTTCTGTCATCTTGGGCAGAGTCAGGCACAGCAGAACTTAAGACACAAGTGTGAAAAGTGTGTGAGGCATCAGAGTAGCCTGACTGGAAAGACCAGCTGCATTCAGAGACATAGTTCAAAATAATTGCCCTGCTACTTTACTGTACATCTGTTATCAAAGTTGTTCTTAAAATTAAGTTTTTTAAATTGGCCTTTTCTAGAGGTATCAGCAGATACTCCTGATCTGAAGCCAGAAATCTTATCAGCTGATCTCGGTCAAGGTTCCACTGGCGAGTGCAAAATCCAGGAGGGTTTTTCTGTCCCAAAGAGTCCAACACAAGCTAGGGAAAGCTTGTTTAGAAAGGAAGTCTCCTTGTGATGCTATACTAATAACAGACCAAGGACCTTCCTATTCTTTGGGTTTAATTTTTACCCTACCTGTGATTTCCAAAGAATGAATGGGGGAAAATGCACATGCTTTGAGCTGTGTAACAGCCCCCACTAGCTGTGGGGTTGGCCGGGATATCAGGGAGGAGCATCTGTCCTGGGTGAGAGCCCCTGGTTAACTCCTCCTACCGGCGTGTCCCTCAATGATGTACTATTTGTGTTCCTTACTCAGATGCACCAGGGCCGAGGTAGGCTGGGCGAGGAAGACTCTGATGTAGATATTGAAGGGTATGATGATGAGGAGGAGGATGGGAAACCTAAGACACCAGCCCCAGTGAGTATGCTTACAGAAAGCTTATGGTTTCATTATACCTTTATATGGTAGGTGCCCCAGAAGTACAGGACAGGCCAAGTCCCCAGGCGACACCATAGGGTCTCTATAGTGAGGCCCAGTATGACTTTAATCCTTGGAACCAGCTGACCAAATCTATCCACCAAAATTATATCTTATAAGGCAGCAAGGGGGCGGCTGGTGGTGGCTTCTGGTCTCTTACTTGGTCAGTTAATGGTCTCAACTGGTTTCATTTAGGAAGGTGAAGATGCAGATGGTGATCTTGCAGATGAAGAGGAAGGAACTGTGCAACAGCCTCAAGCCAGTGTCCTGTATGAGGATTTGCTTATGTCTGAAGGAGAAGATGATGAGGAAGATGCTGGGAGTGATGAAGAAGGAGATAATCCTTTCTCTGGTACATAGCTCACCATAGCACACTCAGGGCTCAGAGGAAGCTCTGGGCCACATATGCTGTTACCAAAAGCTATTCTTTTATTGAAGTCCCATTAATAGACCTCAGGGTGCTGAGCATTCACTCATAGGATGATTAAATTCATTGGTCTTAGAAGAGGTGAAAAAATACAGCATAGGTGGAAAAAGATGATAGTCAGAAAAGCAATGCCAAAGCAGCAAGTTTGATTGAATACTTGATAAAAATGAGAAAGATGTGTTATATGTGGCAATAGGGAAAGAAAATTAAGAAAAAGAGATGTTTTGTGAATTAATTGCCATAGTAGGGGAAGAATATAGAAGGAGATGATAGGGGAAAAAAACAGATTGGACTGAAATGGTTTTTTAATTCATTTTCAGAACTATAAATCTTGTCAGTGTTGACCCTAGGCAGTCCTCTGAGGTGAAGAGTCCGGGCAAGATACCTGTGTAGATGTATGGGATTAACTAGTTCTGGAAGACTAAGCCAAAGATGTTAATTCTGTCAAGCTTATCTCAGGATTTCTCTCTTTTCATAGCTATCCAGCTGAGTGAAAGTGGAAGTGACTCGGATGTAGGATCTGGTGGGATAAGACCCAAACAGCCCCGCATGCTTCAAGAAAACACAAGGATGGGCATGGAAAATGAAGAAAGCATGATGTCCTATGAGGGAGACGGTGGGGAGGCTTCTCATGGTTTGGAGGATAGCTATATCAGGTAATCGATAGCAACATGCTACGGGGGCTGTGGCATCAGTGCTCAGCTGTGATGTCAGAGGGCCCAGCATCATATTACTTTCATCCATCAAACATTGCTTGAGCACCTACTAGGGCCAGGCACTATGCTAGGCCCTTGGGGATACACAAAGGAGCAAGACATATCCTGCCCTTGAGGAGCTCACAGTCTAGTGGTAGAGACTGATACAGAATCATTGCAATACAGTGTGAGAAGAGCTATATAGCATAAGTTTAGTACAAAGTGCCAAGTCACACTGAGGAGGAGGAAGTGTCTCACTCTGCTTGGAGTAATCAGGGAGTGTCACAAATGAGGGGACATTTGAACTGGGCCTTACAGGATGAATAGAAGTCTACTAAGTATATAAGTGGCAGCAGGTGAGGAGATCCTTAGAGGTGAAACAGTATGTTCAAAGGCACAGAAATATAGCAAAGAAATTTCAGACCAAAGGGAAGTTGTTGGGAGTTGTGACTCTAGAAGCAGCAAGGGATTATGTCGTTAGAGAACCTTAACTGGTGTGCTAAGACATGTGGATTGTGGTTAATGAGAATCATCACTTTAAGGAAAAGAAAGTAACATCAAGTTTATGTGTTAAATAACTCTAGGGCAATGATTGGGCTTCCCTGATAGCTCAGTTGGTAAAGAATTCACCTGCAATTCAGGAGACCCTGGTTCAATTCCTGGGTTGGGAAGATCTGCTGGAGAAGGGATAGGCTACCCATTCCAGTATTCTTGGGCTTCCCTTGTGGCTCAGTTGGTAAAGAATCCTCCTGCAATGTGGGAGACCTGGGTTCGATCCCTGGGTTGGAACGATCCCCTGGAGAAGGGAAAGGCTAACCACTCCAGTATTCTGGCCTAAAGAATGCCATGGACTCCATGGGGTCACAAAGAGTCAGACATGACTGAGCAGCCTTCACTTTCACTTTCAGGGCAATAATAAGAAATTCAACTAGGATCTGTTAGGAGTGGAGGAAAGGGAAGGGACATATTTAAGAGCTGTTTAGAGGATAGATCATTTGGATTTAAGAGGTAAGGAGATTAGATACATAATGAATGCGAATGTCATTGACATAAGAAAGAGGGAATACAGGTATTAGATGGAGTGGGAAAGGAGGCAAAAAATGAATTTGTCTTTGGATATGTTAAGATACATATGATACATCTAAGCCAAAGGTATCCAGCAAGCTTCCCTGGTGGCACAGACGATAAAGAGTCCACCAGCAATGAGGGAGACCCGGGATTCAATCCCTGGGTTGGGAAGAGCCCCTGGAGGAGGGCATGGCAACCCACTCCAGTATTCTTGCCTGGAGAATCCCCATGGACAGAGGAGCCTGGCGGCCTACAGTTCATGGAGTTACAGAGTCAGACATGACTGAGCGACTAAGCACACATCCGGCAAGCAGTTAAGAGTCTTAATTCATCGAGCAAATATTTGTCACAAGTACAAAAGCAACTAGGATGTTATCCCTTCCTTCAAGGAGTTCAGTTTAGTGGGAAGTCTAAAACAGGCAAACAGATGATGATCACAGTGTAACATGAAAAGTGCTGTGATAGGAAACCACAGGATTTTTCTGGGGCTCGGGTAGGAGTGGAGTAGGGGAGCTGGTTAGAGAAACTAAGCTGAATCAGAGTAGGAATTAGCTAAATGAAGAAGAAAGGGAAGGGCATTCCAGAGACCAAGAAGAGCATGTATGAACACACAGAGACATGAAACACTTCTCAAGAATACAAGTAGCTCAGTGTGGTTGGTGCTTTTCATCATGATCCGTGTAATAGAGACAGTTTAAAGAGGTAGATAAGGACCAAATCATGAAGGGCCTGATAATTTTGAGCAGACATTGAATGAGAGTAGTATGATCAAATCTGTATTTTAAAAAGATTGCTCTGTACCCCAGAAGAAAGATGGGCAGAAGCCATGAATTAATTCACAGAAGAAATGCAAATGGCCAATAAATTATGAAAACTTAGCTTCCCTAAGAATCAAAGAAATGCAATAAAACAACCGAATGTAATTTTTTACCTATCAGATGGGCAAAGATTAAAATGAATAATAATGCCCAGTGTTGGAAAAGATGTGAGTAAAAGGACATTCAGAAACCACTGGTTGGTAATAGAAATTGAAAAAATGGGGTAGGTGAGAGAGGTATAGCAATTTATCTTACAAATCAGAAACTTAAAAAATGCATATCCTTTTTGGCCTCTCAATTCCATATCTAGGGAGTTATTCCATGGGAATAATAAAATAACCTTCATCAAGATGTTTGTACAAGGATGTTTATCACAGCATTGTTTCTAATAGTGGAATAATTGAAGACAGGTTAAATGTTCTAGTGAGAGACTGAAATAAATCATGTTACAGCCACACAGTGGAATACCACACAGCTGTTAAAATGATGCTATTGATGTATGTTTATTGACATGGAAAGATGTTCATTATAAACGTTAGTGAAAAAGCAGATTCCTGAAGAGTATATAGAGCATTCCAATTTTGTAAATTAAAAAAAAAATGTTTAAGCATCAAAGTAAACTGCATAGAAAAAATTTGGAAGGTCATATACTGAAAGATTATCTCTGGGTAGTAGAGTTATTGGTGATTTTTTTCTTTTTTTTCTGGTGTATATTCTAATTTTTTTAAAACCAGTAAACGTTCATTACTTGTGTGATTTTTTTTAAAGTAAAATTAAGAATAAACAAACAAACAAAAATAAAGAGCACTCTGGCAGAAATGTGAAGAAATTAATTGGGGAGAGCAAGACTGGAAGAAGACTGTTTACAGTGGTGCAGGCCAGAGATCTCAAAGAATGAAGCCAAAGCAGGCAGAATAGGGCTGGAAAGATGGGGATAAAGGTGAGATATATTGAAGAGGTAGAATCTTTAGGACTGTTGACTAATTGGATATGTAGGTGAGTGAGGCTATAAGTGGTCAACAAACCTACGAGGCTTATCAGAGCATTTATGGTCACGTAAGCTAGCAGTGTGTTGTTCAGGTGTAGGGGAGTTTCATTCAGATTCTTGCATATATGAAGTTGGCAAGTTGATGTTTTAGAATAGGATCATTTTTTTCTCAGGTACCCATAGAACAGTCCAGAGCCATCATTTTAGTGGCCAGGGGAGGTGAGATGGGCTGATCCCTTGGTGGCACTGAGAACGGGACTGGTCAGCTAGAGGATGGTGTCCGAGCTTGAGAGATGACATGTTTCTTTTCTCAGTTATGGGAGCTATGAGGAGCCTGATCCCAAGTCGAACACCCAAGACACAAGCTTCAGCAGCATCGGTGGGTATGAGGTATCAGAGGAGGAAGAAGATGAGGAGGAAGAGCAACGCTCTGGGCCGAGCGTACTAAGCCAGGTCCAGCTGTCAGAGGACGAGGAGGACAGTGAGGATTTCCACTCCATTGCTGGGGACAGTGACTTGGACTCTGATGAATGAGGCTTCCTTTCGGCCTCCTTGGTCCGCCTTCCCTGTTCTCCAGCCTAGGTGGCTCACCTTTCCCCCATTTGTTTATATTTATTTGTTACAGTGTCTGATCCTGAAACTACCAAATTAATTAATACTGTAGCTTTTTAAAAAATAATAAGTAAATGATAATAAATTAACTCTTTTGATTTTCCTGGGGCAGTGCCACCCTTTGTTTTAAAACCAGGCAACCCCCTTCCCCCACCACTAACAAAAAGAGAGCACTCTCCTCCTTCTGCAATGCTCTCCTTAACTCTATTAATTGCTCTTGGTATCATTTTGTTCCTGGGGAAGGAAGAGAAATTATGAAATATCTAATAATTTTATGTCCTCTTGATGTATTAGAAAATTGCCAAGCATGATATCATCTCAGTTTTCTAATTTGCAGGCTGTAACCATTGACAGCCCCCTGTTGGGACAGAGAATTGTGTTCTGGTGGACTCTGTACCACACTAAAACCATAAACCTATTGGACAAACTGAACTGCCCTTTATTTATTATTTATTTGATTATACAATGCCTTGTTCCTAAGTGGATTGGAGGCAAATAAATGATAAATCTTTGAAACAGCATATATGTCAGAAATGATATGTCGCCATGTAAATGTGTTCCGTCCCTCCCCCTCCAGGGGAAATGGTAGGGAAATGGTAAGTTCTTTAGGGCAAAGACTGTGTCTTCTGTTTCTTTTCATGCTTAGGATATGGTTCTGTGCAGAATAGGTACTCAGTAAATGTTCCTAGAATCATAAAATCCTCAACAGATTTGTTAAGCATCTGCTCCATGATAAGCATTCTATCAGCTCCTTGGGATGCAAAATTAAATAAGACACATTCCTTTTATTGAAAGATCTCACCATTAAATTGGGGGAGGGAGAGTGAAATTCAAAACATGTTAATAAATCATTACAGTACTGTAAGATAAGTGCAATTAAGCTAGATATAAAACATAGGAGAAAATAGAGGAACAGTCATGTCTGAAAAAGTCAGGGAAGTCTTCTTAGAGATAATTTTTAAGCTGACTGTTGAAGAATTAGTAGGAGCTTGCCAGATGGAAAAGTCCAGGCAGAGTGTCACATGAAATGAAAAGGCCAAACTCCAGAAATGGCAAATAGCAGAGTGTGTTCCTTGTTTGTTTGTTTGTTTGTTTGTACCTGCCTTGTTCCAGAAAGGATTTAAGGTGGTTTATGTTCCAGTCCCTCCATGCTGGAATGGCTCTAGGTGAGACTGAAAGATGGACAGGAAGCATATCATCAAGAGCTTTGAATTTGATGCTAATGAATGTGAATTTTATATTAATGAGAATGTGCTAGTGGAGAATGAAATGTGCTAGTGGAGTGATAAAATATGATTTGTGTTTTAGAAATTCTCAGTATATTGAATGAAATAAATTGAAGAGTCATGTGTAACAAGTGTGATCCCATTTTTATAAATGATAAAACCACATGTATATATTTATATGTGTTTATATATACTTGTATATGCAAAGGAAAAAGTCTGAAAGGATTTACACAAAGTGGTTGACAGTGCTAACCTCTGGGCAATGAAATTGGAGGGGAAGGGGCTATATGTTTATTTGTATATGGGGTGGGGCATTGTACTTTTATTTCTGTATTTGAATTTTTATAAGAACATATTATTTTTGTAATAAAAATTACAAAAAAATAATTCCAGTGGTAGTGTGGAGAATGGTTTGGAAGGTGGCAAATATAGTTGAACTAGGACTGTGGCATTCGGATAGGGAGGAAGAGGGTAAATTTGAAAGATATTTAGGGGACAGGTCAACAGGACTTGATGACCAATTGGCATTTGGGAGTGGAGAAGGAAAATGGAAGGTGACTTCCAGAATTTTGGTTTAGGAGATTGGATGGGTACATGGGATTCATTCATTCATTCAGCATTTATTGAGCCACCAGGCTTTCCAGGTGGCGCTAGTGATATAAAGAACCTGCCTGTCAATGCAGGAGACATAAGAAACCCACAGGTTTGATCCCTGAGTCAGGAAGATCCCCAGGAGGAGGACATGGCAATCCACTCCAGTATTCTTGCCTGGAGAATCCCGTGGACAGAGGAGCCTGGCAGGCTACAGTCCATGGGTTGCAAAGAATTTGGCACGACTGAGCCACTGAGCACACACGAAGGTCACAGAGAGCTCTCTATGCGAAAGAATCTGGACTTAATCCTAAAGATAGTAAGAATCTATTGAAGGATTTGGATAATTTTAGCAGCAGTTTGGGCTATGGACTATAGAACAGGACTGGATATGATTGTGAGTCATTTAAGCAAAGTATGAGTCAGTTGTTCTTATGCAAGAATAGGCAAAGATTTGAGAGAATTGAGGGGAGGTAGAATCTACAAATGATTAAATGTGAGGGAGATTTCACTTAATTAGTGAAGAAACATTGATTGAGCCTAGTGAGTACCAGGCATTATTGTTGGTGCTCTGACTATAGCAGTGAATAAAACATGGGAGAGGAAGACAGATAAGTGAATGAGAGTGAGAGAAGTACTCTGAAGACAAAGTGATATGAGAGGGTTTGGGGTGAAGGTTCTAATTTAATGGTCAAGGAAGACCTTGCTGAGTAGCTGTCATTGGTGTATAAATAAGCATGTGTTGTTGTGATAAAACATAAAAGTCTGAAAAAGGAAGCAATGAAAGAACCAAGAAAGTTACTTTGAAAGACTGGCCAGAAGTATGAGGAAACCAGGATACACATTTTTTGTTGTTCAGTTGCTAAGGTGTGTCCAACTCTTTGTGACCTAATGGACTGCAGCACACCAGGCTTCCTGTCCTTCGCTATCTCCCAGAGTTTTCTCAAACTCATGTCCATTGAGTCAGTAATGTCATTCAACCGTCTCATCCTCTGTCTCCCCCTTACTTGCAGAAAGGTCAATCAGATAAAGACTGAAATTTGTCATTTGGACTTGGCAGTTGGTGAGCCTTGTGAAAATAGTTTCCTTGTAATGGTGGGTACAAAAACCAGATGGCAGGTGGGTTGAAGAACTCAATGTGAAGAAGTAGAAACAGAGCTTGATTTGATTAAATAATAGCTGCCATTCACTTTGCCAGCTTCCGTACAGAGAGTTCTTATCTGATCTCATTTGATCCTGAACCATCTGAGATAGGTGTTACTATTCCTGTTTTACTAATGGGGAAACTGGACTGGAGAAGGGTCACCTTTAAGACCAGAAAGATGAGTATTGGATAGAGAAGCAGTAAGAAGGAAACCATACCTCTTGGCATTTGTAGACCCTGATAAGAAGTTTTGTCTATATCCTGAAAGTAGTGGGAAATTTTTCAGTGGGAGTAGAATTGAGCTTGAAAAGGTGACCTCAGGATTGTGTTTCCAAAACATGAGTTCTGTATCAGTGTAAAAATAGCCAGTCTTTTCCTGTTGGTAGTTTAGTTAAGCTTCTTTGGCAACTGCAGGGTTTTAGGAATTATGTTGCGAATATTTGCTGAATATAATAATCTAATATTCTCCCGTGGCTTTGAAGATAAATCACTGGTGTGCTTCAAGAACACTGATTCCTAGGCCCCAGTTCAACCTTCGTGAGTCACAATGCCTAGGGAAAATTGGTGGTCTGTATATTTTACAGATACCCCAAGTGATTCTTTTCTTTCCAAGTGATTTTTCCCCCACACCATGTGGCTTGAGAGATCTTAGTTCCCTGTCATTGAGTCACTAAGTCATGTACGACTTTTTGTGACCCCCTGGACTGTAGCATGCCAGGGTTCCCTGTCCTTCACTATCTCCCAGAGTTTGCTCAAACTCATGTTCATTGAGTTGGAGATGCCATCCAACCATCTCATACCCTGTGTCACCCCCTTCTCTTGCCTTCAATCTTTCCCAGTATCAGGGTCTTTTCCGTAAGTCAGCTCTTTGCATCAGGTGGCCAAAGTATTGGAGCTTCAGCTTCAGTATCAATCCTTCCAATGAATATTCAGGACTGATTTCCTTTAGGACTGACTGATTTTATCTCCTTGCAATCCAGGGGATAAACTTTCAAGAGTCTTCTCCAACACCACAGTTTAAAAGCATCAGTTCTTCAGTGCTCAGCTTTCTTTATGGTCCAACTCTCCCATCCATACATTACAGCTGGAGAAGCCATACCTTTGACTAGATGGACCTTTGTCAGCAAAGTGAAGTCTCTGCTTTTTAATACGTTGCTAGGTTTGTCATAGCTTTTCTTCCAAGGAGCAAGTGTCTTTCAATTTTGTGGCTCCAGTCACCATCCTCAGTGATTTTGGATCCCAAGAAAATAAAATCTGCCACTGTTTCCACTTTATTCCCATATTCTATTTGCCATGAACTGATGGGACCAAATGCCATGATCTTAGTTTTCTGAATGTTCAGTTTTAAGCCAGCTTTTTCACTTTCCTCTTTTACCTTTATCAAGAGGCTCTTTAGTTCTTCTTCACTTTCTGCCATTAGAGTGATGTCGTCTGCATATCTGAGGTTGTTGATATTTCTCCGGGCAGTCTTCATTCCAGCTAGTGATTCATCCAGCCCAGCATTTTGCATGATGTACTCTGCATATAAGTTAAATAAGCAGCAACATTCCCAAATTAATGCTATCCTCTGTATCAACTGTTTTTAAAACAAGCATCACATCAATATGGAAATAGGGGTTGCTTATTGTAAATTTAAATTCCTGGGCTTGAAATGTGCATTTTCAGTATGCATACCTATAATTCTGATACACATAGTCCTTGTAACAATATTCATAATGATCCTTTGGTAAACATAAGTGCTTTAGAAAAAATATAGAATTGCAAATTTTTAATTATCAGGATATTGGAGAAAGGAATGGCAAACCACGTCAGTATTCTTGCCTTGAGAACCCCATGAACAGTATGAAAAGGCAAAATGATAGGATACTGAGAGATGAACTCCCCAGGTCGGTAGGTACCCAATATGTTACTGGAGATCAGTGGAGAAATAACTCCAGAAAGAATGAAGGGATGGAGCCAAAGCAAAAACAACACCCAGGTGTGGATGTGACTGGTGATGGAATCAAGGTCCAATGCTGTAAAGAACAATGTTGCATAGGAACCTGGAATGTCAGGTCCATGAATCAAGGCAAATTGGAAGTGGTCAAACAGGAGATGGCAAGAGTGAACGTCAACATTCTAGGAATCTGCGAACTAAAATGGATGGGAATGGGTGAATTTAACTCAGATGACCATTATATCTACTACTGTGGGCAAGAATCCCTTAGAAGAAATGGAGTAGCCATCATAGTCAACAAGAGGTGGAAATGCAGTACTTAGATGCAGTCTTAAAAACAACAAAATGATCTGTTTGTTTCCAAATCAAAGCATTCAATATCATGGTAATCCAAGTCAATGCCCTGACCAGTACTGCTGAAGAAGCTGAAGTTGAACGGTTCTATGAGGGCCTACAAGACCTTTTAGAATTAATACCCAAAAAAGATGTCCTTTACATTATAGGGAATTGGAATGCAACAGTAGGAAGTCAAGAAACACCTGGAGAAACAGGCAAATTTGTCCTTAGAGTACAGAATGAAGCAGAGCAAAGGCTAATAGAGTTTTGCCAAGAGAACACACTGGTCACAGCAAAACACTCTCTTCCAGCAACACAAGAGAAGACCCTACACATGGACATCACCAGATGGTCAACACCGAAATCAGACTGATTATATTCTTTGCAGCCAAAGATGGAGAAGCTCTATACAGTCAGCAAAAACAAGACCAGGAGCTGACTATGGCTCAGATCATGAATTCCTTATTGCCAAATTCGGACTTAAATTGAAGAAAGTAGGGAAATAGACCATTCAGGTATGACCTAAATCAAATCCCTTACAATTATACAGTGGAAGTGACAAATAGATGTAAGGGACTAGATGTGATAGACAGCGCCTGATGAAATATGGATGGATGTTCGTGACATTGTAGAGGAGACAGGGATCAAGACCATCCCCAAGAAAAAGAAATGCAAAAAAGCAAAATGGCTGTCTGAGGAGGCCTTACAAATATCTGTGAAAAGAAGAGAAGCAAAAAGCAAAGGAGAGAAGGAAAGATATACCCATTTGAACACAGAGTTCCAAGAACTCATGGAGAGATAAGAAAGCCTTCCTCGGTGATCAGTTCAAAGAAATAGAGGAAAACAATAGAATGGGAAAGACTAGAGATCACTTCAAGAAAATTGGAGATACCAAGGGAACATTTCATGCAAAGATGTGCATAATAAAGGACAGAAATGGTATGGACCTAACAGAAGTAGAAGATATTAAGAAGAGGTGGCAAGAATACACAGAAGAACTAAACAAAAAAGATCTTCACGACCCAGATAATGACAATGGTGTGATCACTCATCTAGAGCGAGACATCCTGGAATGTAGAGTCAAGTGGGCCTTAGGAAGCATGTCTGTGAACAAAGCTAGTGGAAGTGATGAAATTCCAGTTAAGCTATTTCAAATCTTAAAAGATGATGCTGTGAAAGTGCTGCACTCAATATGCGAGCAAACTTGGAAAGCTCAGCAGTGGCCACAGGACTGGAAAAGGTCAGTTTTCATTCCAATCCCAAAGAAAGGCAATGCCAAAGAATGCTCAAACTACCACACAGTTGCACTCATCTCATGCACCCGTAAAGTAATGCTGAAAATTCTCCAAGCCAGGCTTCGACAATATGTGAACCATGAACTTCCTGATGTTCAAGCTGGATTTAGAAAAGCCAGAGGAACCAGAGATCAAATTGCCAACATCTGTTGGATCATAGAAAAGGCATGAGAATTCCAGAAAAACATCTATTTCTGCTTTATTGACTATGCCAAAGCCTTTGACTGTGTAGATCACAATAAACTGTGGAAAATTTTGAAAGAGATGGGAATACCAGACCACCTGTCCTGCCTCTTGAGAAATCTGTATGCAGGTCAGGAAGCAACAGTTAGAACTGGACATGGAACAACAGACTGGTTCCAAATAGGAAAAGGAGTACATCAAGGCTATATACTGTCACCCTGCTTATTTAACTTATATGCAGAGTACATCATGAGAAACGCTGGATTGGAAGAAACACAAGCTGGAATCAAGATTTCCGGGAGAAATATCAATAACCTCAGATATGCAGATGACACCACCCTTTGGCTGAAAGTGAAGAGGAACTAAAGAGCCTCTTGATGAAAGTGAAAGAGGAGAGTGAAAAAGTTGGCTTAAAGCTCAACATTCAGAAAACGAAGATCATGGCATCTGGTCCCATCACTTCATGGCAAATAGATAGGGAAACAGCAGAAAAAGTGTCAGACTTTATTTTTGGGGGCTCCAAAATTACTGCAGATGGTGATTGCAACCATGAAATTAAAAGACACTTACTCCTTCAAAGGAAAGTTATGACCAACCTAGATAGCATATTGAAAAGCAGAGATATTACTTTGCCAACAAAGGTCCGTCTAGTCAAGGCTATGGTTTTTCCAGTGGTCATGTATGGATGCGAGAGTTGGAATGTGAAGAAAGCTGAGTGCCGAAGAATTGATGTTTTTTGAACTGTGGTGTTGGAGAAGACTCTTGAGAGTCCCTTGGACTGCAAGGAGACCCAACCAGTCCATCCTAAATGCGATCAGTCCTAAGTGTTCATTGGAAGGACTAATGCTGAAGCTGCAACTCCAGTACTTTGGCCACCTCATGCGAAGAGGAAAAGACCCTGATGTTGGGAGGGATTGGGGGCAGGAGAAGGGGATGACAGAGGATGAGATGGCTGGATGGCATCGCTGACTTGATGAACATGAGTTTGAATGAACTCTGGGAGTTGGTGATAGACAGGGAGGCCTGGCGTGCTGTGATTCATGGGGTCGAAAAGAGTCAAGACACAACTGAGCGACTGAACTGAAATGAACTAAGATAAACTTTTATTAGTAAACAAAGGTTCTAGATTCTGGGAGGGGTGTATGAGGTAACTCCTAGGTATGTAGTGGTGAAGCTCACCAGTCTAGAAGGAGAATTTTTTTTTTTTTAAGCCTCCCAGCTGGGCTTCCCTGGTGGCTCAGTGGTAAAGAATCCGCCTGCCAATGCAGGAGACATGGGTTTGATCCTGGGTCAGGAATATCTCCTGGAGAAGGAAATGGCAACCCACTCCAGTATTCTTGCCTGGAAAATCCTATGGACAGAGGAGCTTGGCAGGCTACAGTCCATGGGATCACAAAGAGTTGGACACAACTTAATCAAAAAAACAAGTGATAGGGAGACTTGTTCCAACCCCCCACCCCATCTTTCTCTAATCCCTGATTTGGACAATTTGATAAAGCTTTTCCGATATTACTGATACATTACAAAAATTCCTAGGCCTCAATATGTAAACTTAAAACTAATTGATTTCTTATCAGTAAGGAATTTTCAGCCTTTTATCATTGTTTTCTATCAAACAATGGTTAAAACAATGGATCTTACCCAGTTTTTGGAGGATGGACAATTTTGAAAATAGGGTAAAAACTGAATTTTCCCTCCACAAAAAATATAAATACACATAAAGGTTTTTTTTTTTATTTAAAGAATTTTTATTTATTTATTTATTTTTTTTACTTTATTTTACTTTACAATATTGTATTGGTTTTGCCATACATCAATGTGAATCCGCCATGGGTGTACGTGAGTTCCCAATCCTGATCCCCACTCCCACCTCCCTCCCCATACCATCTCTCTGGGTCATCCCAGGGCACCAGCCCCAAGCATCCTGTATCCTGCATCGAACCTAGACTGGCGATTCGTTTCTTACATGATATTATACATGTTTCAATGCCATTCTCCCAAATCATCTCACCCTCTCCCTCTCCCACAGAGTCCAAAAGTCTGTTCTATACATCTGTGTCTCTTTTGCTGTCTCGAATTTTTAAAGTTTTATATTGGAATATGTTAACAGTGTTGTGTTAGTTTCAGGTGTGTTAACATAGTGATCCAGTTATACATATATATATATATATATATATATCCTTTTTCAAATTCTTTTCCTATTTAGGTTATTACAGAATATTGAGCAGAGTTCATTGTGCTGTACTATAGATTCTTGTCAGTTATTTTAAATATAGCAGTGTGTGCATAAGTTTTGTATATAATATCAGGTGCTTCTTAGACTCCTGGTTAAGAAACTAAAAAGAGATGTAGTCTGAGATTTCATGATATTTACTCTCCAAAAGTATCTAAGTTGCAAATCATAAGCTAGTTATAGGCTGGATAGTCAATTTACAATAGAAAAGTTGGGGCAATGCATTTTCATTCTGCAACTTTCTAATTGCCAGCTGTAACTCCAGATTCCAGTAGAATTTATTTCTGGACTACAAAGGAAAAAAAATTCAACAAAATCCCACATTTCATATCCAAGTGTCTTAGAAATAGTGTTTGCAGTGGTTTGAAATACAGTCTTACATTTGTGGCTTCCACAGCTTACTAGCAATTAAGTAACATTCAGTTTCCTAAGGTTGTGGTGAGAATTAAATGAGATAGTGCTTATGAAGTGCTCAGCACAGTGCCTGGCACATGGTTCACACCCAATAAGTATTAGCTGTGGTTATTGTCTCTTCTGAATAGACAGTAGTTCACACATTTAGACCAATTTAAATTATTTTAGCAACTTAAAGTGAAATCTTGATCTTAATGTGAAATTGCAAATACCAGTTAGTCATATTCCAGACTAAATAGAAATACTCTGGAGAGTTGGGTTTGTTAGAATTACTTGAGGCATTTTCAAACTCCCATTCCCTGTTAGTCTTCTCCCCCCACATGGAGAGTTACTTTCACTCACACCTACAGTTTTATTATCCCCTTGGCTGAAAATCAGTGCCTTGGTGAGTCACTGTTAGATGAGAATATACACCGACAGAGGGGAAAGCTTCGGAACCATGAAATGACTTCATCTCTCTTTCTGGCAGGGTCAGAAAACAACATTTCAGTTTACTTGACTCTCCTTTATTTCAAATAAACAACTCTTAATGACGCAGTCAAATAAAAGTAAAATACAAGGGACTTCCCTGGTGGTTCAGTGGCTAAGACTCCATGCTCCCAATGCAGGGGGCATGGATTCAACCTCTGGTCAGGAAACTGAGATTCCACATGTGTCACTAAGACCCAGCACAGCCAAGTAAATAAATATATTTAAAGTAAAACAAATACCTGATGGCTCTAGACTAGGGGTCTCCAACCTTTTTGGCAATAGGGACCAGTTTCATGGAAGAAAAATTTTCCACGGAATAGGGCAGGGTGGGGGGATGGTTTCAGGATGATTCTTATAAGGAGTACGCAACCTAGATCCCTCACATGCACAGTTCACTGTAGGGTTCATGCTTCTGTGAGAATCTAATGTCATTGATCTAACAGGAGGCGGAGCTCAGGCAGTAATGTCAGCGATAGGGAGCAGCTATAAATACAGATGAAGCTCTTCTTGCTTGTCTGCCATTCACCTCCTGCTGTGCAGCCCAATTCCTAACAGGTCACAGACCACTACTGGTCCAGGGTTGGGGACCCCTGCTCTAGACAGCTCCAAGTACTATAATAAAGCCAAAGTATTGCAAATATGAAAAAAGCATAAGAATTTATTCACCACTATCTTTTGTAATTTAAATATTATTTTAGCTTTTCTTCCAAATTTCTGGATGTGTTTCTGAAATTCAAGTTTAGAATAAAAATTTACAGTTGTTTTTCTTTTCTGGGCCATGAGGCTTGCAGAATCTTAATTTCCCCGCCAGGGGTTGAACTTGGGCAGCAGCAGTGAAAACACTGAATCCTAACCACTGAACCACCAGGGAATTCCCAAAACTTGGGGTTTTAAAACTTTTGCTTCTCATTTCATTTTCTCTTATGATTTCATTTTTTTTTACTTTAGAATCAAACAATAAGTTATCATATTTAACTCTCAGGTTAGCAAGTAAGTATGGCTTCTCCTAACTGTGAGCAGTAAATATCAGACTGGGCAGAATTTGCCAGAAAATATAAATTCTTAAAAAATGTGAAGGTTACTCTACCAGATCAACTTACCCAAACTAAAAACCGACTGTGTTCATATTAAAATGTATAACTGAACAATAAAGTGCAAAAATAAATAAATATAAAAGGCAAACAATAAAAAAAGTTGAGATGAGAAATTGCAACTAAATGAGAAGTTGTTCCCTTTAACTCCAAGTATGATGATTTTTTAAATTATTATTTCAAAGTAAGTTACACAGTAATACATCCACTCAGTTTATACACATTTTACATACCAGTTTAGTCAATTAATTTCTAGTTTCAAGGGCTCTTCATTTTGTAACATACAAATTCCAAGCTTTTCCATGCAAACCTCTAATTATTCAAATTTCAAGCAATTAAACTGCTTTTGATTCAGTGGCAGCTGTGTAAAGAGGACAGCCTGGCACTTTCCCTAGGTGTCATGTCCTACCACAGATAGTGCCCAAGACTTAAAAGACAGTCTCTCAGTATACAGATAGATTGAGGCTATACTGCCCTGTCCCCTTCCCTCAGTACTCATTACAAAATAATAACTGAATTTCCATTCACTCTTCTGTTCTCCAACATATACTACCCTTGTGCATTTTGCCAGGGAGATACTTACTTTCTGAGTCTCTGTGATATGCTGCTTCAGAGCCTTGAGATAATAGACATTCCTGGATGTGATTTGCAAAGTAAACCAGATGACTTCAGCATTGTTTTCAGATGAAGATAACCTGTTCTAGTGCTCTTAAGTCAAACTCATAGGGCTCTTTAGGCAATGGGCCTGGGCCTTAGTTTCCTCATTTGTAAATGCAGGATAGAAGGATAATCCTAAAGATTAAATGAAAACTACATTGTGAAGTGCTTTGAATAATGTCTGGCACATAGTAAACACTCAGTATATGTTAACTCTTTACTCTTATTTTATTATTATAAATAATAATGATGAGTAGGAGAAGAGAGGTGGACCTTCCCTTGTTCTAATTCTACAGTTCATCAATTCCTAAATCACCATCTACCAGTGTTTCAGTTTAAGTAGGAAAGCAAGACATGTTGGTAAAAAAGTGAATGTAGAACTGTTGGGAGGTAATATGTCCACTCAAGGAAGGCCAATTGGCTACCCAGTGAGCTGACCACTGGTAGCATTCATTCCAGCCCATGGTCTCTGCCTCACCAATCAGAAGCTGTGTCTAAACCTTAAATCCAACTAATACGTAAACATTTATTAATTTATCAACCAGCAATGAGAAATTTAACAAATAGGCAAGTACTCATATTTGCTAATTAGTACATTCTCTACTAGTTGACGAGTCTACATCAGAAGATACTGTATTAAGAATATTGCTCAGTGAGGAGACAATCGGAACCAGGGCAGTAAGTTGGATTTTACCTTTAAATTTTTACTATGGAAATTTTCTAATATACCTAAAAGTAGAAAGAGGAGTATAATGAACCCTCATGAACCCTTCCTCTAGCTTTAACAATTATCAACATTTTGCCAGTCTTCTTTCATTTAATCCTCCTCCTTTTCTTGGAGAGGTGCTTAGTGTGTGTTTGTGTTAGTTGTTGAGTCGTGTCCAACTCTTTGCGACCCCATAGACTGTAGCCCACCAGTCTCCTCTGTCCATGGGATTTTCCAGGCAAGAATACTGGAGTGTGTTGCCATTTCCTTCTCCAGGGGATCTTCCCAACCAAGGGATCAAACCCAGGTCTCCTGTATTGCAGGCAGATTGTTCCTGTCTGAGCCACCAAGGGAGCCCTGGAGAGGTGCTGCAGTATTTTAAAACATATCCCAGATATTGTATTTTGCCAGAAAATTTTCCAATATGCATCTCTTATGGATAAAAACTTTAAGAACTCCCCTACCTTTATCATATATCAAAAATAACAATAATCCCCCCAAACTATCTAATACCCCACCTATGTTCAAATGTCCCCATTTGCCGCCAAAAAAAGGTATACATTTGGCTTGTTGAAGTCAGTATTCTTTTGTATTTGGCTCACATGCCTTTTTTTATGTATAAATGTATTTATTTGTGGGTCTTCTGTGCTGCACGGGCTTTTCTCTAGTTGCCATGAGTTGGGGTTACTCTTTGTTGCAGTGCTCAGGCTTCTCATCACAGGGGCTTCTCTTATTGTGGAGCCTGGGCTCTGGGCCATGTGTGCTTCAGTAGTTGCCATCCCTGGGCACAAGCTTAGTTGTTCTATGGCATGTGGAATCTTCCTAGATCAGGGATTGAAGCCATGTCTCCTGGATTGGCAGGCGAATTCTTTACCACTGAGCCACCAGGAAAACCCATGGCTTTTAAGTTGTTTCTAAATGTTAACAGTTCCACCTCTTTTTTTTTAAAAAAAAAAATGGCATTTGTTTGTTTAGAAAACCAGTCACTCTCACTTTCTTCCAGTGTGGCTGATTGCATCCCCAACAATCTCCTATTCCCTGTATATCCTGTAAATATATCCTGGGCAGTTAGACCAGGAGCTTTAATTATTCATGTTCAAAATACTTTTATTTTCGAGGGAGAGGGAGAAACAAGATGTTTCGTAAGTGATGGTGTGTGCTTCCTATTGCATCACATCAGGAAGCAATCTGGTAACAAATCTGGTTGTTACATGGGCTGATCTGAGTGACTGGGATCAAGCTGTGATAACCTCATGTATACACCTTCTGTATAGGAATGGATTTGATACCAGAACATCCCCCTACACAGTGCTGGAGAGTATTGATGACTTTGGCCTCTACCTTGGACTGTCTTACCTGGTGACTTGCAGACTATCTTTATTCTGTTAGTATCTCATTTCATCAGATGGAGCTCAGTATATTTGCTAAAATAAAAGGTTCTTACCTACAGAAACAGTCCATCCTGTGCTTATCCCAAATCAACTTTATTGAATCTGGAGTATTAAAAATTTTTTATATGCTGGACTTCCCTGCTGGCTCTGTAGTAAAAAAAAAAAAAGAAGAAGAAGAAGAAAAAAGAAAAGAAAGAAAGAAAAGAAGAGAATCCACCTGCCAATGCAGGAGACAGATTAAATCCCTGATCTGGGAAGATCCCATGTGCTGTGGAGCAACTAAGCCTGTGCACCACAACTACTGAGCCTGTTGCTCTAGAGCCTGGGAACCACAGATACTGAGCAGTGAGGCAACTGCTGAAGCCTGTGCTTTGCAACAAGAGAAGCCGCTGCAGTGAGAAGCATGCATGCTGCAATTAGAGTAGCCCCCTGCTCACTGCAACTACAGAAAAGCCCGCACAGCGACAAAGATCCAGAAGACCCAGCACAGCCAAATAAAATTATTTAAAAATTTTTCATATATCCCTTCCACAGATGGCTTATTTTAGACCCCTTACATTGTTCCTTTATTGGTTTTTAAATTATGAAATAGTTCATATGTATAAAAATATAATGGAGAGTAGGGGAGAGATGGATTGAGAGTTTGGGATTAGCAGGTGCAAACTATTATACAGAGAATGGATGAAAAAGGTCCTACTTATAGCACAGGGAACTATATTCAGTATCCCGTGATAAACCATAATGGGAAAGAATATTAAAAAGAATGTATATGTCTCTATAGCTGAATAACTTTGCTGTAAAGCAGAAATTAACACAACATTGTAAATCGACTATACTTAAAAAAAGAATATAATGGATATATTAGATATAAAGAATAGTAAAACCATTAAATGTGTACCAACCATGTAAGAAGGGTTTCCCTGGTGGCTCAGTGGTAAAGAATCTGCCCGCAATGCAGGAGACATGGGTTTGATCCCTGGGTGGGGATAATCCCCTGGAGAAGGAAATAGCAACCTACTCCAGTATTTTTGCCTGGAAAATTCCATGGACAGAAGAGCCTGGAGGGCTACAGTCCATGGGGTCACAAAGAGTTGGACATGGCTGAGCGACTGAGCATGTACCACATAACAAATTATATTTTTTCTTCAACAGTTTTAAGTTGAAATAACTAGATTAACAGTACAGTTTCAAATATAGTAAAGAGAATTCCCCCCGTATCGTTACCTGATTTCTTCTAATGTTAACATCTTACCATGGTACATTTCGGAGAAGGCGATGGCACCCCACTCCAGTACTCTTGCCTAGAAAATCCCATGGACAAAGGAGCCTGGTGGGCTACAGTCCATGGGGTCATGAAGAGTTGGACACGACTGAGCGACTTCACTTTCACTTTTCACTTTCATGCATTGGAGAAGGAAATGGCAACCCACTCCAGTATTCTTGCCTAGAGAATCCCAGGGACGGGGAAGCCTGGTGGGCTGCCATCTATGGGGTCGCACAGAGTCGGACACGACTGAAGCGACTTAGCAGCAGCAGCATGGTACATTTATTAAAACTAAGAAATTAGCATAGGTACAGTTCTATTAACCAAACTAGTGACTCCACTCAAATTTTACTAGCTTTTTCACTTACGCCCTTTTTCTTTCCTAGGATCCAATCCAGGATACCACATTGCAGTTAATCATTATGTCTCTTTAGTTTCCTTCAGTCTATAAAAGTTGCTTGATCTTTTCTTGTCTTTTATGATCTTGATGCTTTGGAAAAGTACTGGTCCAGTATTTTGTAAAATGGCCTTCAATTTGGGTTAGTCTGATATTTTTCTCATTATCCTGCTGTTATGCATGTGGAGGAAGAAAGCCACAGCAGTGACGTGCATTTCTCATTTCTCGTCACATCACACCAGGTGGTGCACAGAATATCAAGATAACTTATCACTAGTGATGTAAAACCTCAATCACTTGGTTAAAGAACTGTCTGCCAGGTTTCTGCACTATAAAATTACTAGTTCTTTCCCACATACTGCTCCTTAGAAGCAAGTTACTAAGTCTAGTTCACACTCAAGGTGACGGGAAATTAAGTTCCACCTCCTAGGAGGAGAAATAACAAGGAAGTTGTGAACCTGTGATAGATTTCTTACTTTTTTCTTTTTTATCAGAAATATGAGTTTATTTAGGAGTGGCAGAGGAATGGTAATTAAGGACATGCAAACTATAGCAAACCAGAGACCAAGGAGAGGAATATTACTTTTCAAAAAAAAGGAAAGTTGGGAAAGGCTGCTTTGTATGAAAGTCCACTGAAGGTGCTGACCTTAAAAATAAAACAGCCAGTTATTTTACCAGAAAAATGGATTCATTCAGGAATAGCAGAGAATTGCAATTTGAGATAACTGCTATAGAACTACAGGCAATTCTGCCAGACTCCTTACATTTCAACTCCTCTTAATTGTGTTATTACTACCAGTATTACCTATTACCTACACTATCCACCAACCACTTCCTTATTCTTCACCCAGGAGTTAATTATGAATTTGTTATTGCCTTCTTGAAAGCTACAGGTATTTGTACAGCAGTTTCCTAGACTTGTCTGATTATCATAATGCCCTGGGGTACTTGTTTAACAAGTTTCCCAGCCCCTCCTCCACAGTATGGTTCAGTTTGACTAGGATGTGGGCTTGGAAATGAGCTTTAAAGCGTCCCACGTGATTCTTATTATGAGACCAAGTTTGAGAAACATTGACTTACACCATTTCTCCCTTCTCCCTGTTTTGCAATAGCTAAACATCGACTCAAAACGTATTCTTTATGTTTATAGCTTCCTTGTTTTATATAGTTTGTTTCCTCATTTCCCTTTTTCAAATTTAGGAAATTTGTATTTTCCCATCTTTCACAAAGTAAGGACATTTGAATGTAAATGACGAGAAATATTTCCAGTTGGGAAAGGGTAGGTGGTCTCCCCACTCTTTCCCTCTAGTTTTAGCCTCTTTTTCCCATTGTCCCTTTTGTTCTTGGAGCCTCTGTTGTTTTTGCAAAAAGGCCAGAAGTTTTTCTTTAGGAGTTTATCTCTGCTTATTTCTTCTAAGGCCGGGGTGTGGGGGGTGGGAGGGTGGGGAGGTAGAGGGGGTGGGCAATGCTCAGTAAGGATGCCATTCATTTTTGTTATCCTATTTCCATAATAATAACTTCAATAACTATCATTTATTGATCACATAATATGCCAGATGGCATATTTTATGTATTAGACTGAACTATATAAAAAACATTTTTGTAGGTCAAAAGGATTGAATGTTGGTGATTTAATATGTTTCAACCTAATACATTATCTTCTTTAATCCTCACAATAACCCTCAGGGTTGGTGATAGTAAACCCATTTTTACAGATGAGAAAACTGAAGATCAGAATAATTAGGTGACCTTCTGAAGTCACATATTTATAAATGGTAGAGCCAGGATTTGGATACAGGACTATCTGTTTTTGAAACCCATGTTTTTGAACACAATACTGCTTTAAAGAAAATGTTATAATGAAGATATGATAAAGCAGGCCCTGACACACTGTGTGTGGGAGTATAACTTAGTACAATTTGGCTGAAAGCCATTTGACACTGCACCATGAGCCTTAAGAATTTTCATCCCTTTGCACCGAGTAACTCCAGTTTAAAAACATTATCTTAAGATGGGGAAACAGTGTCAGACTTTATTTTGGGGGGCTCCAAAATCACTGCAGATGGTGACTGCAGCCATGAAATTAAAAGACGTTTACTCCTTGGAAGAAAAGTTATGACCAACCTAGATAGCATATTCAAAAATTCTATTTTTAATATTAAAAATTGGAGCATTCTATTTTTAATATTAAAAACTGGTGGCCTAGTGGTTAAGATTCTGGGCTTTTACTGCTGTGGCCTGGGTTCAGTCCCTGCTCGGGGAACCGAGATAAACTGAGATTTCACAAGCTACACAGCATGGTAAAAAAAAAAAAAAGGAAACCATGAGTGTTCAACAATAACGAATTAAATTAAGATACAGCCACAAGATGGACAGGGGAAGTGGGAAAATATTTGTGCTACAATGTCAAGTGAGACAAGCAGTATACAAAATTAAGTATGACCATTTTTTTTGTTGTTAAAAAAATAAGTATAGAAAGACTCTGGAAAGAAATACAAAAGAAATACAACTATATACCTTAATTTTTAAAAATCTTGTAATAAACTATAATGTAAAAGATCTGAGTATATATATATTCAGTTATGCATATATATTCAGTTATATATATATATATTGTTTATATATATATTCAGTTATATGTATAACTGAATCACTGCTGTACACCAGAAACTAAAACAACATTGCAAACCAACTATACTTTGATTTTTAAAAATGATGTCTTTTGATGAACAGAAGTTTGTCTTTTAACAATGTTAAATATGTCAAACTTTTCTTCTATGGTTTGTGCTTCCTATGTTTTGTCTAAGAAATCCTTTCCAATACTAAGGTTATAGAAATGGTCTCTTATATTTTCTTGTAAAAAGTTGAAAATTTTGCCTTGCACATCTAAGTCCTTAATGCATCCAGAATTGCAGCTCTCTTTTCTGTTCTTTCGTCACATGTGCCTATTCCTGTGCCAATTTCAAAATCTCTTAATTATTGCTTTATAATGCATCTTGATATAGGAAAGGGAAAGTTTCAATTCCCTCACATTCCATTAGCCTACGGATGGCAGTTGAAATGATGGAAATGAGATCAGGGCCAAAGGCAGAACTCTGGGGAAAAGAGCCAATATTTAATGCGTGAGGAAAGGTAGGGGAGTCAGCAAGGTGATTGCCAAAAAACAGTGAGCAAATGTGTAAAAGAAGTCAAGTAAGAACTAAAAAGCACCCATTGAATTTGGCAGTTAGAGTGCCAGTTTGGAGTGGTACGAGTAGGAAGTACTAGATTTTCACTGACTCAAAGAATTATTGGACAGAAATATAATTTTAAAATATATTTATACCACTTAAAATAACAAAAATAATAAGATGCCCAGGAATAATTTTAAATAAAAGGTTTCTAAGACCTTTATGAAGAAAATAATGAAATTTTACTAAAAGATATTAAAGACTTAAATAAATAGACACCAGATTCATGAAGAAGAAGATTCAATATTGTAAATGTGTAAAGATGTCCTAAATTGATTTATGGATTCCAGTTTCCATCAAAATTCTATAAGGGTTTTTCATAGAACTTGACAAAATAATTCTAAACTTTGTATGGAAGAGGAATAGACTGAAAATAGCCAAAAAGACAAAGAAGGTGAGGAAATCTGAACTTTCATATATCAAAATGTATTATAAAGCAATAATTAAGAGATTTTGAAATTGACACAGGAATCAGCAATGTGACAATAGAACAGAAAAGAGAGCCTAGAAGATAGAAGTGGCATTGCAGATCAGCAGGGAAAGGATGGACTGTTCAATGAACAGCTTTGGAACAGTTGCTTATCTATATAGGAAAAAGAAAATGAAATGATATCACTACCTCATACCTCAAGCAAAAAACAATTCTAGATGGATTAAGGACCTAGATGTACAAGGCAAAATTTTGCAACTTTTTACAAGAAAATATAAGAGAATATTTCTGTAACCTTGGTATGAGGAAGTATTTCTTAAACAAAACATAGGAAGCACAAACCATGAAAGAAAAGTTTGATATATTTAACATTGTTTTTTTTTTAAAGACAAACTTCTGTTCATCAAAAGACATAATTATTTTAAAAATCAAAGTATAGTTGGTTTATAATGTTTCAATTTCTGGTGTACAGCAAAGTGATTCAGTTTATATATAACTGAATATTTCTATATAACTGAATATGTATATAACTGGATATATATATATATAACAATATATATGTATAAATGGATATATATGTACTTTTTTAGATTCTTTTCCATTATACTTTATTACAAGATATATAGCACAGTTCCCTGTGCTCTACAGTAGGACCTTGTTGTTTATCTATTTTATATACAGTAGTTTGTATCTGTTAATCCCAAAATCTTAACTTATTCTCGCCCCCGCCCCTTTTCCCCTTTGGTAACCATATGTCTGTCAGTCTGTTTCCGGTTTGTAAAAAAGTTCATTTGAAACTTTTTTTTTTCAATTCCACATATATGTGGTATCGTATGATATTTGTCTGACTTAGTACATAAAGTATAATAATCTCTAGGCCCATCCATGTTGCTGTGAATGGCATTATTTCATTTCATTCTTTTTTAATCACTGAGTAATATTCCATTGGGTGTGTATATGTGTATACACACATACACACATACACACACATATATATATATATATGCTGCATCTTTATTCATTTATCTGTTGATGGAAATCTAGGTTGCTTCCATGTCTTGGCTATTGTAAATACTGCTGCTCTGAACATTGGGGTGCAGGTGTCTTTCCAAATTAGACTTTTCTCCAGATATTTGCCCATGAGTATGATTGCTGGATCATATGGTAACTCTATTTTTAGTTTTTTAAGGAACCTCCATATTGTTTTCCATAGTGACTGCACCAATTTACATTCCCATCAACATTGTAAGAGGGTTCCTTTTTCTCCACACCCTCTCCAGAATTTTATTTGTAGACTTTTTGATGACGGCCACTCTGACAGGTGTGAGGTGATACCTCAAGGTAGTTTTGACTTACATTTCTTAATAACTAGTGATGTTGAGCATCTTTTCATGTGCCTGTTGGAGAAATGTCATCTTTGAAGAAATGTCAATTTAGGTCCTCTGCCCATTTTTGGATTGAATTTTGTTGTTGTTGTTATTGAGTTGTATGAGCTATTTGTATATTTTGAAAATTAAGCCCTTGTTGGTTGCATCATTTGCAGAATATTTTCTCCCATTCCATGAATTATCTTTTTATGTAGATGGTTTCCTTTGCTCTGCAAAAGCTTTTAAGTTTGATTAGGTCCCATTTGTGTATTTTTGCTTTTATTTCTATTGTCTTGGGAGACCGATCTAAGAAAACATTGGTATGACTTATGTCAGAGAATATTTTGTCTATGGTCTCTTCTAGGAGTTTTATGGTGGCATGTTTTTTTTTTGGCTGCACCCCACAGCATGTGGGATCTTAGTTCCTCAACCAGGGATCAAACTCACGCCCCCTGCTTTGGAAGGCAGAGTCTTAATCACTGGACCACTGGGGAAGTCTGTGTCATGTCTTATATTTAAATTTCTAAGCCATTTTGAGTTTATTTTTGTGTATGGTGTGACAGAGTATTCTAACTTAATTGATAACTTCAAGGATAACTATTCTGAATATATATATATATAAAGAATATATAAAATGTATATATATATAGGATGTATGAAATGTATATTTACCATATATCAGTAAGAAAAAGACAAGCCACACAATAGAAAACTGACCAAAAGACATGAATAAGCATTTCACAGAAAAATAAGGAATGACAAACAATGAAAAGATGAACTAGTTCATCAGTAATCAGCGAAATGCAAAATTTAACCACAAAGAGATTCATTTTATACCCATCAGACTGACAAATATTTAAAAAGTCTGATAATATCACCGTAGTCAAGGAGGTTGTGCAATGAAAATCCTGCTAGCAGAAGGGTAAATTAATACAATCACTTTGGATATATTTTGACATTGAGTAAATCTGAAATGATCATGCTTTCTGACTCAGCAACTCTACTCCTGGCCATGAGCACTAGAAAAAGTCTTGCATTGAAGTTCAGGAAAGCATGTACAAGAGTTCAAGAGTGTTCATGGCAGCAGTGATCTTAATAGCAAAAAGCTGGAAACAGCTCAAATGTCCCTCAGCAGGACATTTGGCTTCATAAATTGCAGTGTAATCATAAAATGGAAAACTACACATTGGTGAAAATGAATACCTACTACAGCTACAGTATCAACATGGATAAATCCCACAAACACATCCTACAGAAAAGTCAGGTTCAAAAAAATTCATACAGAATGATTCCATGTATGTAAAACTCCAAACCATAGGTGAGAAAGCAATCAAGAAAAACGAAATTCATGCAGGGCAGTTCTGTCTTGCAGGGAAGGAGAAGAATGCAATGCAGAAGGGCATACAGAGGGCTTTAAAATCTCTGTCAATGTTCTGTTTCTCAAGCTGATTGGTGGGTTACATGGGTATTCATTTTATTATTCTTTAAATCACATACATATATGATTTTATTATTCTTCATATATATGATTTAAATAATTAAATCATATGAGTATATATTGTTTTGTATTTGTGATATGTTTCAAAAAATTTTAAGCTGGGACTTCCCTGGTAGTCCAGTGGCTAAGACTCCACACTCCCAAAGCAGGAAGCTGGGTTTCCATCCCTGATCAGGGAACTAGATCCCACATGCTGCTACTTAAAAAAAAAAAAAAAAAAAAAAGATCCCACATGCTAAAATAAAGATAAGACTTGATGCTGTTTCTTTCGATATTTATTCCCAGATTTCAGGGGCAACAAGTGCCCTCGGAGCAGGGACTTATCTGGCCGGTGGGGATGGGTGAGGGGATGGGACAACCAATACTTTTTTGTTGAGAGGGAAACTTAATGTCAAAAAAAGTTAAAAATAAACGCAGTAAGAGGTTTATTCGGGTAAATGGCCCCTAGTGGATTTTCCTCCAGAAGGGGGCAAGAAACAAGCGGGTAGATGTTCTCTTTGGACAGAAGCTAGAAGGCAGGAAACCCCACCCGCACAGTGTCACTGAGCACCTCCAGCTGTATTAGTGCCATTGGAATAATAAACTCAACATGGTGGAAAAAGAAAAAAAGATTGAAGATCTCATGTGCTGCAGCTGAAATCTGGCACAGCCAAATAAATAAAAATACCTATTTTTAAAAAGTTTTAGGCTAAGAAATGATAATTGGAAGGCTGTGAAGGGAAGGAGAATAATAGTAATAACTAGAGGGAGAAATGGGATCATCATCAGATTTTTTAAAATACTTATAGCATGTTTATAGACTTTTTTCATTGATTCAACAAAAGTTTGTTGATACCATCTAAGCTGGGCCCTGGGGTATAGAGATACATTTATTCAATTATGTAGTTACTTCCTATTCTAAGAGCTGCTGCTGCTGCTAAGTTACTTCAGTCATGTCCGACCCTGTGCGACCCCATAGACGGCAGCCCACCAGGCTCCCCCCATCCCTGGGATTCTCCAGGCAAGAACACTGGAGTGGTTTGCCATTTTCTTCTCCAATGCATGAAAGTGAAAGTGAAATCACTCAGTCTAGAAATCATTAATTTATTTATTCATTCAACAAATATTTATTGAGTGAATACTCTGCCAGGCTGTAATCTCAGTGCTGGGAATATAGCACAGAATAAAATAAAATCCCCTTTTTCCTGAGGGGAGAGAGACAGTAAACAAATACTCTTGGCCCTCCACATCTGCGGGTGTTAAATCCACAGTTTAACCAACCATGGCTTGAAAATATTTGAGGGGAAAACTTTAGAGTTTCCAAAAGCAATACGTGAACTTGGTACATGCTGGCAACTATTTACATAGCATTTCATTGTACCAGGTATTACAAATGGGCTTCCCAGGTGGCTCAGCAGGTAAAGAATCTGCCTGCAACGCAGGAGCCAAAGGAGAGGTGGGCTCGATCCCTGGGTTGGGAAGATTCCCCTGGAGGAAGAAATGGCAACCCACTCCAGTATTCTTGCCTGGAGAATCCCATGGACAGAGGAACCTGGCAGGCTACAGTTCATAAGGGTTGCAAAGAGTCGGACATGACTGAAGTGACTGAGCACACACACAGGTATTACAAATCACCTAGAGATGACTTAAAATATATGGAGGGATGTGCATAGGTTATATGCAATTAAAAGACTCAGGCATCCAGGGATTTTGGTGTTGGGGAGGGTGTCCTGGAATCAATCCCCTCCCCCAGAATACCGAGGGATGACTGTATACGGAGGGTGGTGATAAGTACTATGAAAAAACTGAAGTCAGGTAAGGGTGTAGAGAGAGTGTGTGTGTGGAGGGGAGTGAGTTGCTATTTTAGACAGAGTGTTCAGGGAAGGCCTTTCTGAGAGGGTGATATTTGAGCAGAGAACTTAATGAACTGAAAAGATAAATCATGTGGATATCTGGGAGAAGATCATCCCAGGCAGAGAGAACAGCAAGTACAAGGACACTGAGATAGTTGAGGTGCTTGGCGTGTTAAAAGAACAGCAAGGAGGCCATCATGTCTGCTGTAGTGTAAACATGGGGAGAGAGAGGAAGGGGATGAAGTCAGAGAGGTTTCCAGGTGCCAGATTATGTAAGTTCATGTGGCATGGGAAGCTGTTAGAAGGTTTTAGGCATGGAGTGACATGATTTTTATTTTATTTTTTTAAAGGGATCTCTCAGGCTTTGGGCTTCCCTGATAGCTCAGTTGGTGAATCTGCCTGCAGTGCAGGAGACCCCAGTTCAATTCCTAGGTTGGAAAGGAATCCTGGATTTCTGGAGAATGGAAAGGCTACCCACTCCAGTATTCTGGCCTGGAGAATTCCATGGACTGTATAGTCCATGGGGTTGCAAAGAGTCGAACCCGACTGAGCAACTTTCACTTTCACTTTAAGCTTTGTGGTAAATATTAGGGGACAATGGCAGAAGCAGGGAGACTAGTTAGTAGGCAGTTGTAGTAATCCAGGCAAGGGATGATGGTAGCTTGGATGAGGTTGGTAGTAATGGAGATGGTGAGAAAGGATTAGAGTAGGGATGTGTTCTGAAGGTAGAACCAACAGGATTTGCTAATGGATTGGATGTGAGGTATGAAAGAAAGAAGTCAGGAGTGACTCCCAGGCCTAAGAGACTGGAAGGCTGGAGATCCTATTTAGTGAGATGGAGAACACTGAAGTAAAAGAAGGTTTGGAGAGGAAAATAGAGTTCCATTTTTGACATATTAGTCTTCTCTAGTGGCTCAGATGGTAAAGAGTCTGCCTGCAATGAGGGAGACCTGGGTTTGATCCCTGAGTCAGGAATATCCCCTGGAGAAGGGAATGGCTACCCATTCCAGTATTCTTGCCTGGAAAATCCCATGGATGGAGGAGCCTACTGGGCCCCAATCCATGGGGTCAGACACAACTGAGCAACTAATACCCTTTGACATATTACGTTGAGATGCCATTAATTTTTAAATCTAACTTCTGTATTTATTTCTTTTTTTCATTAGGGAATAATTGCCTTACAGTGTTGTGTTGCTTTCTGCCATACAAAAATGTGCTTTAGTCATAATTATATATATATATATATATATCCCAGAGAAGGCAATGGCAACCCACTCCAGTACTCTTGCCTGGAAAATCCCATGGACGGAGGAGCCTGGTAGGCTGCAGTCCATGGGGTCACGAAGAGTCAGACATGACTGAGCGACTTCACTTTCATGCATTGGAGAAGGAAATGGCAGCCCACTCCAGTGTTCTTGCCTGGAGAATCCCAGGGATGGGTGAGCCTGGTGGGCTGCCGTCTATGGGGTTGCACAGCATCAGATACGACTGAAGTGACTTAGCAACAGCATGTATAGTCCCACCCCTCTTGAGCCTCCCTCCCCAGTGAGATGCCATTTAGACACCCGAGTGGAGATGATGAATAAGAAATTGGCTCTATGAGTCTGGGGTTGAGGAGAGTGGTTGGGGCTAGAGATATGCATCTGGGAATCATCACTATGTAGATGGTATTTAAAGCCATAGGGTTAGGAGAGATTGATGCCTGAGAATTGAATGCAGAGAAGAGAAGTGGTTGAAGGACTGAATCTTGAGGTCCTCTGATAATAGAGAGTCCAGGAAGATGCAGAGGACTCATTAAAGGAAGTCAAGAAGGAACAGACTGTGAAGTAAAAAGAAAACTAGGAGGTGGGAGTACAATTTCTAGAAGCCAAGTGAAAAGAATTTTAAAAAGGAAGTCATCTAGAGATTATCATAATACATAATGCAGGTCAGACAGAGAAAAATGAATATCATATGATATCACTTATATGTGGAATCTAAAAAAATGATGCAAACAAACTTACTCACAAAACAGAAATAGACTCACGGACAGAGAAAGCAGATTTATAGTTACCAAAAGGGAAAGAGGGCAAGGGATAAATTAGGAGTTTGAGATTAGCAGATACAGATTAGCAGATTCCTAACCACATACAATATATAAAATAGATAAACAACAAAGACGTACTGTCATGATCAACTACATAAAATGCTGCTCAGAGGTCCAGTAAGATGCTGTCTGAGAACTGAGGCAAAATGGATTTGAATAAATGAAGGTAACTGTATTATTGACAAGAACCGTTTCCATGCAGCAGTGGTAGTGAAAGCCTAGTTAAAGTTGGTTTAAGAGAGAATGGATGGTGAGAAGTGGCAACAGTGAGTAATAGACACTTGAGTTTTCCTATTAAGGGGAAGAGAGAAAGGAGATAATATCTCAAGGGGAATGTGAGGATCTAGAAGTTTTGTGTGTGTGCATGTGTGTGTGTTAGATGAGAGGTATACTTTTTAAAAAATACATTGAATTTTGGCTTCTCTGAGTCTTTGTTGCTATTCATGGGTGGCAAGCAGGGGCTACTCTCTAGTTGTAGTGTGCAGGCTTCTCATTGTGTTGGCTTCTCTTGTGGCTGGAGCCCATGCTTCAGTAGTTGTGGTGCCCAGGCTTAGTTGCCCCCTGGCATGTGGAATCTTCCCAGACCAGGGATCAAGCCTGTGTCCCCTGCAGTGGTGGGTGGATTCCTAACCACTGGCAAGTCTGACAGGTATACTTTCTTTTTACACTTAATATATTGTGAATGTATCTCACTCTCTCTCTCTCCACACACATACACACCCCTCATTCTTTTTCTTTTTTTTTTTTTTGGCTGTGCCACACAGCTATTCTTTTTTAATTTAAGTTTTCATTGAGGTAAATGTAAAAAATAACAGTGATCTCTTGTATAGGTTGCCAAACTAGTATGATATCACAACCAGGATATTGACAGTAATACAACCCACTAATCTTTTTCAGATTTCTCCAGTTTTCCTCATTATTTTTTAACAACCTATTGATAGGCATTTAATTTTCCAATTTTTTGCTTGAGTCTCCTGGACTCTATTCCATTCTGTTTAATCTTCTTGTTTATTTTCAGACCACCATAAAACTTTCAATTACTATGCACTTAATTATATCTGAGGGGTCAAATGACCTTATTATCCATCCTTCAAATTATTTTCTTTGGCTACTGTGGAGCACTGATGGCTTCCAATGATCCTCTCCTCCTGGTATTCATGCGTTTGTATAATCCCCTCCTCTTGAGTGTGGCCTGGACCTTGTGACTTAACAGAATACAGCAAAGGTGATGGGATGTTGCTTCCAGGACTAAAACACAAAAGGCATGACTTGCATCTTGCTGGCACTGTCTTGCTTGCTTACTTTGAGGAAGCCAGCTGCCATGTTGTGACCTTCCCAGCAGAGAGGCCAAAATGGCAAGTAACTGAGACCCTCAGTCCAACAGCCAACAAGGAACTGAATCCTGCTAACAACCACAGAGTGAATGTGAAGTAGATCTTGAGATGAAGACCGTCCTGGCTGACACTTTGATCAAAGCCTTGTGAGAGATCCTGAGCTGTAGAACTTACGTAAGCAGTGCCCAGTTTCCTGACCCATAAGAAATGGTGAGAGGGTAAATGTACGATTTAGGGATTTTTTTCTTTTTTTTTTTAACTTAATTTTTTCCCCTTTCTTTGTTTTTAAATAAATATATGGTTTTCTTTTAACTTCTTAATTTTAGGTAAGTATAGATTCACAGACAGTTGATAAAAAAAAAAAGTAATACAGAGATCCCAACACCCTTCACGCAGTTTCTCCCAGTGGTAACATGTTGCATAACTATGGTGTACTGCACAACCAGGAAACTGACATAGATCCATAAACCTTATCATACTGCACCAGCTTTCTGTATGCTCATCTGGGCTTGTGTTTGTATGCGTGTTTAGTTCTATGCAGTTTTATCACATGTGTTTTACAGTTACCAATCTGTTTTTATTTTATTGAAGTATACTTGATTTACAATGTTCTGTTCATGTCTGCTGTACAGCAAAGTGATTCAGATATACACATAATATGTTCTTTTTTATATTATTTTCCATTATGGTTTATTGCAGGGTACTGAATATAGTTCCCTGTGTTATACAGACAGACTTGCTGTTTATCCATCCTGTATAAACTAGTTTGCATCTGCTAGTTTGGGATTAACAAATGTAAACCAATGCTTTCTTTTTTTAATTTATCTTTTAATTGGAGTATAATTGCTTAACAGTATTGTGTTAGTTTCTGCTGTACAACAATGTGAATCACCCATAAGTATACATATATTCTCCTCCGTTCTGAACCTTCCTCCCCACTCCCCCATCCAGCCCCTCTATGTCCTTGCAGAGCACAGGGCTGAGATCCCTGTGTTATACAGCAATTTCCCACTACCTGTTTTACATGTGGTAGTGTATATGTCAATGCTATTCTCTCAGTTTGTCCCACCCTCTCCTTACCCCACTCATGCATGTAGTTTTGTGCCACTACGACCACTTTGAAAATATAGAGCAGTTCCAGCTCAGGACGGCTCATGCTACCCTCCCCCCCACCTTTTTTTTTTTGGCTGTGCTGGGTCTTCCTTGCTTGAGGGCTTTCCTTTAGTTGTGGTAATCAGGGGCTACTCTATTGTTGCAGTGAGTTGGCTTCTCATTGCTGTGGCTTCTCTTGTTGCGGAGCAAGAACTCTAGGATGGTTGGACTTCAGTGGTTGCCACTCCTGGGCTATAGAGCACAGGCTCAGTAGTTGTGGCGCTCAGACTTAAGTTGCTCCGCTGCATGTGGGATCTTCCTAGATCAGGGATCGAACCTGTGTCTCCTCCATTGGCAGGCAGATTCTTTACCACTGAGCCACCAGGGAAGCCCTCATGCTACCCCATGAGCTCAGCTATGCCCCTGAGCATAGAACTTTAAGTTAGCAACATTTTTTTTTCTTTCAGTACTTTAAAGATGTTGCTCTGCTGAATTCTGGTTTACATCTAGTTTATATTTCTCACAAGAAACCTGTTGTCATTTTTATCTTTATTTCTCTGTACATATCTTTTTTCTCTGGCTGCTTTTAAGATTTTTTCTTTA
Source organism: Ovis canadensis (assembly GCF_042477335.2). Lineage (NCBI taxonomy): Eukaryota > Metazoa > Chordata > Mammalia > Artiodactyla > Bovidae > Ovis > Ovis canadensis. Next base: position 65,487,595 of record NC_091727.1, read on the forward strand.
TCACCAGTTGTAAACAATGTGATTATGATGTGCTGTGCTGTGTGTGTGTGTATTTTAAATCATGGTAAATATACATAAAATTTGCTGTTTTAACCATTTAAAATGTATAGTTGACTAGCATTAACTACATTCACAATGTTTTGCTTCCATCACTACTATTTCTGATACCCTTTATCACCCAAACAGAAACTTTGTACCCAGTCAGCAATAACTCCCTATTTCCTCTTGTCCCTAGCCCCTAGTTACCGCTATTCTACTTTTTGACTCTATGAATTTAACTACTCTAAGTATTTCATATGAATGGAATCATACAGTATTTTTCCAGTTTTGACTGGCTTCTCACTTGGCATAATGTCTTCAAGATTCATCCATATTGTAGCATGTATCAGAACTTCATTCTTTTTTTGTGGTTGAAAAATATTCCATTGTATGTATATATCACATATTACTTACTAACCATTCTTCTGTTGATGGACACTTGGTTTGTTTCCACCTTTTGGCTATTGTGAATAATGCTGTGAATAATACTTGTGTACAAGTATCTGTTTCAGTCCCTGTTTCCAATTCATTTGAGTGTATACCTAGGTATGGAATTTCTGGATCATATGGTAATTCTATGTTTAACTTTTCGAGGAACTGCCAAACTGTTTTCCATAGCAGCTGGACAATTTTGCATTCCCACCAGCAATGCATGAGGGTTCTAATTTCTCCACATTTTCAACCATGCTTGTTAGTTTCATATATATAAATAAATATATAAATTTATATATATATAATAGCCTTCCTAGTGGACGTGAAGTAGTATCTCATTGTTATTTGGATTTTCATTTCTCTTGTGGGTAGTACTGTTGAGCAAAATCTCATGTGCTTGTTGGGCATTTATAAATCTTCTTTAGAGAAATGCCTATTTGAGTCCTTTATCAATTTTTGAATTTGCTGTTGTTGTTGTTGGCTTCTAAGGGTTTTATATTTTAGGTATTTGATCCATTTTGAGTTACTTTTTGTATACAGTGTAAGGTAAGGGTCTAATGTCATTCTTTTGTATGTGAATAACCAGTTGTTCCATCAAACTTCAGCTGAGGATGGGGAACAGGGGAGTGGCCACCCCTGAAGTCATCTTCCCAGGGAAGAACCAGCTCTGGGAGAAAACTAACACTATTTCTTAATGAGACTGTCCTTTCCCAATAAATGGTCTTGGCATCCTTGTCAAAAATCAACTGATGTGAGGGGTTTGGGGGGGCTCTCTACTCTGTTCCATTGGTCTATGTATATTCCTACACAGTGCCACAATGTTTTGATTGCTGTATAGCTTTGTAGTGAATTTTGAAACCAGGAAATGTGAGACCTCCAGGTTTGTTAATTTTCAAGATTATTTTCACTCTTTGGGAGTTCCTTGAGATTCAATGAGAGACTTTATTTTTTGGGGCTCCACAATCACTGCAGATGTTGACTGCAGCCATGAAATTAAAAGATGCTTGCTTCTTGGAAGAAAAGCTATGACCAACCTAGACAGCATATTAAAAAGCAGAGACATTACTTTGCCAACAAAGGTCCATCTAGTCAAAGCTATGGTTTTTCAGTAGTCATGTATGGATGTGAGAGTTGGACTATAAAGAAAGCTGAGCACCAAAGAATAGATGCTTTTGAAATGTCGTATTGGAGAAGACTCTTGAAAGTCCCTCGGACTGCAAGGAGGTCCAAGCAGTCCATCCTAAAGGAGATCAGTCCTGGGTGTTCACTGGAAGGACTGGTGCTGAAGCTAAAGCTCTGATACTTTGACCACCTAATGCGAAGAGCTGACTCATTTGAAAAGACCCTGTTGCTGGGAAAGATTGAAGGTGGGAGGAGAAGGGGACGACAGAGGATGAGATGGTTGGATGGCATCACTGATGTGATAGACATGAGTTTGAGTAAGCTCTGGGAGTTGGTGATGGACAGAGAAGCCTGGTGTGCCACAGTCCATGGGGTCACAAAGAGTCGGACATGACTAAGTGACTGAACTGTACTGAGATTCAATCTGAATTTCAGTGTTTAATCCAATATGAATTTCAGGGTGACTTTTTCTATTCAATATGAATTTCAGGGTGAGTTTTTCTATTTCTGCAAAATCTCCACTGGTATTTTCTTTTGTTGTTTGTTTGTTTGTTTTTTGACTGTGTGGCATGCAAGATCTTAGTTCCCTGGCCAGGGATCAAACCCACACCCCCTGTAGTGGAAGCTGGGAGTCTCAGCCACTGGACCACCAGGAAAGTACTTCCACCGGCATTTTGATAGAGATTAAATTGACCTGTAGATTGCATTGGGGAGTATTGTTGTCCTAACCATACTGGATGCCAGATGTGAAATTTACCTTGTTCGGTGCTGGATATTCTTATACTACTATAGATATGCTTAAAGTCTTGTTCTGGGAAGTTCAGTTCAGTTCAGTCGCTCAGTCGTGTCCAACTCTCTGCGACCCCATGAGTCGCAGCACGCCAGGCCTCCCTGTCCATCACCAACTCCCAGAGTTCATTCAAACTCATGTTCATCAAGTCAGTGATGCCATTCAGCCATCTCATCCTCTGTCGAACCCTTCTCCTCTTGTCCCCAATCCCTCCCAACGTCAGGGTCTTTTCCAGTGAGTCAGCTCTTCGCATGAGGTGGCCAAAGTACTGGACTTTCAGCTTCAGCATCAGTCCTTCCATTGAACACCCAGGACTGATCTCCTTTAGAATGGACTGGTTGGATCTCCTTGCAGTCCAAGGGACTCTCAAGAGTCTTCTCTAACACCACAGTTCAAAAGCATCAATTCTTCAGCACTCAGCTTTCTTCACAGACCAACTCTCACATCCATACATGACCGCTGGAAAAACCATAGCCTTGACTAGACGGACCTTTGTTGACAAAGTAATGTCTCTGGTTTTGAAGATGCTATCTAGGTTGGTCATAACTTTCCTTCCAAGGAGTAAGTGTCTTTTGATTTCATGGCTGCAATTACCATCTGCAGTGATTTTGGAGCCCCAAAAAATAAGGTCTGACACTGTTTCTGCTGTTTCTCCATCTATTTCCCATGAAGTGATGGGACCAGATGCCATGATCTTCGTTTTCTGAATATTGAGCTTTAAGCCAACTTTTTCACTCTCCTCTCTCACTTTCATCAAGAGGCTTTTTAGTTCCTCTTCACTTTCTGCCATAAGGGTGGTGTCATCTGCATATCTGAGGTGATTGATATTTCTTCCAGCAATCTTGATTCCAGCTTGTGCTTCTTCCAGCCCAGCGTTTCTCATGATGTACTCTGCATATAAGTTAAATAAGCAGGGTGACAGTATACAGCCTTGACATACTCCTTTTCCTATTTGGAACCAGTCTGTTGTTCCATGTCCAGTTCTAACTGTTGCTTCCTGACCTGCATATAGGTTTCTCAAGAGGCAGGTCAGGTAGTCTGGTATCCCCATCTCTTTCAGAGTTTTCCACAGTTTATTGTGATCCACACAGTCAAAGGCTTTGGCATAGTCAATAAAGCAGAAATAGATGTTTTTTTGGAATTCTCATGCTTTTTTGATGATCCAGCGGATGTTGGCAATTTGATCTCTGGTTCCTCTGCCTTTTCTAAAACCAGCTTGAACATCTGGAAGTTCACGGTTCACGTATTGCTGAAGCCTGGCTTGGAGAATTTTGAGCATTACTTTACTAGCATGTGAGATGAGTGCAATTGTGCAGTAGTTTGAGCATTCTTTGGCATTGCCTTTCTTTGGGATTGGAAGGGAAACTGACCTTTTCCAGTCCTGTGGCCACTGCTGAGTTTTCCAAATTTCCTGGCATATTGAGTGCAGCACTTTCACAGCATCATCTTTCAGGATTTGAAATAGCTCAACTGGAATTCCATCAACTCCAGTAGCTTTGTTTGTAGTGATGCTTCCTAAGGCCCACTTGACTTCGCATTCCAGGATGTCTGGCTGTAGGTGGGTGATCCACCATCGTGATTATCTGGGTCATGAAGATCTTTTTTGTACAGTTCTGTGTATTCTTGCCACCTCTTCTTAATATCTTCTGCTTCTGTTATGTCCATACCATTTCTGTCCTTTATCGAGCCCATCTTTGCATGAGATGTTCCCTTGGTATCTCTAATTTTCTTGAAGACATCTCTAGTCTTTCCCATTCTGTAGTTTTCCTCTATTTCTTTGCATTGATCGCTGAGGGAGGCTTTCTTATCTCTCCTTGCTATTCTTTGGAACTCTGCATTTAGATGGGAATATCTTTCCTTTTCTCCTTTGTTTTTTGCTTCTCTTCTTTTCACAGATATTTGTAAGGCCTCCTCAGACAGCCATTTTGCTTTTTTGCATTTCCTTTTCTTGGGGATGGTCTTGCTCCCTGTCTCCTGTACAGTGTCATGAACCTCTGTCCACAGTTCATCTGGCACTCTATCAGATATAGTCCCTTAAATCTATTTCTCACTTCCATTGTATAATCATAAGGGATTTGATTTAGGTCATACCTGAATGGTCTATTGGTTTTCCCTACTTTCTTCAATTTATGTCTGAATTTGGCAACAAGGAGTTCATGATCTGAGCCACAGTCAGCTTCCAGTCTTGTTTTTGCTGACTATATACGTCTTCTCCATCTTTGGCTGCAAAGAACATAATCAGTCTGATTTCAGTGTTGACCATCTGGTGATGTCCATGTGTAGAGGCTTCTCTTGTGTTGTTGGAAGAGGGTGTTTGCTATGACCAGTGCGTTCTCTTGGCAAAACTCTATTAGCCTTTGCCCTGCTTCATTCTGTATTCCAAGGCCAAATTTGCCTGTTATTCCAGGTGTTTCTTGACTTCCTACTTTTGCATTCCAGTCCCCTATAATGAAAAGGACATCTTTTCTTGGGTGTTAGTTCTAAAAGGCCTTCTAGGTCTTCATAGAACTGTTAGGTAGGTAGAACAGGGAAAAGGAATCCAAAATGGCAGTGGCTAAAAGACAAGGAGGGGAAAAGCCTGTGAAAATAGAATAAATGAAGGTTCGAGGACCAGAGTGAGGACCTCAGGTAAAACAAACAACACTCCTGGCTGGCCCAGTTTACTAGGACAGGCCCAGGGAGAGAAAAACATATAAAAAGAGGAACCAAAGCTAGCTCGCTCTCTTGCTCTCTCTCCCCCGCGCGCAGGGGCACTCTTCTCTTTGGGTTTTTGGATCGACGTGCCCTCACGCCTCGAAGATGGGTTTTCCTAATATCTTCTAAATAAAATAGAGCTGTAAGTAACACTGAGCTGTAACACTGATTTGTCTAAGAGCTATAACACGGTCCGTTTGAGACCTGAGAGCTATAACACGGTCTGTCCAAGACCCGAGAGCTGTGACATGCCTAGGGGGCTTTAATGTCCATCACTCCAAATCTTTGTTGTGATGAAACAAAAACTGAGAAGCATCCAGTCGCCTGACATCTATGGTGCCGTGACTCGGGTTTAACCTGGCTGAAACAACCTCCACGCAGAAGAGGCCAAGCACAGCAGGAGCCCAACTCAGCGAAGCTCCCACGGTAGAAGCTGAACACGAAGAAAACCCAGCACAGGGGAAGGCCCATTGTGCTGGAAACTGGGACAGTGAAAAATGAACTCAGCAGAAACTCACGCGGCTCAGTCTCAGATTCCAGAAGACCTCTGGTTAAGGTAGGAGGTCCTCGCTCCTATGGCTGGAGGGACATGCCTAACAAAATCTTAATTCCCTTACAATCTCTCATTTCTTGTTTCCTCGAACCTCCCGCGAACAGGCGGGCGGCAGTGGGCATAACTGAGGGACTCTGGAGAGGATACTCCTCAGCATGTCCCAAAGGTGCTATCTGCTGAGCCCCAGTAGCTGTTACACAAGCCGGTGGGGGTTCTTCTGTCCTTACTTTTCTTTGTGCCAAGGATCAGACCAATGAAAACTGTGAGCACCGGTCAGATATTTAGCAAATTTTCCAGCACACTATGTAGGGGATCCCTTGGCACATTTTTCCCACTGCTTTTTTTCCCTCCTGTCCTTCCGCTCTCTTTCCCGGGACTTGAGACCGACCAAAACCCAGGATGCCCGGCTTCAGGACCTAATGAAGCTCAGGCTCTGATGTCTCATTGCAAAAATTCAGTGAGAGACAAAGCGATAGGTAAGAGTTGGACTTGTTAAGATTCAGAGAGAAGCGCCCACTCTACAGGGTACTGGCCATGGAATGCGGCCAAGCTAGGTTTTGCGAGCGAGATGAATTCATATGCTAATGAGTGGGAAGATCATCCCAGCCATTGGGGAACCACCCACTCCTCCGTTTTTTGACAGTGACTTGACGCTGTCCTGCCTCTGGGTGTGTCTGTTGGTTTATAGATTGGAGATTAAGGTTTACTTGAATTTGACTTGTCATCTTGGACCCAGTTGATTTTAATTGGTTTCCGTTATACCCTTGTGCTATGTCATTCTTTCAAAGGTTGTGCTCTGCCCTCTTTCTTCCTGTTTCATGCTCTTTTCCTGAGCCCCATCCAGGCCCACAAGGTTGCCTCTACAATCTTCTGGAGAGACAACCAGAAAATAGCTGGCCTTGGGAGGGAAATACTGTGTAATATCCAACCCCTTAATCCTACCTAATATTGGTCACACTGGAGATCTTGGGGACGCCCAACTCCAGTCTGGGGGTCCCAGGAGGTCATCACGCCTTGACCTGCCTAGGGATCTGGTCCTCAAAAGGTTGTCACGCCTCAACCTGCTCTGGGATCCGCTAGTCCCAGGGTTCCCAGGAGGTTGTCACGCCTTGACCTGCCCGGGGATTCAATCTCTAGGAGGCTGTCATGCCTCAGCCTGCCTGGGGATCTGCACCCTGACCTGGGGACGCCTGGCGCTCAGGTTGCAACAGTACTAAGTAGGATGAGGTTACATCATGCTATCTATTCCCGTCCATGGTGGGCAAACTAGCAATGAGTTACAAACCCCTTAATTCTACCCAGCAGTGGTCATGCTGGAGACCTTGGGGATGCCCAAACTCCAGTCTGGGGGTCCCAGGAGGTCATCACGCCTTGACCTGCCTAGGGATCTGGTCCTTGAAATGTCACGCCTCAACCTGCTTGGGGATCTGCCAGTCCCAGCGGTCCCAGGAGGTCGTCATGCCTTGACCTGCCCAGGGATTCAGGAGGCTGTCATGCCTCAGCCTGCACCCTGACTAAAAGAGGTCCTCCAAAAGTTTACCAATCTGGACTTAGACTCTTACGAGGGACAGGAGATTTTAAAGGACAAATTCCTGTCCCAATGTGCATCAGATATCAGAATTAAGTTACAACAGCTACAGCAGCAGGACCCTGCTTCCTCTTTAGAAGAAATGGTCCAAACAACCACCAATACCTTTTATAACAGAGAACAGGAGAAGGAGGCCAAGGCCCAGGAGAGGGAGAGAAAGAGACAAGGCATGCCCAGATGCTGGCCCCCCTCCAGAGAAGCCCTATGGCAAACCCCGACTCCTTGAAGGACAAGACACTAGGCAAATGCCTAATCTGTAGACAGGCGGGGCATTGGGCCAAAGAGTGTCCAAACTGTGACAAGTCTAAAACGGCTTGCCACACATGCCATCAACTGGGACATTGGGCGGCACTCTGCCCTCGGGAGCCAAGGGCCTCAAGGTCAAGCGCCAAGCCTTCCCTCATAATGGTTCAAGAGGACTGGAGCAGCCCACTCCAGCCAGCCTGCCTGTCACAGATAACCATCATGGGGCTGGAGCCAAGGGTGCAAATGGATGTGGCAGGTAGGTCCGAAAGTTTCTTGGTTGACACAGGGGCTACCTGTTCTGTCTTGATCTCCTACTCCAGAGCCTTCTCCTCCCAAACCTGTACCATTTTGGGTGCTACAGGAAAAAACAACTACTAAAAGATTCACCCAAGCACTTCTTTGTTGCTGGGATGGGCAAATATTTTCCCACCAGTTTCTGGTGGTCCCTGAGTGTCCTACTCCCTTATTGGGAAGAGATATACTCACTAAATTAGGGACCACCCTTGTGATGGGAAGTTTTTCAGCCCCTAGAGCTCTACAGCTCCTGGTTACTACTGAAGAACCCATTACACGTTCTTCAATAGAGAGGGACCAAAAACTATGGGAAAACAAAATTAACCCCCAGGTGTGGGACCAGGGAATTCCTGGACGAGCCCGCCAAGCTGAACTGGTCATCATTGTCCTCTGAGATCCCACTCGGTTTCCTAACGGGAAACAATATCCCCTCAAAAGAGAGGCTCGGGAGGGACTACAGCCTTTAATAAATGAATTCCTTGCTTGTGGGCTATTGGTCCCCACCAGTTGACCATGTAACACCCCAATCCTCTCAGTAAAGAAAAAAGACAGGACCTGGCGAATGGTTCAAGATCTCTGGATCATAAATGAAGCTGTAGTCCCCCTCCATCCCACAGTACCCAATCCCTATGTAATCTTGGGAGAAATCCCACCCAGTGCCAAGTGGTTTACAGTCTTAGATCTCAAAGATGCATTTTCTTGCATACCGCTGGCTAAAGAATCCCAATATTTTTTTTTTGCCTTTGAGTGGGAGGCTCCAGGAGAAAAACACCAACAGATGACTTGGACAGTATTACCTCAGGGGTTCAGAGATAGCCCCCACCTGTTTGGACAGGCCCTTAGCCAGTATCTCCTAGATCTGGACCTGGGACCTAATGGGAAAATATCACAATACATAGATGACCTACTAATCTGCTCTCCAGATGAGAAAGTGCCCAACAACATGCAATTCAGGTTCTAAACTTCTTGGCAGAAAGGGGATATAAAGTCTCCTGTGCTAAGGCACAGATGGTCAAGACAAAGGTCACTAACCTGGGAGTTCAGATTACACACGGGTCCAAGAGGCTGTCCTCTGATCGGGTACAAGGAATCCTCCAGTTGCCCTCCCCCACAACTCGGAAACAATTGAGAGCTTTCCTGGGGCTAACTGGGTATTGTGGAATCTGGATACCCAACTATGGTCTAATTGCCCAGCCCTTATATGAAAGCTTAAAGGGAGATGATTCAATTCCACTGACGTGGGAAACTCCTCAAAAGAAGGCAGAGGCTACACTAAAACAGGCCTTAACCCAGGCACCTGCCTTGAGGTTGCCAGATCCAGAAAAAGCATTCCAACTTTATGTCTATGAAAGAGAGAGAATAGCCTTGAGAGTGTTAACTCAAAGGTTGGGATCTGAGCCCCAGCCTGTAGCTTACTTATCCAAGAGGCTCGATCCAACTGCCCGAGGCTGGGCCCCCTGCCTTCGAAATCTTGCAGCTATTGCAATCATGATAGAAGATGCTTTAAAACTCTCCTTTGGGGGCAAACTAACTATTTTTTACCAGCCACGAAGTAAAACAACTCCTAAATCGGAGAGGCCATTTATGGATGTCTGATCAAGAATCCTCAAATATCAAGTAATGCTGATGGAAAATCCAGGCCTCACTATATATTGCCTTGTGAGGCTCTTAACCCAGCCACCCTCCTGCCTACCCCCGAGGGCTCTCTCCCCTTTCACTCTTGTCTAGAAACCTTGGACCACTGGACAAAACCCCAAGAGGGATTGTCAGAAGATCCTCTGACCAATCCTGAGGAAATCTGGTGCTGATGGAAGCAGCTTTGTCTTAGATGGAAAAAGAAGAGCCGGGTATGCAGTAGTCTCCAATTTTGAGACCACAGAGGCTAAGCCTCTGCCACCAGGTACTTCAGCCCAATTAGCTGAGCTCATAGCCCTGACTCGAGCTTTAGAGCTGGGAAAAGGGGAAAAAATAGCCATTTACACTGATTCCAAGTATGCCTTTCTGGTGCTACATGCACATGCTGCTATTTGGAAAGAAAGGGGCCACTTGACCACCCGAGGGTCCCCAGTCAAATATGGTGATCAAATTCTTAGACTCTTGGAGGCAGTCCATCTGCCCACTGAGGTTTCAGCCTCCCATTGTAAAGGACACCAAAAAGGGAGCACAGAAGTGGCACAAGGAAACCAAGAATCTGATCATGCAGCTAAGAGAGCAGCATTACAGAACCATGACCTAATAGGGGTTGCCACCTTAGTTCCACAGACTAATTTGCCAGAAACTCCTTCATATACTGAAGGTGAGAGTCTTAAAGCTAAGAGTGAAGGCTTTCAAGATCATATCGGGTGGTTCCAAAAGGAGGGACTCCTTGCCTCCAATGGAAGTTGGTTAACTCCTTACATGCCACCACTCATTTAGGAGAAAAGGCCCTCCAAAGATTACTAGAAAGGTCCTTCAGAGGAACAGGCTTCCAAACAACTATAAGACAGGTGGTCTCCTCTTGTCCCACTTGCCAATTAACCCCCAAGGAGCTCAAAGACCCCAGCTGGCCCAGCCCATCCAACGACATGGGGCCTACCCAGAAGAGGACTGGCAGATGGACTTCACCCAGATGCCAGTTTCTCAAGAGTATAAATACCTATTAGTCGTGATAGATACATTCACAGGATAGATTGAAGGCTTTCTCACCGGACTGAAAAGGCTGAGGAAGCGGTAAAAAAAACTGCTCCATAAAATCATTCCAAGATTTGGTCTGCCCATGTCATTACAAAGTGACAATGGGACATCATTTACTTCCAAGTTCACCCAAGGGGTCTCAAAAGCATTGAGCATTACTTATTATCTCCATTGTGCCTGGAGGCCTCAGTCTTCAGGAAAAGTAGAAAGAGCCAATCAATTCTTAAAATCAGCTATAAAAAAGATAACCCAGGAGACCTCCCTGGGATGGAAGGAGGCTTTGCCAATAGCTCTCCTCTGCACCCGCATTGCCCCTAGGGAACAGCTTGGTCCTAGTCCTTATGAGATGCAATATGGGAGACCTTTTGTTTCTGTCAATGACCTCTTCCTAGATCCAGAGGTTCAGACCCTCCAGTCTTATACCATGGCCATTGGGCAATTCCAACAGGATATACGCTTGTGGGGTATGAACCAGGACCCAAAAGATTCTAAGGAGTCACCGCTCCAGGGACTCAAATCCTAATTAAAGTCTGGAAAGATGGGTCCCCAAAGGCTCAACTCCAGCCCACATGGAAGGGTCCCTACCCTGTAATACTTTCTACCCCCACAGCAGTCAAGGTACCAGGACATAACACCTGGATTCACTACTCATGAGTCAAGCTGTGGAAGAAAACAGAAGAGGACACTCAATACACCTGTGAGCCCCTGGGAGATCTCAGATTCCTATTCAGAACTACAAATGAGTGCCAGTCTAATGAACACCCCCCAAATCTGGTTTCTACGGGTAAGATTTCTCAGGATAGCTCTAAAGAGCCAACACAGCTTGGTAGGGACTGTACTCCAAAACAGACAGGAGATAGATCTTCTGATCCCTGAACAAGGAGGGACTTGAGCCATCCTGGCAATATGAATTTAAAATGGGCTAATGCCCCTACTAGTCCTCGTTATGCTATATTGATGATGCTTATGATTGTTCCATGTACTGACAATTGTCTAACCTGTTTTGTCTCTACCTAGGTCAACAAGCTACAACATGCAGTGCCAGTTCAACAAAGATATAAAACTACAGCCGACCACAAAAAATATCACACACCCTTAGACGGACACCGCTATAAGGACTCTGAGGCTTGAGACTAGCAAGAGCGGGAGCCAATACCCCTCGCCATTCCAGTTCAGCAGGAAGTAGCCAGAAAGACCTTGACGCTCCTATTCCCAAAGAATTGGGACTCTCTTGAGGGGGGAATCTTAGGTAGGTAGAACAGGGAAAAGGAGTCCAAAATGGTGGTGGCTACAAGACAAGGAAGGGAAAAGCCCACGAAAATAGAACAAAGGAAGGTCCGAGGACCAGAGTGAGGACCTCAGGTAAAACAAACAACACTCCTGGCTGGCCCAATTTACATAGGACAGGTCCAGGGAGAGAGAAACATATAAAAAGAGCTCGCTCTCTCTTTCCCCTACGCGCTAGGGTGCTCTTCTCTTCGCGTCTTTGGATCGACGTGCCCTCACGCCTCGAAGATGGGTTTTCCTGATATCTTCTAAATGAAATAGAGCTGTAAGTAACACTGAGCTGTAACACTGATTTGTCTAAGAGCTATAACACGGTCTGTTTGAGACCTGAGAACTATAACACTGTCCAAGACCCGAGAGCTGTGACACGCCTAGGGGGCTTTAATGTCTGTCAGTCCAAATCTTTGTTGTGATGAGACAAAAACCGAGGAGCATACACTCGTCTGACAGAACTGTTTAACTTCAGCTTCTTCAGCGTTACTGGTTGGGGCATAGACATGGATTACCATGATATTGAATGGTTTGCCTTGGAGACGAACAGAGATCATTCTGTCGTTTTTGAGATTGCATCCAAGTACTGCATTTCAGACTCTTGTTGACCATGATGGCTATTCCATTTCTTCTAAGGGATTCCTGCCCACAGTAGTAGATATAATGGTCATCTGAGTGAAATTCACCCATTCCCGTCCATTTTAGTTCGCTGATTCCTAGAATGTTGACGTTCACTCTTGCCATCTCCTGTTTGACCACTTCCAATTTGCCTTGATTCATGGACCTGACGTTCCAGGTTCCTATGCAATATTGCTCTTTACAGCATCGGACCTTGCTTCTATCACCAGTCACATCCACAGCTGGGTATTGTTTTTGCTTTGGCTCCATCCCTTCATTCTTTCTGGAGTTATTTCTCCACTGATCTCCAGTAGCATATTGGGCGCCTACTGACCTGGGGAGTTCCTCTTTCAAGTATCCTATCATTTTGCCTTTTCATACTGTTCATGGGGTTCTCAAGGCAAGAATACTGAAGTGGTTTGCCATTCCCTTCTCCAGTGGACTACAAGCTGTCAGACCTCTCCACCATGACCTGTCCGTTTTGGGTGGCCCCACACGGCATGGCTTAGTTTCATTGAGTTAGACAAGGCTGTGTTCTGTGTGATCAGATTGGCCAGTTTTCTGTGAGTATGGTTTCAGTGTGTCTGCCCTCTGATGCCCTCTAGCAACACCTACTTGGGTTTCTCTTACCTTGGACGTGAGGTATCTCTTCACGGCTGCTCCAGCAAAGCGCAGCCACTGCTCCTTACCGTGGGTGAGTTGCCCCTCCTGACCTTGAACGTGGAGTAGCTCCTCTCAGCCCTCCTGTGCCCATGCAGCCACTGCTCCTTGGAGGTGGGGTTGCTCCTCTCTGCTGCCGCCCCTGACCTCGGTCGTGGGGTAACTCCTCTCAGCTGCTCCTGGCTCTGGGAAGTTAAGTTACTTGGCAACAATTTGATCTTTTTGAGACTTGTTTTTCAGTCCCCACCCCCCCTCAAATCCAGAATCAAAGCAGCCTTTTAGTCTTGGGCTAAGTTTGCTCTACTACTGAGGCAAAACTCTCATCAATATTTTTATCCTGTGTCTTGTGACATTTTGCCATGCAGGACGTGGGAATACAAACGATCTGGTCCTTTTGTGAGCTTTGAATATTTTCCCCTCTAATCCTTTCAGGTGGTTCTTTCTCCAGCTTTAGGTAGTTTCTTTACATGTATTCACTAACCAGTCCTCAGCTGGAAGACTCAAGGAGGATCCTCTGCAGATCTCCAGAGCTTTCTCTATATTCAGCCTTCTTCTCTCTGGTACTTTGTCCTGTGAATTTTAGCTGTCTTGTCCTCCCTGAACTCCCAGCTCTCTCTTCTCAGCTCACAGAAGCTGCTAGGCTCTGCTTAGATTCCACCTCTCTGCACAGTAGCCTAGAAACTCTCTACCGATAGTATGCTAGAACAGTCATAAGACTCAGCTTGTTTGTTTCTCCTCTTTCTGTGATCATTATCATGTCCTGCCTGAGGTCCAATACCTGAAAACTTGTTTAATAGTCTGTCCATTTGTCTTTGTGGCAGGAAGGTAAATTATTCTATCTTGGCCACAAGTTGAAATCCCTTCTGGCTTTTTGTGAGACTGTGGCATGAGATTTCACAAGTCTTATTTTTCTGAGCAATGAAGAAGCCCAGGATGTGGCTCTGAGAGTGGAGGCTGAAAGGGGATGGAGATCAAAGTTCCTGGAGTAAAAGCAGAATAGGAACTGGAAGGCTGGATTGTTAAATGAGTCATTCATATGGATGCTCAACTGGCAAACTAAGTGGGGGTGGAACTGGCATTATAGACAGAAGGAGGAAGATGGCAAAGGGCCTGGAGGAATAAATTAGCAGTAGCTTCAGAGAACTGTAAAATATTTCTTATAGCTGGAATATAAAGTACCCAAGAAGCCATGCCAGGAAATAAAGTAGACTGGTGACTATATTTGAAGGATGCTGTCTGTTATACTAAGGAATTTGGATATTTTCTTGAAGGCAGTTGATAAAGTCAGGAAATTGGGAAGCCGGGGAGTCAGATGATCATCCAGATTAATTCTGGAGTTGTCTAGCTGATGACAGGACATGGGGTAGAGAGGAAAACTGAAAGCTGGATTCAAACATTCTTACTGAATAAACGAGGGTGGGATCATAGGCTTCCACAGTGGCTCAGTGGTAAAGAATCCACATGCAATGCAGGAGTCGGAGGAGGCGCAGGCTGGATCCCTGGGTCAGGAAGATCCCCTGGAGGAGGGCATGGCAATCCACTCCAGAATTCTTGCATGGAAAATCCCATGGACAGAGGAGCCTGGTGGGCTACAGTCCATAGAGTTGCACAGAGTCAGGCACGACTGAAGCGACTTAGCATGTATGCACACAGACAGTTATAAATCCAGATACAGCCTCAAAGGAACAGAAATGGTTCACCCATGAGTGGGTGGACTTGACAACAGAGAGCAAGGAGAAAGCTTCCCTCATTCGCCCTACTGCTCCTCACCTTTGTGGTAATCAGAGTGTGAGAGAAGAAGCAGCCTCCTCCTGGAGAGGAGCAGGAAAGCAGGAGCCTCAGGAGACAACCCCAGATCAGTTAAGGACTGGAAGGAAAAGCTCAGCAGAGAAAGCCAATGTGTCAGAGGGCACAGTGGAAAGGGCTTTCAGAAATCAAATAGTGGCAAAAACAGGTTGCAGGTGTATGTGGAGGAAACAGAGCATCTGGGGCTCTAATATCAGTCTTCACCTCTTTTCCAATCTTGCAAAGGTGGTAACACCTCCTCTACTGTCATTTATTTTCAATGCCCTTCTTAATGTGCTGCATTATAACTGATTTTAGTTTCACTTGAACATATTTCTAACTCTTACTTTGCTTTCTGTTTAAAATTCATATGACCAGATTGACGTATTTCCAAGGAAATACTTTCTCTAGCCCTCATGAAATGTGCTCTCTCTGTAGCAAAAACCTTGTCATTCTAATATCTTAACTCTTGGTCCAAAAGGCCAAATTGCTTTCTCTGACCCTGAGAATTTGATATCCTCCCCGCTCTTCCCAGAGCCCTTCTTTTAGTGGATGAAGAAATGGCAGTGCCCCCTTTCTCTCCCAAGATCGTCAGCTTTTGCCCAAGCATCCTTCCACAGAACTGCTTTGCAAGTTATTTGTAGATGTGCCCTTCAGCCCTGTTGGAGGTGCCAGGAGCAGATAGAAGTCAGAAAGTTAGGTGGATGCTATGACATACTCTGTATTCATAGTGGGAAGATGGCACTGCGTTCAACGTTACTTGACATACAATATTTAATTTTTGTATACCTAATGATAGTACAAAAATTAAAATCTCCAAAAATGTATTTGGTAAAGAGTAAGTTTCACTTCCTTCTGTATCCCCAATTCACTTCCCCTCCCTGGAGATAACTACAGTTATCAGTTTCTTGAATATGCTTCTAGAAATATTCTATACATTTATCAACTTATTTCCTCTTTAAAAGCCACAGATAGTAGCATCATATACCTACAATTTTGCTTTTTTCACTTAAAACTATATCCTGAAGATCTTTCTAGGTCAGTCCCTATAGAGCTGCTCATTGTATGACTGTGTAGTAGTACACTGCTAGTTATACCATAGTGCATTTAACCAGTTTCCCACTGGCAGACTTTTAGGCTACTTCCAATTTTTTGCTCTTGCAAACAGTGTTTCAGTGAATATTTTTGTACATGTGTCATTTCAAACACATTTATAGAGTATATACAGATTAAATATATAGGTTATATATAGACTACATCACTTGAAGTGGATTTTCTAGATCAGACTATGGCACTATTGCTTTTGATTGGCCCCTGAGGAAGCTTTATCCAGTGATCTCTTGAACATGATGGCAGCAAGCCATCCACTTCCACAGTCTCCCTTACTGCTGCCAAGGGCAACTGTTTCCACTTCTTTTTGTTTCCACTTACAGAATCCTCCCTCTTCTTCTGTGGAGAATGTGATAAAACATCTTTTCTAGTGAGTGTGCAAAGCCTTCACGGAGAATGCTCTGTTTTTGTGGTGTAATGTGGCTGGTTCAACTTGTTTTTCTTTTCACATTTTTCTACTTATCATCATAACCTTGGTTATGAACCCCTCGGCTGACCTCCTGGTGTCTTCCTTCTCCTTTTCCTCTTTTTCCTACACTTCTTTCTCCCTCCCCCCTTTCTCTCCCTCCTCTTTGTTCTCCTTTTCCTTCTTCCTTTTCTCTTCCACTTCTCCCCTCTTCCTCCTCCTTTGTGATGATTTCTGATGGGTCAAGTTGCTAGACTACAGTCCGCAGTTATTGAATCAAAATAATCTTGCTGTTTGCAGATGTGAAGTCCATAAGTAGTTGGCTTTAAGTAAAGGAGATTATCCTAGATAATCTGGGTGGGCCTCATTTAATCAGTTCAAAGGCCTTAAGCTGGGGCTTCTCTGATGAAATTCTTCCTGTGAACAGCAGTTCCAGCCTGCCTTTCTTGACCAACTGCCCTACAGGTTTTGGACTTGCCTAACCAGCCCCTATAACTATGTAAGCTTGTTTCTTGCAATAAATCTCTTAATATATATCTTCTATTGGTTCAGTTTCTCTGGTTGAACTCTGACTGATACATCCTTCAAAGTATTTTCTCCATCCAGTCTGGGAAGTCCTCATTTCATTGACAAGTGTAAGAAGGTACTCCTCAAACTCTTTTATCTGTTCCTTAAGGTGGAAGGTGAACTTCAGTAAGTACTTACTGAGGGCCATCATTGCCTCTGATTGGAAGGAAACCATTCTTCAGGTCCCAGGAAAGGTTCCCCAGCATCAGGAACAATGTGCTTGGGTTGTCTTATTGGTTGATAGGTTGATGTCAGATCACTGTTAATTGCATTAAGAAGAAAGTAAAAATCATTGAACAAAAAAAATGAGAATGGGCAAAGTATAAAATAAATATCTCTGTGTCCATACTGATATAAATAAGTGATTGACTGAATGAACAGATAAATACATGGAAGAGAAGAGGCAAATCTCCCAGGCAGAAGAATTTCAAATAATTTACATAGGTAATCTGCCCTCAAAGAGATGGATCATTACTCTCTATTTCCTAAGATTGAGTGGGCATAGTGACTTTCTTTCAAAAAGAACACTGTGGAAAGAGGGAGGGAAGACTAACTCTATAGTGTAGAAATCTGACAAATGCTACCTCAGTCAGGCTATCAAGTTCAACATCAGTCGTGCAAAGTCATGTTGATACTACATATCACAGCTATGATGCAATGAAAAGGCTCTTTACCTCTGTGGTCTTCTCCCTCAAATCCATAATCCTAGTCTACTCAGGAGAAAAACGTCAGAAAAATCCAAGTTGAGGGACATTTTGCTAAGTAGTTGACCAGCACTTCTCAGAACTGTCAAGTTAAAGTTAAGTCACTCAGTCATGTCCGACTCTGTGCGACCCCATGGACTGTAGCCCACCAGGCTCCTCCGTCCATGGGATTCTCTAGGCAAGAATACTGGAATGGGTTGCCAAACTGTCAAGGTCATCAAAAACAAGAAAAGTCTTAGAAACTATCATGATCAAGGAAAAGCCTAAGGTAAGACATGACTAAATGTGATGTGGGGTCGCGGATGCGATTTTGGAAGAGAAGAAGGACATTAGGTAAAAACTAAGTAAGACTGAACAAAGTGTGGACTTTTATTAATGGTGATGTATCAGTATTGGTCCATTAATTGTAATATGTGTCATACTAATGTAGGATGTTAATAATAGGGATGGATGGATGTTGGGCATATGATAGCTCTCTGTATTATCTTCTCAGTTTTGCTACAAATGTAAAACTGCTCTAAAAAATAAAATTTATCTCTGAAGACAATAAAAATATCAGTGATTGCCAGAAGTTCTGGGAAAGAAGGAAGAGAGGGTTGAATAGGCAGAGTTCAGGGGGTTGTAAGGCAGTGAAATAAAACTGCATGATACTGTAATGGTGGATAAGTGTCATACACATTTGTCAATGCCCACAGAATGTGCAACAAAAGAGTGAACCCTACTGTAAACTATTAACTATTAGACTTTGTAACAATGTGTCAACATTGGTTCCTTAACTGTCACAAATGTACTACACTGTTGCAAAATGTTCATAACTGGGAAAATTGTGTATGCCAGAGTTGGAGTGGTGGGAGAGGGAGAGGTGGGTGGGGTGAGTATACAGAATTCTATGTAATATCTGCCTAATTATTCTGTAAACCTAAAACTGTACTAAAACACTGTCTACTAAAATAAATGAAGAAAGAACTTGACTATCATTTCTCCAAAGAAGATATACAAATGACCAACAAACACTTGAAAAGGTGTTCAGTGTCACTAGTCATTAGGGAAATGCAGCTGAAACCTACAGTGAGATACCACTTCGCACCCACTAGGATGGCTATAATTTTTTAAAAGTAAAATAACATGTGTTGGTAAGAATGTGGTAAAATTGGAACCCTCATGCATTGCTGGTGGGAATGTAAAATTCTGCAGCCACTGTGGAAAACAGTTTGACAGTTCCACAAAAATCTTTTTAAAAATAGAATTACTGTATGATCCAGCAATTCCACTCCTAGATATTAAAATAATCGAAAACAGGTATTTAAACCATAACTTACCAAAACTTGCACACAATTGTACCTATCTCAGTATTCACAATAGCCAAAGAGTGGAAACAACTGAACTGTCCATCAATGGATGAATGAATAAATAAAATGTGATATAGCCATACAATTAAATTTTACTTAATCATAAAAAAGAATGAATTACTGATGTATGGTACATAGATGAAGCTTGAAAACAGTATGCTATGTGAAAGAAGACAGACATAAAAGGTCATATATTGTATGATTCCGTTTTTATTAAATATCCAGAATAGATAAATCCATAGAGACAGAATGAAGATTAGTGGTTGCCAGAAGCTGGGGGGCACTGGAGGAATGGGAAGCGACTGCTTAATGGGTATGGGGTTTCCCACTGGGATGATGAAAATGTTTTGGAACTAGATAGAAGTGATGGTTACACAACATTTTGAATATAGTATATGCCCCTGGATAGCACACTTTAAGCTGGTTAATTTAATGTTATGTGAATTTTACCTCGATTTAAAAACCAAGGAATGTACAAAGTACATAGAGAAGGAAACCACTAACTGCTTTAGGAGAGGTCAGAAGATGGGAGGATGGGAAGGTTTAAAGCAGTTTTCAAGAAAGTATTGTTTGAATTGAATTGAGTCAATCAATGTATGAATCAACTATCAAACATTTATTGTGGGCATGCAAATGCCAAGCACTAAAACACTGAGGAGATATATATATATATATATATATATATATATATATATATATATATATGAATGAATATGAATTGAGATCTCATTTGCCCCCTCAGGGAGCTCATAATCTGTTTGGGAGAGACAGACACATAAATAGGCAATTGCAGGGCCTTGTAGTAAGTGCAGTGATAGATGTGTGCACAAGGTATTGTTGAAACACACCCTTGGAGTGTTTGAAAGGATAGGTAGGTAGTATGAGTGAAGAGGGAGAAGGAAAGTAATTTTAGTAGAGGGAACATAACAAGCAAAGGCATGGAACCAAGATAGAAAGGGTGTGTGTGTGTGTGTGTGTGTGTGTGTGTGTGTGTGTATGTGTAGGGAGTAATTACAAGTGGTTCCATGCTGTAATAGCAAAAATTTTCAAAACAGCAAGTGGCAAGTGAGGTTCAAAGCAGGAGGATGACAATCGGGCTTGTATTTTAGATAAATCCCTCTATTAACAGTGGAGACTGGGATTGGAAGGGCATGAGACTAGAGGCAGGCAGACTAGTAGGAGGCTGTTGCCATAAGTCTGGTTGAGAAATTATCTGGGCCTGAGCCAGGGAAGTGGTAATTGGGATAAAGAGGAAAGATCAGAACCAAGAAATGCTTAGGAGATAAAATGAACAAGACTTGAGGATTGAGTGGATGTTGGTGGCGAGGGAGAATCAAGAACAATTCTAGGCTTCTGTTTTGTGTGATGGTATGATATTTGTCAGAGGTATTAGTTGATAGCAATAGAGGCTGACTCCAGTTGACTAAAGAGAAAAGCCAGTTTTTAAACGAAAGAGCATTGAGGTGCTCCCACAAGTGTTGGAAGGGTTGGAGCCTAAAGGCTAAGCTTCCAGGAACAATGCCCCAAACCATTGCAGAAGCAGTCAGATGATACAGGTAATACACGTAGAGCCAAAAAGGAAACTGCTA
Source organism: Ovis canadensis (assembly GCF_042477335.2). NCBI lineage: Eukaryota > Metazoa > Chordata > Mammalia > Artiodactyla > Bovidae > Ovis > Ovis canadensis. The sequence continues at coordinate 65,508,092 of NC_091727.1, forward strand.
CTGATGCTGCTGCAAGAGGTCAATCTTGAAAACACTGGGAAATCTCTGATAGCAAAACTGGAAGCTCTGCATAAAGCTGGTTTCCCCATGGTGCTCAGTTCTGAATCAGTCTCATGCAGATGTTTCTGAGTGGAGAAGTGAGGGTGGGGGGGCAGCAGGTAGTCCTGACTCTTACACAAGGGAGACAGAGCTCATAACATGCAAATACTTCCACATGTAAAAAGGTATTCCAATAATGAGGACAGCCACAAGTATAACACACATGGTGCTGCTGTCAGCTAATGTAGAGGATGCAAGTTTGCAATTTCCCCTGCGGTCCGGGGGTTAAGACTTGGCCTTCCAGTGCAGGGGGCATGGGTTCAGTCCCTGTTGGGGAACTAAGGTCCCACATGTTGTGGGGTGCAGCCAAAACTTTTTTAAAAGTTTTTGGGGATGAGGGTAATGAGTTCCATCTCAAACTTGTGTAGTTAGAACACTCAGCTATAGATGTCTGGAAGGTGGTTGGGGTATTTGAAGGTCCCAGCATAGAGGTAGCAGTTAAAATAACAAGAAGAGATGGGATGGTCCAGGGAGAGCATGTAAAGTGAGATGAGAAGACAGAGGATAGAATCCTAGAGTGGGAAAGAAAACTTCCCAGGATTTCTCAGTGCCCCTGTAAAAAGCCTGTAACACAGGAATGTATACAATGTAAAGATGGAGAATGTTTGCTTTCATTTCCCCTGCATTTCACTTTTTACATGCCTTGAGGATATTTCTAGTCCTTTGTCTAGCTCACTGCTGTGATCCAACGGGATGATAAAACTTCTCTTATCTCTCCAAGAGCTCCAAGCAGTGACAGCCTGGACCAGGTCCCCAGGTGAAGTGCCCAAGATTCCAGGAAGACTGAGCACTATTTCCCTAAGTATTAACACTTCAAAAGGGATAAAGCCCAGACTTTGGAGATGTCTCTAGGCTGTAAAAGCTGGAGACAGGGGACTTATCTGGCTTTTGGAAGGACATGCTGACCTTACAAAAGATTGGTATAAGAACCAGGACTCTTTCCAGCTCCTCTCCCAGGAACAAAGGGTTTTCTCTTTCCTTTTGGAGGGGAGCAGGATGGCTGTCTCTTTCCGTATATAAATGGAGAAAATCCACTGTTCTCTATCCTTTATCTTGGGGGTGAATCCACCATTCACATAGAAAGTTTCCATCAGTTCTCACCCTGTTGCCTATGGGTCCAGGTATGGTGGATTGACATGGTTATATTACTCTGGCTGTTGATCTGGTTCTGAGTATCAAAAAAACAAAAACAAAACAAAACATCTTATCCCTGATCCAGGTGTAGTCTGCTTCTTTAGTATCCATACATATATATAATGTACATAACTGTGCAAGTGGGGTAACACCTCAGACCCCTTGACAAAAGTTCTTGGCAAAACATTGGGGAAAATAAGCATTTAAATGGTGGAAGGAGGAAGAGATTTTAAAAAGAGAGTACAAATGAAATAATGCCATTTGCAGTGAGATGGATGGACCTAGAGATAATTATACTAAGTGAAGTTAGAGAGACAAATATCATATGATATTACTTATATTTAAGGCCTTAAAAATGATACAGATGCTTATTTACAAAACAGAAATGGATTCACAGATATAGAAAACAAATTTGTTGGGGACTTCCCTGTCAGTCCAGTGGTTAAGATTCCATGCTTCCAATTCAGGGGCCATGGGTTCAATCCCTGGTTGGGGAACTAAGATCTCAGATGCTGTACAGACCAAAAGAAAAAGAAAAAAAATTTATGATCACCAAAGGGGAAAGGAGGGGGGATAAATTAGGAGTTTGAAAGGAACAGATACATACTACTATATATAAATTAACAACAAGGATCTACTATGTAGCACAGGGAACTACATTCAATATCTTATAATAACCTATAATGGAAAAGAAACTGAAAAAGAACATAGATGTGTGTGTGTGAATCACTTTGCTATATACCTGAAACTATCAGTTCAGTTTAGCTGCTCAGTCATGTCCAACTTTGCGAACCCATGGACTACAGCACGCCAGGCTTCGCTGTCCATCACCAACTCCCGGAGCTTGCTCAAACTCATGTCCATTGAGTCGGTGAGGCCATCCAACCATCTCACACTCTGTCAACCCCTTCTCCTGCCTTCAATCTTTCCCAGCATCAGGGTTTTCCAATGAGTCAGTTCTTTGCATCAGGTGGCCAAAGTATTGGAGCTTCAGCTTCAGCATCAGTCCTTCCAATGAATATTCAGGACTGATTTCCTTTAGGATTGACTGGTTGGATCTCCTTGCAGTCCAACGGGCTCTCAAGAGTCTTCTCCAACACCACAGTTCAAAAGCATCAATTCTTCAGTGCTCAGCTTTCTTCCGTCGTAGCTCAGTTGGTAAAGAATCTGCCTGCAATTCAGGAGACTCTGGTTTCATTCCTGGGTCAGGAAGATCCGCCTGGAGAAGGGATAGGCTACCCACTCAAGTATTCCTGGGCTTCCCTGGTGGCTCAGCTGGTAAAGAATCTGCCTGCAATGCAGGAGACCTGGGTTCAATCCCTGGGTTTGGAAGGGTCCCTGGAGAAGGGAAAGACTACCCACTCCAGTATTCTAGCCTGGAGAATTCCATGGACTGTATAGTCTGTGGGGTTGCAAAGAGTTGGACACAACTGAGCTTCACTTTCACTTTTCAGCTTTCTTTATGGTCCAATTCTCACATCCATACATGACAACTGGAAAAACCATAGCTTTGACTATGTGGACCTTTGTTGGCAGGATAACAACCTCATTATCCTCAATGAGACTATGAGCCATGCTGTGTAGGGCCACCCAAGATGGACAGGTCATGGTGGACAGTTCTGACAAAACGTGATCCACTGGAGAAGGGAATGGCAAACCACTTCAGTATTCTTGCCTCAAGAACCCCACAACAGTATGAAAAGGCAAAGCGATGTGACACTTGGAATTGTCACAACATTGTAAATCAACTATACTTCAATAAAAAGTAAATAAAAGAAAATGCCTGAAAATAATATTGCCTACAAAACCAACAAGGATCTACTGTATAGCACAGGGAACGATACTCAGTATTTTGTGATAATCTAGACAGGAAAATAATCTGAAAAGGAATATATGTATATATATATACACACACACGCACACATATATTTATAACTGAATCATTGTGCTGTATACTTGAAACTAACACGATATGGTAAATCAACTATACTTCAATTAATAAATAAAAATAAATTTTAAAAAAGAAAGAGGGACTTCGCTGGTGGTCCAGTGGTTAAGACTTCATGCTTCCACTGTAGCAGGCATGGTTTCGATCCCCGGTTGGGGAACTAAGATCCCATATGCTATGCACAGTGTGGCAAAAAAAAAAAAAAGGAATGCCCAGAGAAGTACACAATAACCAGGCAACTGAATGAATTCCATGTGATGGAAACCTAAGAACAAGAACGTTTCAAGGGGGAGGCAATTATATGCAGTGTCAAAGGCATAGAGAGGTTTGATAACATCAAGACTGAAAAGCTCTGGCAGTTTGGAAGTCACTGGTGACTCTTCCAAAAGAAAATTCAATAGAAACATTTTTCAGTAGTTTGAGGCATGAATGAATTTGAGAAAGTAGAGGCAGCAACCATAGGCTACTACTATTTGGAGAGGCTTAACCTGAGAAGGTAAAGAGAGTAATTGGCACCTCATGAAGATTTCAAGTCAGGAAACTTTTTTTTTTTTTTTAACAGGAGAGACCCAAGCAGGTTTAAGGATAAGAAAAGGTACTATAGATTGAAATCAGAGACAGAAGGGATAATTGATGGGGCAAATTGCTAAAGGTGGTTGAAAAAGATGGCATATAGGGCCCAAGTGGGTGAGTGGATCTTGAACAGGAAGGTGGGATGGAGACAAGGATGGTTGTAAATGTAGGTTTGTCTGTAGAAGAGATTAGACAATGAATTTAATAACTAGGTGGAGGAGAGAAGGGTGGTTGGTGGAACTGACACAGAGAGAAGTTTGTGGGGCTGGTTTGGCAGACAGGAAAAGGGAACTGAGGCTGCTGGTGAGAGAGTAGTTCAGGTGATCAAGCATGACATTAAGAAAGGTTGGGAAGAGAAGGAAATGAGGCCAGGAGGGGCTGGGAGATGGGGAGAAAAAATGGAGGGTGCAAAGGACTAAAGGGGTAAAGGAGGTATATGAGGTAAAAGAACAAGTGTCCTGTGAGACCCTTACTCCTGAGGGATCAGGTGGAGAAGAGATTGTCTCAGAATGGAAAAGTGAAGGGTTCAATGTTAGAGGTGAGCAATTCTGGGCCACAGTAAAGTTCAAGATGTGGTGCTTTGGGTGCAGGTGGCTTAAGTGGAATGGGGAAGGTAACTGAGAGGGCCAAGGGACCCAGAGGTTGCTGGTTGTGTCATCTCCATGGACAATGAGATTTCCCAGTATGAGTACCAGGAATTAGGAGGGCATGGGGGAGGCACCAGTCTCCTTATTTAAGAAGGGAGGAGTGAAGGATACCTAAGAATTTTCTCAGCAGACTGACATGGAGAGGATGACCAGTCTAGATAGAGCAGATTAAGAAAAGGCATGGCTGGAAGTGTGAAACAGCCTGATCTTTTCAGGGAACTGAAACCAATATGAGTGTGAGCACAGAGATGTGGCAGCAGATGAGGCTGGATTAGCAAGTGGAGCTGACATTGGAGGCACAGCCACTGAGAGGTCTTAAGCAGAGCATTGACATCATTCTGATTTGTGTTTTAGATTTTCTAAGGTGAAGTGTGGAAAACTAGAGTCAGGTAGGGTTAGAAACCAGTTAGATATAGTAGTGTGCTATTTATAAAATAGATGACTAATAATAATAGACCTACTGTATGGCACAGGGAACTCTACTCATTATAATTGCCTATATGGGAAAAGAATCTGAAAAAGAAGGGATATATGTGTACATATAGCTGTTTCACTTTGCTGATTTCCTAGGCAAGAATACTGGAGTGGGTTCCCATTTCCTTCTCCAGGGAATTTTTCCGATCCAGGGCTCAAACCCATGTCTCCTACATTGCAGGCAGATTCTTAACCATCTAAGCCATCAGGGAAGACCCATGTGCCATGTCACTTCTATATGGGAAAAGAATCTGAAAAAGAAGGGATATATGTATACATATAACTGTTTCACTTTGCTCTACAGTAGAAACTAACACAGTATTGTGAATCAACTATATTCAAATAAAAATTTGAAAGAGAGAAACGAGTTAGAGGGCTCTGGCAAGTGCCTGGGCCAGTACCAGGGAAGTGGCACTGACAGAGGAGGTGGAAGATGAATTTCAGAGCTATTTTGATATCACAATTGTGTTTTTGCAGCTCTACACCCTTTCACCTATTTTCAGCATATGCAGTATGAAGCCTGCTAGGTTTATCCTTTCAGTTTATGTATTTTATGGTTCAGCTCTTCATCATAGAAGCTTTGATATTATCAGTAATATCTCCATTTTGTCCATTGTATAGGACAGGGTATGCACTTATCAAAGATTTTGGTCTCAATGAATTTACTTGTCTTTGCTTTCCCCACCCGCTACCAAATCCCTCAGTTAATCTGAGGCTAGAATATGGGGTTGGGCTGTTTCCCTCTTTTTGTGCTCTATTGCCTGGAGCTCACATGTGGCAAATCCAAAGGGCTAGTATGGTATATGAGAGTTGAACTCAGTATGTGAAACTGACAGCCTCTAGTTAGCACTTTGCCTCCTTTTCCAGGGTTACTCTGCCATTTGTTGCAGGTAGGATTCTAATGTGGTCCCCAGGATTCCTGCCCTCCTGGTGAATACACACCTTCTCCCAGATCTTTGCTCAAAAACTAATCTAGGTGCTGCTGTGAAGGGATTATGCAGATGTAATTCAGAATCATCTAACTTAAAAAAGAAACAAACACCTAGATTATCCTAAGTGAGCTGACCTAACCAGCTGGTCTCTCTTTAGTCACAGAAGACAAATACTGTATGATTTCACTCACATTAATGTAGTCAAATTAATAGAAACAGAAAGTAAATTCCAGGGGCTGGGGAAGGGGGAAATGGGGAGTTGTTTAATGAATCTAGAGTTTCAGTTTTGCAAAGTTTAAAAGTTATAGAGATCTGTTGCACAGCAGTGTGAATATACTTAGCACTACTGAACTGTATACTTAAAATGGTTAAGATGGTACATTTTAAGTTATTTTTTATCACAGTTTTTAAAAAGTGGGAGAGATGGGGCTCTTTCTGGTGAGATTCAAAGTGCAAGAGGAATTTGACCTGAGGGAGATTCTCCATTGCTGACTTTTTGGGTTACCTCTACCAGCTGAGAGTAGCTTCCAAGATGACTACTATTAAAGATGTGGGAACTGTGGTCCTATGACCACGAGGAACTAAAATTCTGCCACAACCACATAAGTTTGGAAGAATATCTGAAGTCTCAGATGAGCCTACAGCCTGACATCTTCATTTCAGCTGATGAGACCCTAAGCAGAAGACCCAGTTAACCTGTGCCTGGATTTCTTTCTTTCCTTCTCTTTAAAAAAAAAAAATTATTTATTTGGCTGCACCAGGTCTTAGTTGTGACGTGTGGGATCTATTTCCCTGACCAGGAATCAAACCCAGGCCTCCTACATTGGGAGCACGGAGTCTTAGGCACAGGTAAGTCCCTGTGCCTGGATTTCTGATCCATGGAAACTGAAAAAATAAATGTGTGTGTGTTTGGTATATGTTTTTAAATGAAAATTTTATTTATACACTGTATATAGAAGTAGATACATAAATTCGTGTACAGTTTATTTCCAAAAGTGTGCAAGAAATTGCTATTATTTATTTACAAACCAAACCACATATTGCAGTCCGTGGACTTGGGATGAGAAGTGAGGTTCTAAATACAAATGGTTTTACACGCCTGATTTGAAACAGAGAAAAAGTATAAACTACAGCAGTCTGGTTTGCAAGTATTAATCTCATGACACACCATGATTATAAAATTTCTAACCCAACATGTGTACTTATCACAAATTCCATAAGGATTTTTCATCATCTCTAGATGTAGAGTTTGTAACACTTTTCAGAAACAGCAGCTAAACATTTTGTCATGTCATAATTGATTAATAAAGAGTGATTATAAAAACAACTTTCTTTACCAGATTAAAAAAGTACTAAAAGAAATGAAATTTGTGATTACTAGCATATCAACACTTTATTCTAGAAATGCAAAGTTATTAATGGAACTGGCAATTGTTCTTTATTGGAGTATTCAACAGAACTGTCTATTGCTGATAGTAATGATTTCATTTTTCAAAGACTTCACATTTGAAGACCAAGGACCTACTGTATAGCACAGGAAACTATATTCAATATCTTATAATAACTTACAATGGAAAAAAACCTGAAAAAAATATATGTATGTATAACTGAATCACTTTGCTGTACACCTGAAACTAACACAACACTGTAAATCAACTACATTTCAATTAAAAAAAAAGAATTCACAGAGTCCCCTGGTGGCCTAATGGTTAGGAGTCTGAGGTTTCACTGCCGTAGCCTGGGTTCAATCTGTGGTCAGAGAACTGAGATCCCACAAGTGGAGCAGTGCAACTAAAAAAGAAAAAAATGATGAAAAGCAATTACAATATCCTGCTGCTAAGTCGCTTCAGTCATGTCCGACTCTGTGCGACCCCATAGATGGCAGCCCACCAGGCTCCCCCATCCCTGGGATTCTCCAGGCAAGAACACTGGAGTGGGTTGCCATTTCCTTCTCCAATGCAGGAAAGTGAAAAGTCAAAGTGAAGTCGCTCAGTCGTGTCCGACTCTTCGCGACCCCATGGACTGCAGCCTACCAGGCTCCTCCGCCCATGGGATTTTCCAGGCAAGAGTACTGGAGTGGGTTGCCATTGCCTTCTCCGCATTACTGTATACATATATATATAAATACCTATTATTGAGTCATTCATAAAGCAATATCTCTCACAACATGAAATGTACAATAATTAAAACTGCAATTTCTGAAGGCATTTATTTTTTTATATATTTTTATATTTATTTATTTGGCTGCATTGGATCTTAGTTGCAGCATACAGGATCTTTGCTGCCTCACGTGGAATAGAACCCCAATTCTCTAGCTATGGCACGCTCAGGCCCCTGAGTACTCGGGCTCAGTTGCTCTGTGGTGTGGGGGATCTTACTTCCCCAACCAGTAATCAAACCCATGTCCCCTGCATTGCAAGGCAGATTCTTAACTACTAGACCACCAGGGAAGTCCCTCTGAAGCCATTTTATAGAGGAAATTATTGTTTTAATTAATTTATTTATTATTTTTGGCTGCCTTAGGTCTTCGTTGCTTTTGTGCTGTCTTTCTCTAGTTGCAGAGCACAGACTTCTCATTGTGGTGGCTTCTCTTGTTGCAGAGCACAGGCTCCAGCCTCTGCAGGCTTCAGTAGCGGCCCCATGCGTGCTCTAGAGTGAGGGCTCAGTAATTGTGGTGCAGGGGCTTAGTTACTCCACTGCATGTGGAATCTTCCTGGACCAGGGATTGAACCCTTGTCCCCTGCATTGGCAGGTGGATTCCCAGGGAAGCCCTCTGAAGGCATTTTAAACAAAATGTTTAGACTTTTACCTCTAGCAGAGACATTGCACATAATCTATTTAAGATTTTAGTAACTTTTATCTTTTTATCCAGTTTCAATAATACTGGCCCAGAAATTATATACATACATACATACACACACACACACACACACACACACACACACACACACACACACACATATATATATATATACATATTTTTTTAAACTTGTTTTGGTCACGTAGCTTGCAGGATCTTAGTTCCCTTACCAGGGATTGAATCTGGGCCTTTGGCAGTGAGAGTGCAGACCACTGGACCACCAGGGAGTGCTTGCTTCAGCAGCACATATACTAAAATTGGACCACCATGAAATTCCTTCCCTTCCATTTTTAACTAGACTCTTTGAGTATCATGTAAAATTAACATTTTACATTCTGTTGTACTACCTATGTCTAATGGCTCTCTATGTATTAATACAAAAGTGTAAAATACTGCAATAAACTTTTCTTTTTATACATTTATTTTTTGGCAAAAATTTTTTATTTTAATTTATATACTGTTAGAACCTAATAATTTCAGATTGCATTATGACAGGGCATATTTCTTTAAAGTATTTTATCATCCAGCTTCACAAAGACACATTAAAAATTGTCTTTCTGAATAGAACAGTATTGACATTTTCCCTCTAAAATAACACAAAATTTTAAAAAAGTTAACATTTAAACACATAATCCATTTAAAAAATGGGCAGATGACCTGGACAGACATTTTTCCAAAGAAGACATATGGACAGGCACATGAAAAGATGCTCAACATTGTTAATCATCAGGGAAATGCAAATTAAAACTACAATGAGATATCACCTCACACCTGTCATAGTGGCTGTCATCAAAAAGAACACAAATAAATGTTGGCAAGGATATGGAGAAAAAGAAACCCTCATACAGTGTTGGGGGAATGTAAATTGATGAAGCCATTGTGGAAAACAGTATGGAGGGTTCTCAAAAAACTAAAAATAGAACTGCTATATGATCCAGCAATTCCAATCCTGGGTACATATCTAAAGACAATGAAAACACTATTTGAAAAGGGACATGTATCCCAATGTTCACAGGAGCACTGTTTACAATAGCCAAGGTACGGAAGCAACCTAAGTGTCCATGAACAGATGAATGGATAAAGAAGATATGGTATATGAATACAAAATGGAATACTTCTCAGCTATAAAGAATGAAATTTTGCCATTTGCTACAACATGGATGGACCTGGAGGCTATTATGCTTAGTGAAGTAAGTCAGAGATAGATAGACAAATATTGCATGATATCAATTACATGTGGGATCTTAAAAATAAAGCAAATAAATGAACATAATGAAACAGAAATAGACTCACAGATATAGAGAGAACAAACTAGTGTTTACTAATAGGGAAAGGGGAGGGGAGAGGCAAGAGGTAGGGAATTAAAATGTACAAACTACTATGCATAAGATAAATAAGCTACAAGGATATATTGTATAGCACAGGGAATACAGTCAATATTTTATAATAACTATAAATGGAATATAAACCTTTAAAAATTGTCACTATATTGTACACCTAAAACCCTATATAATATTGTACATAAACTATACCTCAATAAAAAAATAGTAAAGTAAAATAAAAATGTGTTTCAGGGAAGTCCAAAGACTTCTGTGCACCATGGTTTCACACAAAGTACATGTAAATGCTTCTAGAACATGGAAAAGTCATTTCAACAGTTATTATTAATATACACTGGCTCTCTGACAACACGTGCCATCTAATATAGATGCACAAGATTTTTAACTCATTCTTGCCTGGAGAATCCCAGGGACGGGGAGTCTGGTGGGCTGCCGTCTCTGGGGTCGCACAGAGTCGGCCACGACTGAAGCGACTTAGCAGCAGCAGCAGCAGCAGCAGCAGATACATTTTAAATTGTTTAAAAATAAATAACTTTGCAAAAGAATAGTTTAAATGTATTACATTAATTTGATAACAAGCTTACAACTGTGCAATAATTCTTAATATGAATAGCTTATAGTGAACACAAATGGTATTATTATAATAGCCTCCATCTTCTTATTAGGTGGAAACATCAGAAAATGGGAGAGGAGTTTCCACAACAAGGTATAATCAGCATCTGCCAAAACTCAGTATTTTCCTCTCAAGTCAAAAGAAATAGTGCCATGATATTATGGCTTTGTGCCTTTTCTTGGTAATATCTCAATTCTGACCTTAAAGAACAAATAGAGAAAAAAATAGGGATACAGATATGTTTGAATGACAAAGCAAATAAATTTGACTTAAGACTTTTACCCTTAAAAAAAAAAAAAGACTTTTACTCTTGTGGTTAAATGAGGCTAGGGAAAACTTAGTGACAAAGGAAGAAACATCTTGAATTACATGTGTCATCTTAGATAGAAACATTTTTCTTGTGCAAATGGAAACATTTTCTAGATAGGGCAATATCAAAACACTATGTTACAGCATTGTGCAATGAATAAACACTCTGCATTTCAAAATAAAAAAATATTAGGGATAATCACCCCCATGACTACTGAATCAGAGGTAAAATGTTTAATGATTTCAAATTACTCAAGACTTGGCTAAATTTAAAATAAACAAGTAAAAAACTTTCAAAAATGGCAGTACATATGATAGGCAAGAAGACTTCCATATATCTCATATGGTTTAATATTTTTCTTACACAATGCTTCAGAATTTCCACACTTTTTTCCACTACAGTCTTTGGTGGGGGCAGAGGTCAAATCTAGCACATTTTACTAGTGACTACATTAAGGAGAAATATAAATCCAACTGCAAAACAATGTTTTCTTTTTATCTAAGTCAATTCCAAACCTAATGTAAACTTTAATATTGCAAGAGAATCCTCCAATCCATTTATGCAAATTAGTGGTACAATCAAGTTCTACCAAGAAAATGTTGACTAAACTGAGATAAAGCGTTCACCATAGGAAAGCACAGATGTAAAAACTTGCTACCATAGGAATCTAAATTCATGTAATATTTATTTAATAATAGTTCTAGTTCCATAGGTCTTTATATGTTATGTCAATTTGTATCAGTGTTTATAAAGACAGAAAAGGCAACAATTTCTATATTGGCAGGCTACATTTCTTCAAGATTTTTAAATGCAAGGCCATTTTTATAAAATATAGAAATCACTGGATGAAAATGAAGGCAACAGAAAAACTGAACTTTTCACAACCAAAAGATTAGCACAACCTTAAAAACAATTTAGAAAAAAATTGTCATAAAAGATAAATTGCAGATCTTCATTTTATTACCCAATCTATGTCAATTCATAATTCTAAATCTTTCTACAGTATAAGATTAAAGATCTTTTTTAGTGTAATGTAAATTCTGCATTTTATCACATGGGCATGTTTCTTCAACATTATCTTTTGAAAACAGGCCACTTAAATAGACCACAATTTTTATTCTAAAAATTTCTTTCAGCTTAACTTCAGGTTGCATACAGGTGAAATGTGTTCTCAATGCATAAAAATCACAATGGATAGCAGCAAAGGACTTGGGGAGGCATAGATTAAGGAGAATCTGATAATTTACATTGTCATTATTTTGCATATGATAAAAGACAACTCACACTTCTCAAACCTTTTGGTTCTTTTTAAAGAACCAAAAATGATCTCAAGACATGTTGGCAATACTTCCTCACCCCTAAACAAATTGGCTTTTCTTTTCACTTTAATTTTGAACAGTTATGGCAGTGAAAGATTTTGATAGTAATGTAAGTTTATAAACTATAGTCCAGTCTCATTTCTGGAACCTGAAGTGCAAGATGGAGGGTTCTCCTAATCTTTCAATAATTCTTCATTTTGTTTGGCAAAAGCAGTTTGTTAAATAAATCTATTCTGATATGCTGACATATAACAAAACAGCACAGGTGTGGCAAAGAATGCACCTGCAGGAATCTTGATACTTGATTGGTCAGTCTGACAGGGTAAACTGCATATCCAGGTAACGGAGACCTTGAATAACAAAAAGCTCTATTTTCCCAGTTTCTGGCTGAATGCTTAATTAGATCAGCAAATTGTCCATCCATATCTGGTTGTTCATAAAAGCAAAACCTAACATTTGAGCACTCAATTCTAGTGTAAAGTGTTTTACTATGGGAGTGATAGCTGGAGCTTAAAAGATAACAGTCATCAGAACTAGCTGGAGCAAGAAAAGAACCATCTGGCATTTTTGCTAGATTTCCTTCCTTCTCCCAGCATGTGATTGGTCCCCAGCACTATCCTTATTTCGCAAGTTTTTTCAACTCCTCTGTAAAGCTTGTCACAATCATAAGACCACTACTTTCCATTGAGTCATAACTCTTGCAACCACAGGAGCAGAGTCAGGATCAAAATTCATATGATAGCACACATACTTTCAAACACATGGACATCTGTGCTGGTAAGTCCAGCGATGTTCATTTGGATTTGATTATTCTGTAGTGGTGAGTGTGGAGGGACATCCTCATGACTCACTCTTGGGCTTTGCAACGTGACACCTGTGGTGTCAATGAACAAGCTATACACAGACGGATCCACAAAGTTTTCTAGGGCAACGACTAGGTCCTTGTCTTCTGGATTTTCATTTTGGGAGAAAGAGTTCTCTCTGGATTGAGAAGGAACTGCAGAAACTTACATGGGAGAACTATCCAGACAATAGCTAGGCTATCCTTCCAAAGCATACATTACCTCATTTCTAGGCACAAAATATCAAACGCAGTATTTTTTAAAATAATTTATTTATTTTTGGTTGTGCTGGGTTTTCATTGCTGCCAAGAGGGCTTTCTCTAGTCGTGGCAAGTAGGGACTGTAGGGTAAGGGAGTCAGTGAAAGCGAGGTTCGGAGAAAGAACAAGACGGGCACTTTACAGGAACAGATCACCTTTAATGAGGTGAGAAGGGGCAGTAGTCAGATTAGTGAGCTGCTGCACTAACCCAAGAAAAGAGTAAGTATATATAGGCATATATGTGGAAATCTACTGTCTTAAGGGGGCCTGTTCTTCTCCAAGGTTGTTCAGAATAGTTCTCTCTTAAACGGCTGGGGCAAGGCATTTGGAGATCTGCCAGAGGCTGGGACGGGCTGGGAGCTGGGCGTAATCAACCTGAACGTCCATTTTTTTTCTCCCAGTGAGAGAGTTCTTTGTTTTGCATGGATTGGTGGGGAGGACCCGGAGGGGATTTTGAGCCTTTCCTTCACGGACCACCCTCCATTGTTGTGCCCCGGGTTCTCTAGTTGAGGACCACAGGGCTCTAAGTGCATCTGCTCAGTTGCTCGGAGGCATGTGACATCTTCCCAGATCAGGGATCAAACCTGTATCCCCTGCACTGGCAGGCAAATTCCTAGCCCCTGTACCAGGAGGGAAGTCCCAAGGGCAGCCTTGAGGCATAAGTCCAATAACTACAGGTTCATTGAGGGAAGATGCAAATCTCCATTCTGAGATTCTAAACTCTTCAATTATTTTGTTCTCAGCACACAGTTTCAGTCTGAAGACTGAAAATATTTTCAGACATCATTCTGTGTTGGATCTGGATTGGAAGAATGAACCAAGACTTTGAATCTTACTTGCTCCATTTTGATACAGGCCTCCTCAAGAGTTTGCTGGTCAAGAGGCTAAGGGGTATGACTATAGTGATGATTGCCAAGGGAAGTGGACCTTATTGATCTTTCAGAAGTCACATCTTTAAAAACGACTGGTGCTGAGGAGAGGACACTGCATCCTCATCTGGCAGAGCTCCCAGAGGGTGCGATCCTCTTGCTTTTCTGCTTTTGTTCTGCAGAAAGCCACCTTTTTAAGGTACCCATTAGGCTTTCACTCTTTGATCTATTTTGTTCTTTTTCATCTTCCCTGTTGATATCCCAGCTGGCCATGTCTTTACCATAGCAGCTACCAAATAAGGAATCATGTTTTCCAAACTCACTGGCTAGTGATGGTTGCTGTGCTACCATGAAATCAGTTTCATCCTTTTATTCGGGTTCAACGATTTCCGGGAGGTTTTTAAACAAATTTTCTTTGTTTATGACTGGTTAGCTAATCCGGGGGGGTGGAGGTCGATCTCTCTCTGGAACAGTATCCGCAAACATCTGATGAGCCTGCGGTGCTACATCTGTGTATTCTTCCAGCTTCATTGAACCATTTGGTGGCAGCGGCCAGAGCGTGTCTCAGGCTCCCTCACCGAGCGCTGGTGCAACTGCTGCAAAATATGTATTTGTTTCAAGCCGCTAAGTTGGTGGTAATTTGTGAGACAGTAACAGAAAACTAATACACCATTAGCAGTGTTATTAAGGTGGCAAAGTTTGGAGTTGCGGTGGAAGAAGCATCTGGTTTGTTTTAGATGATTCTGAATTTTGAATTGCTACCCATAAAAGGGAGAAAACAAAACAAAACACTAAACAGAAATCGGCGTGAAAGAGAACACACAAAAGCACCCCCTTCAACACCTAGGTCACGCCTTCTTTGTCACCCTTCTCCTGAAGTGACTGTTCCCTTCTCAGATATTTACAGACACTGATGTATTTTATCACCTTTATAATGCTCTTCTTTTTTATGCTCTAGTGGCTTTCTGAGTCTAACTACCTGGGCTTCAATTTCCTTGAGGGCAAAGATCTTCCCGTTGATTTTTGCATCTCCCACAGTGCCTTGCACAGACTCTAGTAAATGTTACTTGATTGGCCAAAGAAGATGGTTTTATCTGGTAAGTCCTTCAAACTAAACCCTCCAGGTGCTACTCCTGGAAAGCACCTGGAGGGGGTTCTTGAGATTCCAACAGGGTGTAGGGGGGTGTTTCCTTATTGATTCACAGTGAGCCCCACCACCCAGCTTTTCCCAGCAGCATCCCTTGATTCCTCTCTCAGGAGAAGGAAACTTAGACACAAGTATGGATGGGCCAAATAGCTGGCCCAGCTGGCAACATAACCTGGCATTGAAGAAGAATTTTACTTAATTAGCTAAGCACCCTCTACTCAGGAAGGCCTAAACATCTGCCAGTGGAATTTGAGAAGTCTGTTATAAAAGTTGAAAAGCTGATTTTATTCACCACAGATCAAACACTTGTAGTGAGGGGTGGGGCACCGGGGGGAGTGGGGTGGGGGGAAGGTTTTACCAGTTAAATTAAGAGAAGAAGCTGGTGCCCAATTTCCAGGAAAGTTTGTGCAGTGAACTTTTTCACTGCACCTGACTTTTAATTATGGATGTAATAGAAGAAATGATCAATATTACAAGTTTCTTCTGCACTCATATCCATAATTAACAGTATGTGAACTGTCTCAAATAAATTAAAGCAAAATTTGAGGACCTAAGTTTTTTTAAAAAATAAGAGTGGTCAGATGACTAGGTAGTAGAAACATTTTGAATAAACTCACGGACTTGTTGTCTTAGATCAAGGACTATTTTTGGGGAAATAAAAAGGCTCTGAGAGCCCCAGCTTCTTGCCTTCATTGGTTTGTAATTTCTTGCTAATGTGGCAAGCTACTTTAATCCTTTCTGGAACAAGAGATGCAATATAAATTAATACCAAATGTGACAAAACGTCTGAACAGTGGACTTGAAACTGCAGGAGGATCATAAAGAACTGATTTGTTCAAGGAAGCGCAGCAGTTTAGTCTCTAGATGTGTGGTTTAGGTAGATGGCAAATGAATCAATTTATCATTGTTGAGCTGCCTTGAGTTAAATGGTATCACTGATTGTAACAATTCACAAAGCAATGTGGTGGAAATGAAGTCAACTCGGAAGGGTCATGGATTTTGAAGAATATGAATCTTTAACATTTTTATGGCTGCTGCCTTTGCAGTGCAAACTGTCAGCATGTCCCTGAGTTGTGAAGCATTTGCCGTAATACTGTGGGCAAAATTATCGTGAACACCAAGAGGATTTGGAACTTTTGGGCTATATGGCCAAAATCTGAGATGCTTGGGTTCATTTGGCCCTGAGAAACTCAATCCTTTTAATCAAAGTGCTTAAACCAATGGCTGGAATCAGAACTAACACGTGTTCAAATTGGAACTCTCTCTTTTGAATTCTAGACTTTGAAATATAACCATTTAAATTTACTTGCTCAGAATTGATTCATCATCTTTCAACTATACGAATGAAGTTGATGAAACCTGTATACACCTTTGGCATTCCTATTAAAATCTATGCTCTTTGCTAGGTAGTAGACTATACCATGGAGAAGGCAATGGCAACCCACTCCAGTACTCTTGCCTGGAAAATCCCATGGACGGAGGAGCCTGGTGGGATGCAGTCCACGGGTTCGCTGGGAGTCGGACACGACTGAGCAACTTCACTTTCACTTTTCATTTTCGTGCATTGGAGAAGGAAATGGCAACCCACTCCAGTGTTCTTGCCTGGAGAATCCCAGGGACGGGGGAGCGTGGTGGGCTGCCATCTATGGGGTCGCACGGAGTCGGACACGACTGAAGCGACTTAGCAGCAGCAGCAGCAGCAGCAGCAGCAGCAGCAGCAGCAGCAGCAGCAGCAGCAGCAGCAGACTATACCACTGGCAAAAG
Organism: Ovis canadensis; assembly: GCF_042477335.2. Taxonomy (NCBI): domain Eukaryota; kingdom Metazoa; phylum Chordata; class Mammalia; order Artiodactyla; family Bovidae; genus Ovis; species Ovis canadensis. The sequence continues at coordinate 65,525,222 of NC_091727.1, forward strand.
TATCATTCAAGTGTATAGTTTCTTTTAAACCATCCGCTTCGCTAGTAAAAAAAACTTGGTGGCTCCTGTCCCAGACAGTGCCCTAACAGCCAGTCGGGCTGACACGGCTGCTCGCATGCGCTCTAGACATAATCGTGTTTGTCGCAATGGGCCCTGCGCGGAAGGTTACATAGGAGCGATTGACTTTGATTATAGTCATTTTGTTGGTAGCACTGGTTACCGCGCTACTTCCGCGCTGGTACTTGATTGTAACAGAAAGTAGTTCCGGTCCGTGTTGTTTCGGCCGAGGAGCCGTCGCCGCCATTTCAAGACCGTGAGAGGTAGATGGCCAACCAGAGTTCTAGGGTTCGAAAGCTGTAACTGTTGCTGCTGCTTAAGCCTGCCAAAGCACTGGTACGGCTGCTGCCCTCGTGCTCCTACCTCTAGAAACATTATTGCCAGTAGTGGCGGCTGCAGGATTCAATCACCCCCTTCTTGCACTCGCTCTAGAAGCTCCAGATGGCGTCTTCCGTGGGCAACGTGGCCGACAGCACAGGTACCGGTGTCTGTTCTACTTTGGCAGACGCCCCCTTGGGGTCTCGCGCCGTCCTCTGCCTCTCATCACTCCCTCCCCTCTGGCCATCCCCATTGCATCAGTGGCATCGCTAAGCTTTTCGGCGTCTAGCGGCATCTGATCTGGGTTTTCTGCTGTCGTCCGTTCCTAAAACATTTTCTCTCGCTTGCTTGCTTTTTGCTTCCTTTCTTGCTTTGTAATCCTATACATTTTCTAGCCTTCTGCTCTCTCGGGACCCTTCTACACCTGCGCGCTTAGACTGTCTCAGAATGGACTGCATTGGAATCCCTGCCCTTCTCGCTGCCTTTCATTCTCCTTCGCAGTCGTTTTCTCCCCAGTTCAGCTCACCGCCCCCTTCTCTTCCCCCTCCACCCCGCTCCCTTTAGCCCGATTTGGTGGTCCTCTGTCAATCTAGGGCGGAGGTGCCGTTCCAATGTAATCGTATCCTCACTTTGCATCACCCCAAGGACGAGCGCAAGCTCCTGGGTGCGCTCCGAGTAACCTCTCCAGCAGGGGATTTTGAGCAGCACCGCGCCTGGCAGCGCCTGTGTGCTGTGCCTTGGGTTGAGCGGCCCCGGTTTCGATTGGAAATTTCCAGGGGTTTCTTTTGCCATCGCCCAATTCCACTCGCTGCCCCCAGCCTGGATTTCCCACCCTGTCCTCCTCCCTCCGCTCCCGCGGGGAGCCACACCCTTTCCTTCGCGTGGTTGCCAGCCCTGCGGTCCGTTTCCTACCCTCGGGGAGAAACCACTCTAGTGCGGGGGCTTCGGCGTTGACCATCCTGCCCGCCCAATTCTCGCTTTGTGTTACTTTGTCCTTGTATTCCTCCGCCGCCGTCTCTGGGTCTTCCATCCCCATTCTTTAGCCCGGTATTTCTTTATTCATAGGGGGTATATTTTTTTGAGTTTTCATCCCTGCTTGAAGAGTTTGTAAAGCAACTGGAGTGTAGCTGCACAAGTGCAAGGCGGTTGCCCTTTTAGACAATTAGTCTGAGAGCATTTAGTACTAAAAATAAGAAAACTCCAAATTATAGGAGTGTCCTTCAGCTGCCTTTCCGTATTGAGGCTATTTGGGGCGGGAGGGAAGGGGGGATTGGGCTGCGGTTCTAAGGTTTCCCACGAGGTTATTTTTTTGGTTTCTCAGTTGAGATGTCAAGGGTTTTATTGTTCTTGGACATTGTGCACTAAGAGATGAATCTTCAATTGTATCTTATATTTGACTGTAGGTAGTGAGATTGGTAGTGTTCCCCTCTCGCTCAGGGATTTTTTTTTAAAGATTTAAGAGTCTGTCCTAGATTCTCTTGTTCTAGCTTGCCCTTTTCTTTATTTTTTGGCCGCACCATGCGGCTTGCGGGATCTTAGTTCCCTGGACCAGGCATGGAACCTGTGCCCCCTGCATTGGGAGCGCATAGTCTTAACCGCTAGACTACCAATGAAGCCCCTGCTTGCCGTTTTCTGCCTGTTATTTTATTTGAGAAAGTTGTCATTTCTAGTGTTAAAATAGCAGATAGGCGGCTTTTGAAAAGTTGATAAAGTATGGGTTAAAAATAAGGAGCAAGGAAGGGAGTTCTAGAGACTTGTTTAAAATAGATAGAGTGAATAGTGAAGTCGCTCAGTCGTGTCCGACTCTTTCCGACCCCATGGACTGTAGCCTATCAGGCTCCTCCGTCCATGGGATTTTCCAGGCAAGAGTGCTGGAGTGGATTGCCATTTCCTTCTCCAGGGGATCTTCCCGACCCGGGAATCAAACCCGGGTCTCCCTCATTGCAGGCAGACGCTTTACCATCTGAGCCACCAGGGAAGCCCCAAAATAAATGGGACCGAATTGAACAGAAGCAGAGTGAGCTGGGAAACAATAGCAGTCTGGAATTCTCCAGGCCGGAATACTGGAGTGGGTAGCCTTTCCCTTCTCCAGGGGATCTTCTCAACCCAGGGATCGAACCCAGGTTCCCCACATTGCAGGCAGATTCTTTACCAGCTGAGCCACAAGGGAAGCCCATAAGAGGTATAACCGTCCACAAATGTGGATGCAGGTCTCTCTGCTCTTAACGTTAGTGGTCAGCTAGCTGTGCCTTGTTAGGAAATTTACTTTACTTTCCTGAGTATACAGTTCATTTGCCAGGTCTAATGATTGAGGGTCTAGGCTCAATATTAGCTTCTCACTTGGAGCTTGGTAGAATTTAAGTATTTAATTTGTAGAAAGTTTCTTACTCTGTCTCGTGGAAGTACTGTGGTCAAATTCCCAAGTAATGTATCATTGTTAAAGTATTTACACTTGAGACTTAGGCAGCTTGTTGTTGTTTTCCATCTCTGGGCTTTAGCTGTATATTCTTTATCTTTTTGTATCTGAACAAAGTTACACACAGCAAAGTACATTCATTTATTATTAATTTAGTTGCACTTTATTGAATGGTTTTATATTTTAGCATTTCTCCATTCTTTAAAAAATTCATTGCAGTTGTAGGTTTATACAGGGTTGTTTGCAGTGTTTTAGTCCTTTTAGTCAGTATCAGAGCTCTTTAGAAAATGCTAGTGTTAAACCATCGTGGGTGGGATTTAGCTAATTTGGTCTCAGTGTGAGTTTGGAATGGTTACAGGAGCAATATAATATAATCTTGGATTTTGATTTAAAATGTTTGACCCCTTTAAATATTTTGGCTCTTGACAGATGAATTCATCTTGTTTATCAGCTGTTTTAAAAATAGCACCTTGACTTTTAGTTTTTTCCCCTTATGCCTGTTTCTAGTGTCACCCTTAAAATAATTTAAAAATTAAGTTGTGAAATAATAAAAAAGCATGAATATAATTTGAAGAGTTAACCACACATCTGGTGTCCCCACCCAGGTTAAGAGGTAGATTGTTACCAGTACCCCCCCCCCCAATCCAACCTAAAACATGGGACAAAGTATTAAGTTTCCCAGTAGGTTATTCTGACATTATTACATCTATGTGACCTCGCAAATCACATGTTTTATATTTCGTTTCTCTATATTAACTGAAGTATAAGGAGTGTTTAGTAGTGAATCTTTAGATGCTACATCTGATTTGTATTTTAAAATACCAAGTATTTTTGGTCATAAAATATCTCATTTGCAAGTAAATATTTCTGTGTAGGCGGGGAATTCTAAAAATGCCAATTCTGCACCTGATGTTAACTTGGGGGTATCGATAATGTGCAGAACATTCTAGTGCTTTACATAGTTTCAAGCGTTTTCATCTTTAAGTTTAATATACCATATTTTTACATTTTTTTGTTTGCATTTCTAACTTTTTGTTTTCCCCCCTCCTTCCCTCAAATGTTTTGATGATTCTCCAGAACCAACGAAACGTATGCTTTCCTTCCAAGGGTTAGCTGAGTTGGCACATCGTGAATATCAGGCAGGAGATTTTGAGGCAGCTGAGAGACACTGCATGCAGCTCTGGAGACAAGAGCCAGACAATACTGGTGTGCTTTTATTACTTTCATCTATACACTTCCAGTGTCGAAGGCTGGACAGGTAGGAGATGTGGGGGTGATGCTGGTGATTGCTGCCTCTGAGTGCTGAGCTTGAAAAATGTTATTTAAATATCTGAACTTGAAATTTTTCCAGTTCTGGGTTTCACCTGGAGCCACCAACGCACATCTGCTCTCTTGCCCACTTGTGATAGGCCCAGCTGCCAGTTTTCTTCCCTTCTTTGGTGGTGGTGGTTGTATTATTGGTATAACTAGGAACCTTTTCTAGATTTTTCCACCTACGTCGGCTGCTTTTTTAGAACTCTTTTTCAGGTAATAAATTATTCTTGGTCTACATCTGAGCATCCAGTCTCACCTTTGTAAGATGTATCACCTTGAGGGACAGAAGTGTTCAGAGATAATAGTGTATATGTTGCGGTAGGAGGTGCATATGTAGTTCAAGTTGCAAATGCCATCATTAAATCATTATGATGTACTACTTTTAGCTAGTCAGTTGAATTAATCAAAAGGGAAGAATTTGTGTTCTTGGCCTTTTAATAAATTGTCACTGGCTTATTTAGACATTTAAAGATGTGCATCATTGAATTTTATCAGTAGATGGAAAATGAGACTCATGCACATAGCGTTTTCATTCTTGATCTTATTGATCATTGTTTACAATGAGGCAGTTTGGTAATGAGACTAGTTAAGAATTTTCTCTCTTAAGAAAAAAGTGTTCTGATTTGAACTCCAAATGCCTCCACGTCTGAAAAACTTTGATTTCCACAATTTTTCCTTCTATGAGCTAGTTAAAAGATAATATATTATTATATAATGATCATTACACAGGATCTTCAAAAACTGTTGCATAAGGGCCATGCCTTCTTTCTATAACATGCATACCCATGCATCAACACTTTTCCCCTTTTCCAGATCTGCCCACTTTAGTACTCTGGCAATTAAACAGAACCCCCTTCTGGCAGAAGCCTATTCAAATTTGGGGAATGTGTACAAGGAAAGAGGGCAGTTGCAGGAAGCAATTGAGCATTACCGGCATGCATTGCGTCTCAAACCAGATTTCATCGATGGTTATATTAACCTGGCAGCTGCTTTGGTAGCAGCAGGCGACATGGAAGGGGCAGTACAAGCTTACGTCTCTGCTCTTCAGTACAATCCTGTAAGTATAATTTTAATGGTTATTATTTTCCTTTCACAAAAGCCTAGAAAGAAGCATAGTTTGATACTTTAGACACTAAAATAGGTTTTTTTGCATGGAATAAAGTCAAGAGTTTGGAAATGTTTAGTTACTTAAAATGATGAAATTGCTTTGACCCAGACCTGTGTTGTCGTCTTTAAAAAATTCATTTTATCTAGCAAGTTATTAGCATAAAAATTACCTTATTGCAAGAGAGTCTTACATCTATTTTTAGAATGCCTGTAAAAGTACAGAACACATGATATTGTTTCTTTGGGCTCTTTTGATTAAATTTGGATAATTTCTGCTATAATGTATTCACAGCAGGTAATTGAGTTTCAAGGAATAGTGGTAGCAGGGCCTTAATCTGTAATATAGACTAGTTAAAATGAGATGTCAATATATGGATCCATAACATGAAAACTAGGCTGCAAATTTTTTTCCTCAATATCCTATTCTCTCTTCTTTCAACATAATTAGAAGTGGTAAAATAGAGGTAATAGTATGCACACAAGGCTTTTGATTAGTCCTTAAAATTTTTTTTTATCTAAATTGCAGATGTTTTCTGGGAAGCAAGTGAGGCCCAGTTGGCGGACACGTTCAGTGTGTTAGGGTCTCTGAAAGGTACACAGAAAAAGTAAGACTTGCCCTTAGAACTTTTGATGTAGTTAAGGAAATAAGATAGACATAAATTTAAGAGGAAAGTGATAGAGAGATTACAGGTTCCAGAAAAAAATTTAGGGATATGTTTCTAAGCTATGTCATCAACTTTTAGCTTTGCAGCAACCCAGGAAGTGGTTAATAGTTAACTGTTATGGCTACCATTTATTTAAAGTCTACTGTGTGCTCAGACACTGTGCCAGTCAGACATTGGTCTTTCTTAATGCTCACAATGATCTTTCAAAGTAGATGGTATTCCAGTTTTATCACTTAAAAGTAATGGAGGGGTTATGTAACTTGGGAGCAAATAGAATGATGAAGTGGATATTGAAACCTGAGTCTGAATATCTTGAAAGCAAACATTGAAGAGAGGAAGAAAGACAAGATAAAAAGGGGAAGAGGTGCTCAGAGGGCACTCATTCCTCAAGATAGCCCTTGAGCACAGTGTGAAAACCATTCTGCTATCCCTTAATCCTTATTTTACAGGTAGGAGACTGAAGCTTAATTTAGTTTATGCAAAGATCTGAAATCACTTTTTATCAGGACATCTATTAACAGTTGTTTTTTTTGAGTTAATTTTGAGTGTAAAATTTTAAACTTTATTTATTGTTTTTTGTATGGATACAGTGTATCCTTGGAGGTAGCTGATACTAATTTCTTAGGTATCCTTTTGGAGATACTCAGTGGGTATATATGTAAATTTAAAGGACTTCTTGTAATTTTTATTGCAGTACTGTCTAGCTAGTTACAGAAAGTTTTAGGTACCCCTGTATGTGCTGCTTGGACCTTGTTCTTGCCAAGGTTCAGGGCTCACTTGTGCATCTAACTGTGATAGTAAGTCCTTTTCCTTTATTAATTAGGTTGGTCCCATCCTTCACTTGTTGATTGCATAGACATTCATTTGTGTCCTCTTACCTAGCCGTGGGCCCAAACGTCTTGAACTCTGCTCCCCTTTGCTCAGGTTTCCACATGTGTGGCAGAGCAGTCATTGCTGCTGACAGTATACCAAACTGCAGGAGTATGATGAGAAAGAAAAACTAAAGTGGGAGACAAAACCATGCATTTCAGTATCTAACCTGTTAACAGAAAGCTTATCATTGTGCCCTACCAAAGAAGTAAGATAATATGAAAATAAGTCATGGGATTACCCTTGAAGGTATTGAACAGCTCTGCGTTCCCTGCTTTTGTTTCTACTAGTGAAAGGTTCTGCTTTATTTCTCTGTCTTACCAGTGAGAATGAGAAAAGAGATTGTGCCTACTGCCTTGATTTCACCTAAATATATCGTAGTGATCATGCTTTAATTCATTTCAGGGTATCTTGTCTTAACTAGATTTAAGAGCTTCCCAGTGCACTCTGTGCGTGCTCAGTTGTGTCTGACTCTGATACTATGAACAGCCTGGAGGCCACTCAGGCTCCTCTGCCCATGGAATTTTCCAGGCAAGAATACTGGAGTGGGTTACCATTTCCTCCCTGGGATCTTCCCAACCTAGGGATCGACCTCGCATCTCCTGTGTCTTCTGCATTGGCCCGCAGATTCTTTACCACTGTGCCACCTGGGAAGCTCCTAACTAGATTAAAGCTTACTGTCAAATGTCTTTGTCAATTCAGGACTGACAGAGAAACTTAAGTCTGTCCTTAATTGTGCTTCTGTCGCAGTGCATTGCTGGCCTGAATCAGAGTTGTAGTTGGCCTTCTGTGAGAAATAGTTAAACTCAGGTTATTCTGGTTTTGCTGTAGTGAAAAAGTAAAATGTTATGGCGGTAGTCTTGGCAACATGTTTTCTCTTTTTCGTTTGTCTCTTTAGGTTAATGGTATGTCAATTTGGAAGTTATTCTCTGACTTGGTTATAGAAATTACTTTTAAGAAGTAGAGCTGTTTCATATTTTTACATTCTGAATTGGCTTCCATAATGTTGGGTGATTTAATAATTTCACTAAAATTTTAGTCCATCGTATTTGAATGTACTATTGCAGCTGGTAATCTTCACATGATGACTCACTAGAGTTGCTCATACTTGACAATCCCTTTTATGAATTATGTTTAAAATGTTCTTTGTAAAATGGCTGTAACCCTGAGTTGCTATAAGGAGCCCTGTTTCTGATTCTGTAGGTTTTGATTGTGGAAGCATAGCACTGAGATCTGCTGGCATCCTGACCATCAAGTGTTACTGTCTTTTGTTATTTGTTACTGTTGCAAGCCTCACTCATACAGCTAAACTGTAGAAAAACTTATACAGTCATCCGTTGGTATCCATGGGGGATTGGTTCCAGAATCTGTGGGTGCTCAAGCCCTTAGTATATACCTTACCACTTAAATAAAGTGGTGTAGTATAGTTGGCTCTTCATGTCCATGGCTTCCTCACACAAAGATGCGGAGGGTTGATTGTATTTCTATCCCTCTCTGCTTTGCTTTTTTTTAAAGTTTGCTGTGCATATGTCACATTTAAATATTTGAGTACTTATTGTATGTACAATACTTTGTTAGGAACTGGGGAGATGTGTTGGAGGGGGTTGTGGATTATAGCATGAGCAGGACCTGACCCATAAAGGAAAAAAGTTGTAAGCTCCTCAGATGATTATTATTAGAGTATTAATCATGAGGTTTTCTCGAGTAGATGCTTATAACCTAAGCATTCTGTAGAAGGTAAATAGCAAGTAGACTTCCTTGTCTGAAGTGGTGAGTCAAGTAGTAACAAGAAGTAAGCGTAGTAGAGGAGAGTCAATTGGAAGATTTAGAAAGAATAGAGAGGCTGAGGAGTTTGAATTTAATTTGAGAGGCAGTTGAGAACTACTGTAGGCTTTTATCCAGAGAAGGCAGTGGCACCCCACTCCAGTACTCTTGCTTGGAAAATCCCATGGGTGGAGGAGCCTGGTAGGCTACAGTCCATGGGGTCACACAGAGTCGGACACGACTGAGAGACTTCACTTTCACTTTTCACTTTCATGCACTGGAGAAGGAAATGGCAACTCACTCCAGTGTTCTTGCCTGGAGAATCCCAGGGACGCGGGAGCCTGGTGGGCTGCCATCTATGGGGTCGCACAGAGTCGGACATGACTGAAGTGACTTAGCAGCAGCAGTAGGCTTTTATCAACCCGATTTTATTTCCCATCTATGTTGGGTGTCGGGGGTGGGAGGCTCTAGGAGGATAGGTGGGAAATAGATGCTATCTTAGGAAGGGTTGTTGTACAGGAAATTCTTACTCATTTCCATCTTACCTTTATTCATACTATTTTCCCTTGTCTACAATGCCCTCCTCTTTTGTCTGTTAAAACCCTACTCATCCTTTAAGGCCCAGCTTTTAGTGTCTCCTTTGAGTTCATTTACTTCTCTAAAATTCTTTACAGTTATGTGGCTGGTTAATATGTATGGGTTTAGTGTTGCATGAACAAAAGTTTGCTATAAGAAACTTACCAGATTAACCATCATTAACATCTGTATCTACTTTGTGTTTAAAAATCAGTTGGTAATTCTGAAACACTGTAGAATAGATAAAAATTATTTTGTGATCCTAACTCTTTGTTGAACTAGACTATTTTTGCAGCATTCCCTGTAATCAGAAATACTGTTAAAAGTTTAAAACTAGAAGCAGCAGAAAAGTAGCTTGTAAAATTTATCCAAGTAGAGTGAAGGCTAGGCTGTCTTGGGGAAATAAAAGTAAAACTCAGAGCAAGGACTTCCCTGGTGGCTCAGTGGTAAAGAGTCTGCCTGCCAATGCAGGAGACACAAGTTCAATCCCTGATTTGGGAAGATCCCACATGCTGAGGAGCAACTAAAGCCCATGCACCACACCTATTGAGCCTGTGCTCTAGAGCCTGGCAGCTGCAACTGCTGAGCCCACGTGAGGCAACTACTGAAGCCCGTGCACCTTAGAGCCTGTGCTGCACAAGAGGAGTCACTGCAATGAGAAGCGCATGCACTGCAACTAGAGAGTAGCCCGTTCTTCACAACTAGAGAAAAACCCATGCTGCAATGAAGACCCAGCACGGCCAAAAATAAATAAAATTTTAAAAAAGCAATGTTTTACATGGGAAAAAATATGTATGTGTTTGTCTTTCCACATAGATTGTAGGCCCTTTGAAGATAAGGATTCTATTATTTCCCCACAGTTTCAGGCATATTGTTGAATAAAGGTTTGCATAAAAGATATTAAGTTGGTGCAAAAGTGTGGTTTTTCCATTGTTGAAATTTGCTGTTTGATATTGGAATACATTCTAAATAAATGTGGTTATGTTATATACATCATTTTAATGCACATTTCTTGCATTAATTTTTTTTTTTTTTTTGGCTAATGACTTGTTAGGTTGGTGAACAAGTAATTGTGGTTTCAGACCATGGATTTTAAATCATAACTAGGCTCAAACACATTTTTGTTAATCAAAATAAGAACAATTAGAATCAACACATTTTTGCTAACGAGAAATATGTTTATTCCTGTAGCATAAAAATCCGTGCTTTGGGCTTCAATGAACTTTTGGAAAGCATTTTCTGCATTTTGCTGGTCATGAAAGCATTTTTCCTGAAAAAAGTTGTCAAGATGCTTGAAGTGGTAGTCAGTTGGTGAGAGGTCAGGTCAATATAGCAGATGAGGCAAAAGTTCGTGGCCCAGTTCGTTCAACTTTTGAAGCATTGGTTGTGCGATGTGTGGTTGGGCGTGGTTGTGGAGAAGAATTGGGGCCTTTTTGTTCACCAGTGCTGGCTGCAGGCATCGCAGTTTTCAGTACATCTCATCGATTTGCTGAGCATACTTCTCAGATGTAATGGTTTTGCCAGGATTCAGAAGGCTGTAGTGGCTCAGATGGGCAGCAGACCACAAACAGTGACCATGACCTTTTCTGGTGCAAGTTTCACCTTGGAAAGTGCTTTGGAGCTGCTTCTTGGTCCAGCCACTGAGCTGGTTGTTGCCAGTTGTCCTATAAATTCCACTTTTCAGCACACGTTGCAGTCTGATTGAGAAATGGTTTGTTGTTGTTGCATAGAATAAGAGAAGACAACACTAAAAAATGACTATTTTTTTTTCGGTCATCTCATGAGGGACCCTCTTAACTGAGCCTTTTCACCTTTCCAATTTGCTTCAAATGCCAAACAACCATAGAATGATCGATGTTGAGTTCTTCAGCAACTTCTCGTGTAGTTGTAAGAGGATCAGCTTCGATGGTGGTTCTCAATTGGTCATTGTCACCTTCTGATTGTTGACCACTGTGCTCCTCCTCTTCAAGGCTCTTGTCTCCTTTGTAAAACTTCTTGAACCACCACTGCTCTGTACATTCGTTAGGTGATCTTGGGCCAAATGCATTGTTGATGTAGTGAGTTGTCTCTTCTTTATGACCCATTTTGTAGTTGAGTAAGCAAATTGCTTGAATTTGCTTTTCGTCTCACATAATTTCCTTAGTCTAAAATAAATATACACAGCAAGTAAAGGTTATTAGCAAAAAACATAAATCAGGAAACACATTAAAATGATGTATAACATAACCAGATTTATTTAAGAATGTATTCCAATATTGAATAGCAAAGTTCAACAATGCAAAGCCACAGTTACTTTTGCACCTACCTAATACTTGCTGTTTATTTAATATTTATATTTATTATATACTTATAATTATGGAAATGATGTTAGAAAGCAAATTAGAGTGATTTTCTTATTTGAGTTCAAAATGGGTTGTAAAGCAGTGGAGACAACTCAAAACATCAACAAGACATTTGCCCAGAAATAACAGTGCAGTGGTGGTTCAAGAAGTTTTACAAAGGAGACAAGAGCCTTGAAGAGGAGGAGCACAGTGGTCGACAATCAGAAGGTGACAATGACCAATTGAGAACCACCATCGAAGCTGATCCTCTTACAACTACACGAGAAGTTGCTGAAGAACTCAACATTGATCATTCTATGGTCATTTGGCATTTGAAGCAGATTGGAAAGGTGAAAAAGCTCAGTTAAGTGGGTCCCTCATGAGATGACCAAAAATCAAAAAAAATTATCATTTTGAAGTGTTGTCTTCTCTTATTCTATGCAACAACAACAAACCATTTCTCAGATTGCAACGTGTGCTGAAAAGTGGAATTTATAGGACAACTGGCAACAACCAGCTCAGTGGCTGGACCAAGAAGCAGCTCCAAAGCACTTTCCAAGGTGAAACTTGCACCAGAAAAGGTCATGGTCACTGTTTGTGGTCTGCTGCCCATCTGAGCCACTACAGCCTTCTGAATCCTGGCAAAACCATTACATCTGAGAAGTATGCTCAGCAAATCAATGAGATGCACTTCAGTGCCTGCAGCCAGCATTGGTGAACCGAAAGGGCCCAATTCTTCCAGGCCACAGTGCCTGACCACCCATCACACAACCTATGCTTCAGAAGTTGAGCAAATTTGGCTACTTTTGCCTCATCTGCTATATTCACCTGACCTCTCGACAACCACCTACCACTTTTTCAAGCACCTCAATAACTTTTCGCAGGGAAAATGCTTCCACAACCAGTAGGATGCAGAAAATGCTTTCCAAGAGTTCATCAAATTCTGAAGCACAGATTTTTATGCTACAGGAATAAATAAACTTATTTCTCATTGGCAAAAATGTGTTGATTGTAATGGTTCCTATCAATAATGATGCTTTTGAGCCAAGTTATAATGATTTAAAATTCACAGTCTGAAACTGCAATTACTTTTGTACCAACCTAATATTAACCTAGGAATGGATGCCGTGGGCCAGGTTTGAAAAATGTGATTCTTCTAGTAGATATTTTTTTGATATGACAATGGAGCAGAATAGGTTTTGAACTTTGGGGGAGAACAGTGGTATCCTTGAATTTTGAATTTTCTAGAAATTAGTTATTCATGCATGAATGTTTGAATTTCCAATGGGAAAATTGGATTTCGCTATGATATTTAATATATGTTTTACCTTCTAAAATTGCTTTATTATTTTATAGTGATCTTGAAGATAATCTATTTTAAACTATGGGCACTGTGTTAACTTGATGTAGCATGTTGTAATGGATCTAAATGATGTAACTAAATATTTATATACACTGGGATGTAACTAAATATGACATACACTGTCAGCACTTGGATGGCGTGCATCCAAGAGTTTATAGAAACTGGAGGGTAAAATTATGCAACAGTTGGCCAAGATGTATAGCCCACTAGGGTCATTGTTGAAGAAGTATTGCAAGACTTCTGATTACTATGGCTCAGAAAAGGCATAGGAATTGGTAAAAGTCCAAAGATGTATAACCACAGTAATCAGATGTAGTAGAAGGAGTTTGTATGAGTAGATTGGATTGTTCAGTCATGGTCTGCCAAAACAGAAGGGTAACCCTTAAAGTTTAGGGGAAAAAAAATCATACAAAGAAGATAGCAAGGTTATATAATTCATTACTTCTCAGAGTGTAAATAGGGGTAAAAAGTACTTAGACTCATTAGAGGAGGAGAAGTCTGTAATAAGATTAATGATACCTGTAAGGATTAGTGTTAGCCTTTTGTGCTTGAGGTCATAGGAGACAACCTTTCTTTCCCAAAACACCAATCATTATTCAATGGACAGACATACCATGTAGCTCATGGAAGTGACCCAGAATGGCCAACCATAAGGGTTTTCTGTGGCAGCCTATTCTTGGCTGGCTGACTTTTGGTTCACCTGATGGATAATAATATACAGTCACAAAAGCTGTTTATCAGTTAAATTAATCACCTGGTTCTGGAAACCATTATATAGTTGCATATAGAATAATATATATGATGATACTCTGGCACAGTTGACTGAATTTCACTTTCTAGGCCTTAGTGTAAGGCTCTTAGACCCATGAAACAATTTAGAATGATAAGCTTACTCCCTATTGCCATTGTCTTTGCTTGTTGACTGAAAAGGCAAATAAGGATAAATAAAAATTTAAGCTCACTGTCCTGACCTGTCTTTCATACTGATGAACAGACTGGTGAGTCAGATGACTAGTAACACAGTTGTGCTGCTAATAAAAAGTGGAGTCAACTGCTTTTCATTATTCGCCCACTCAACTCTAATGGCACTTAATACTAATGAATAATCTAGTGCCAGGTGCCAGGATTAAAGCTTTGGTTGGATGGTAATCCTTTTGTCTATAATAGTGAAATGAAGTCACTAAATAAGTTTCTAAATGTGTCTGACAGCCTTAGGGTCAGGTTTGCTGATAACTAATCGCAGCTAATTATTTTTTTCCACTATGGAAAATTTTTGACCCTTGATATAGTAGTGGTTCATAATAACCTTGAACAAAATAGTTGAACAAACACTTGATGCTTTTTTTAAACATGACTACCATTTGGGGAGAGGAGAACTATAGCAAGGCCCATAGTCTTATCTGAAACCGCTGGGATCAAATGCATCTTACAATTCAGGATTTTGAGGACTTTAGAAAGATGATAATACCATGTATAACCCCCAGGTGAGTCTGGAGCAGCGCCTTCTAGTACAACACGTATTTCTGCAGCAAAAGGTATGAGTGTTCATACTGAGTGGGACCAGTGAACTCTGTAAATAATTTCATTCCAGTTCAAGTCAGATTTAATCATCAAATGAGTTTTTTAAATTTTTGGAATTGAGGATGAGGGATTGTGGTTCTGTACTGAAATTTGTCAAGCAGTATCTCTAATTGATAGAAAAAATGGAGCTAGATGAATAGAAGTAATGTCAAGATATCTTTGGTTGACGAAGCAGTGTAATTAATGCCAGAATATCTTTGGGTTTCTAGGATTTGTACTGTGTTCGCAGTGACCTGGGGAACCTGCTCAAAGCCCTGGGTCGCTTGGAAGAAGCCAAGGTAGGTGTTTGATAGAACACATTTAAACATCAGTGTTATGGAAACTTGTACTTTTTGCCAAGTCTTCAACTCTTCATTGAGCTATCTTCACAAAACAGTCCTATGAAACTGAGGAAAACTGACGGCATGAATCGCCTCAGACTAGAGCAGGGCCAGGCTTTGGCATTTCTGTTCTAAATCTGGGGGTAAAGCAAGAACCTGAACATTTTGGAGCCTTTCTGCTGACTAGATCATCTTTATAACAATGGGCTCCGTCATGATCTTGTGTGGGAATAAATAACATTCCATTAAATCTGAGGCTTGCCTGCTGGTGACAAGCAGAGCGCCTGTGATTTGGCTCAAGACTCCTATATGATGCAGGTGCCATTGAAAATGCTGCTCTTCTAAGTCCTTTGTGGCTTGTAAGTGGAGAAGAATTTCATCCAAATGTTACCCTATAATACTGGCATTTAAAGTTCTTATTTAACCTTCCTCCCTTCATCTTCCTCACCCTTTTTACAGTGGAAGAAAGGCTGTTAAATGATTGCAAATTAATAATTGGAACATCCTCCCCCTTTCTTGTCCCCACTCCCTCCCCCAAGTTCCTTTTTCCTCTTTTCCAATCCTAGTTGTTTACCTTCTTTTCTTCCTTACTTCCTTCTTTTATTCTTCCCACCCCACCTCCTTAAAAAAAAAAGTCAGAAGGACAAAGCTGGTTTGTTTGAGAAATGGACTGATCGAAAGAAAACTTGCCAAAGTGGAAAGGTGGCTTTTAGCATTGTGTTTCCAAATAATGAATTTGAACACCAGGTTGGGTTATTAAAGCTTTTGGTATAATTTTAAATTAAATTTATAAATGAAATTGTCTTGTTACAAGCCACCTTACGCAACCGCGCTGCAGGGGTGAGGAGTGGGGAGAAACCAGAATGCTTCTGAAACTCCCACCTGTTGCTCTGAGCCCCACGCGCATGCTAATACGTGGAGTGTATGCGCAGCGTAGCTGTCTGTTTGCTTCATCCAGGGAGGGACAAGGCTTTTCAGCACTATCTAATGTTAAAAGGCACTAGTTTTAAGTGCATAGCTCATAAATTCTGCTGACACTTTGGATTAACCTTATGTAGGTTTCCAGCTAATGAATTGTAATTGATTTCAGTCTTAGTTGATAAATCTAATTGGTAATTTATAGAACAAATATTTGATAAGCTTCTATTAATTGTCACCCCACCAAGCGGACAGCTAACATGAATTGCACTTCACTGCAGCTTTAGAGATCGGTTTAGGCTGAGACATTGCGCCTGCCTTAGGTTGCTGACTTCTTTATTTCAGAGCTCTGGAGACACCTAGTTTGAAAAATGTTACTCTGTTTTTTGTGAGAGTTTAGTGAACAAGAAAATACTCTTGAGTGAAATGCAATGTATTTCTTTTGTAATCAGTGCATTTGAAAATTCAAGCCAGCATATTCCTAGTAGATGGAAGCAAAATTCAGTTGTCTTTGTAGAAAATAAAGAGCCTTTCTTCCAGCAAAATCCCTGCTGTATGCAATAGCCCTGATTAACCCTCTCCCTTCTGCATGTTTCCCATATTACAGACTTGAGACTGTCCTCATTCCCATATGTAATAGACATCCAAAGAATTTCAATTGCTTTGTTGAACTTTTACTAATGATCTTGTTTTTATTTTCTCTCTTGTTTTTGGTTTTTCACCATTGATATTGTATTTAGAAGGTTTCAGGTGGGTGAAACCTCCTATTCCATGCGTAAGGTGCCTCGCTGAAGGGAGCTCGAGGCCTGGATCTAGGGCAGACACACACCTCCTCCTCTTCCAGCAAGGAACGCACCGAAAAGTCACATGATGAGAAATATGGTAACGGGTTTGTAACTGCCACAGCAAAACAATTTGCCTCCATGCCTGAATCTTCTGTCTTGTGGCTTCAGAAACAGCTTAAAATAATTTTAATACAAGCAAGTTATGTAAGAAAATGTTTTATACTGTAGCCACAATTCTGTCAAAGATAAGTAAAAGTTAATTGATATTAAAAATTATTAGAGATAATTTACTAGTAAAAGCTTCTAACTCTTCTTGTTGTTCATTTTTTCCTTTTTTCTTCTTTGTTTGGATTGCAGCATTCTGCTCTTCTGATGATGCGCTGTGACCCTGCAGTAGCGCAAAGGCTGCGCAGCGTTAATGCGCAATGCGTGCAAATGAGCCCCTGTGAACGGTTGACTAGATGAGTAATCTGATTGACTGGCTCCCTCAGTCCTATTCTGTAGCCTTTTTGGATAAAATTGGGTTTTAACATACCTTGAGTCCAACTAATCTCATTAAGAAAATATTCTCTATGGGCCTGTCTAGTAGATTAATGGATCTGGTTGGCCGTTTGCTGCGTCTAGGGGTGTTCTCTGTAGCGCAGCAGTTCGCAGCGATTGCGCAGTGCGATGCTGTTAGGTTGCGCAAGCGATGTTTGCGCTCGCATTACAGGGACCTCAACCTAGGTGCAATCCTGTCATATGAGGTTTCAGCTTCAGTCCCCCTTGGAGACAAGGGCATTGTGAGGATGTGACTGACAGCTTGGCCTTATATCTGCCTTGGCAGAAAAACATTTTCCTCCTCAGCATAGTTTGACGTTAGTGAGGAACAATATTGTTTATTTAGAGCAGCATTTCCCAAAATGTGTTTTATAAGTATTATCATGAAATGTCCAATATTCCATGATCAACTAAGTTTAGGGAACCCTCTGTATACTGTTAAAGGCTTAAGGAAGTCCTATAGTCAAGAAACCTATTTTCTATTTTCTTATTTGATCATGAAATCTTTTTTTCCTGGTAATAACTGTTATCACCTTGTAGAACACACTTTGGGAAACTTGAGTAGGGAGGATAGGTGGGAAGAATTTAGCCTTAAGTTGTACCTCCTAGATACCATTTGAAAACAGTAGCAGGAGCCCTTGGGTGTTCAGATAAGAGAAGTCTGGCATGGAGTCTTAAGGCAACTGACTTCCTGGTTAAGTCCCAGTGTAAGGGTTGGTTATCGGTTGGCAGAACTGAACATGGTGGTTTGCACCTGGGTTCTGGTGGCGCAAGCGCAGGAGCAGCCAGCTGTGGCAGCGCATTAGTTTTGGCGCAAGCGAGCCTATGCTGCAGGGTCACTTTTGGCTGGTCAGAGAAGGAATAATGATATCACCTTCTTCCCCCTCCCCCAATCTTTTTTTTTTTTCCTTTACAAATTTTCCCCTTTCCCTTTACCTCCTTCCCCTCCCATCTTCTTTCATTAACCCCTCCTAAGGCATGTTATTTGAAAGCAATTGAGACGCAACCCAACTTTGCAGTAGCTTGGAGTAATCTTGGCTGTGTTTTTAATGCACAAGGGGAGATTTGGCTTGCAATTCATCACTTTGAAAAGGTTAGTCATTAAACTAATAATTGGTATTTATGAAATACTTATGTATGCAGGGTGTTTCTGTTAGAACCGAATAATAGTCCTTTACTTAAGTAGACATGTAATATCTTTCTCTGACAGTATTATAGCATTTGCTGGATGGTATATGGCAGTTTCCAGTTTTGCACTGAAAATGTACTTTAGTAATTAGAAGTTGCTTTTTTAAACTGGCAGCTTGAAAAGAAGCAGGGTTGTAAAGAAGCAGGGTTCCTTGGTGAAAAGACTGACTGCAGATCTGGGGCAGGAAATGTACAAAATTAATCTGGAGTGCCAGAGTCTGTCATAGCAGAAAGCACGGAAGTTTCGATATATTTATGTCAAAAGTACTCAGGAGGAAACTGGAAGAGACTTCCACTGTCTAAAAATGGGCGTTGAGCATCAGTGGGAATAATAATTGAAATATTATTGAAACTTATCAAATTCTTTAAATTCATGAGTGCATAATTATTCTCAGAAGAAATTCATGGGTCATCTTCAGAAGATAAGGACCAATTCATTATGAAAACTGGTTAAAAAATTGTCCTCTCCTGTGTCAACTGGACATCAGGGTAACCCAAGAGTTGATAGGAGAAAGTTTCTTTTTATACAGGTGTTCCAGTTAATAAATGAAGTAGGTTAAATGATAGAATCTGAGTATCACCATTAATTTAGGCATTTATCAGTGGCAAAAAAGAGACCCAACCAGACATTTTGTACCTTGTGATAGAAGTAAGTATTGATACTTCCATTAGCGAAGTAGCCTTTCAAAAAGAGAAAAGAACCCAAATCTGATTAAGCTTGTAGTTCCACCAATTTATAGGAAGTAACATGAGATGGAAGCATAAACATGTTAAAGATACCATAGGAGTGCAGTCAGCAAATTCAAACTGTGGGAAGCTGTATAAAACAATGATCTGACCTCTTCAACAAATTGCAGGAATAAAAATGGAGATTTAAACTTTTAATTTAAAAGATTAAACTCACATGTTGTATGGGTCTTATTTGGATCCTGAATCAAAGTTAATCAGAAATTGGACCACTGAATGGATACTTGATATTAAGGAATTGCTGTCATTTTTAAGTATGATATTGGTATTGTGGTTATGCTAGGAAAAAATATTCCTGTATTGTCCCTCAAATAGATTTTGAAATATTTTTGAGAGCACTGAAAATTAACTTCAAAATGATCTGGGAAGAGGGCAGGTTAGGCTGGAATATAGATTAGATATGATTGAACATGACTTTTTAATTGTTGAATCTCGGTAATGGAGACTTGGGGGTTTATTATAGTCCTCTGCTTTTGTATATATTTGAAATTTTCCATAATAAAAAATTAGTGGGTGGACATCTATCACTATAGATAATCTAACTTAAGTGCAACAAAGTTGCCATCTATGAAGAGGAAGTATTCTTAATGAATCTTAAATATATTCGCAGTTCCTTCTTACCTTTACCTTTTCAGTGTTTCAGTTCAGGTTTCTGCTTTTGACACTATAAGAGTACCTACTGGGACTTCATGGTGGTCCAGTGGCTAAGACTCTGTGGTCCCAGTACAAGGGACCTAGGTTTGATTCCTGGTCAGGGAACTAGATTCCACGTGGCTCAACTAAATATCCTACATGCTGCAGAAAATCAAAGCTCCTGACTGCTGCAACTAAGACCTGGTGCAGCCAGATAAATAAAGTTAAAAAGAAAAAAAACAGTACCTACTCTTGCTCAGTGGTTCTCTTTGGTTGCACATGAGGAGCTTGTAAAAGATATGGATGTCCTGGCCCCATTTTCATTTTTAAAATTTTTATTTTATTTTACTTTTTGCCTGCAGCCAAGACATGTGGGATCTTAGTTCCCTTATCAGGGATTGAACTGTACTCCCTGCATTGGAAGGCAGAGTCTTAACCACTAGATCTCTGTGGAAAGACCCCAGCCCCATTTTCAGAGAATCTGATTTAATTTCCCTGTGATAGAACTCAGGCGCCATTTAGGAAGTGT
Source organism: Ovis canadensis (assembly GCF_042477335.2). NCBI lineage: Eukaryota > Metazoa > Chordata > Mammalia > Artiodactyla > Bovidae > Ovis > Ovis canadensis. The sequence continues at coordinate 65,545,234 of NC_091727.1, forward strand.
TAGTCATTCCAGTCGTGTCTGACTCTTTGTGACCCCATGAGCTGTAGCCCCACCAGGCTCCTCTGTCCATGGAATTCTCCAGGCCAGAATACTGGAGTGGGTTGCCATTTCCTTCTCCAGGGGATCTTCCCGGCCCAGGGATTAAACCCTGGTCTCCGACATTGCAGGGAGACTTTTTACCAACTGAGCCACCAGGGAAGTCCTACCATTTAGGAGGTGAATTCTGATACAGTGCCAGGGTTGAGAATTACTTCTGTGGATATATCTGCTTATATGTTAAGATAGCTTCAGAACTATTTGGATAAGACCATTTAATGGTTAGCATCCCATTGTAGTAATGTATCTTACTGAATATATGGCTCTAATTACATATGTTACTAATGTCTGAGTATACAGTTGTAGTTATTGAAGTATATATTTCCTTTCTCAGAGTTTGCTGCTGCTTCCTGCCATTATTTTTTTAGAAAACCTAGGCTTCATTAACTGAGAATAAAATAGGGCCAGCTATTAGAAGTATTCAGCTGAATAAAATTGGAGCAGACCCAGTTTAAAATTTTTTCCTTCAGGACACATTTTACTCATATTACATAGGAAGTTATTTTGATGATATTGAGGCTTGTGAATAATGAATGTACTGAAATAATTGGGTTTTAAAAATAAAAAATAATATCTAATTATACTAGAAAATGTAATGGGACATCTAAAATTATGTTAGAATTAAGAATTGTAATTGGAAAGTGAGTCTGAAATTCTAACTTCCTCTAAGTAACTATCTTGCAATTTTTAGGCTGTCACCCTTGACCCCAATTTTCTGGATGCTTATATCAATTTAGGAAATGTCTTGAAAGAGGCACGGATTTTTGACAGGTGAGAGAATGTTCTATTTGGAGTCTGTTGTATCAACACTTGAGAGTTTGGACTGAAATTATTACAATGGTTTGTTGAAATGCACTCCTTTTCTACAGTGTTGCTTTCCCTGATCAGATCTGCTGTGTTACCTTTTATTATTGCCTGACTTTGCATTGTTGGCTTTTCACAAAGTCACTATCTGTCTCACTAGTTTAGTTGAAATTTCCTTTATTGTAAAACTATTGAAATGGTTATCTTTTAGACAAAATTATTCCTTAATGGTTCAAAAAGTAAAGTAAATCCTGAATTTTAACTTTGTGTTGTTTTCAAAGGAAAGCCTGTTTCTTATGTGGGTAGAGAAAAATTTTCAGTGTGAAAATACATTTTATAAAGGTGCAATATTGATTTTTGAGATTAAGTATAGTATGGCATGAATTGTAACAAAGCATCCACTAAAGGTTAGCTGTATTGTGTGTGTATGTTTTATTTACAGAGCTGTGGCAGCTTACCTTCGTGCCCTAAGCTTGAGTCCAAATCATGCAGTGGTACATGGCAACCTGGCTTGTGTATACTATGAGCAAGGCCTGATAGATCTAGCAATAGACACCTACAGGCGAGCTATTGAACTGCAACCGCATTTCCCTGATGCTTACTGCAACCTAGCCAATGCTCTCAAAGAGAAGGGCAGTGTAAGGATTTTTATTCACTTTTTCTTTGTTACCTGGTGGGATTTTTTTTAAAGTTATTTTTGTATTTATTGTCATTAAATATTGAAGCGGTAAATTGTTTGACTTCGGAGTTTCGGTTGAGAGGAAGAATAGCAAAAATACCTGTTTCTGGACTGTTAGCAGCCACTAGGCTTAACTAAGCAATTGTTAGAATAATATCACTGGTGGCTCTTTGATTCCTCTGTATAGGGTTTGAATAGTTTGTTTTGTTTTTTAGGTTGCCGAAGCAGAAGATTGTTATAATACAGCTCTCCGACTGTGTCCCACCCATGCAGACTCTCTGAACAACCTAGCCAATATCAAACGGGAACAGGGAAACATTGAAGAGGCAGTTCGCTTGTATCGTAAAGCATTAGAAGTATGTTGAGGGTGGTGTGACTGGGTATTTTGTGTGATAGCAGAGGGAAGGCAGTTAAATCTGCCATGTCATCTACCTCTTTCGTAAAAATAAATAGTGGTTGAATCATTCATTGAACCAATTAATTGAGTACCTAAAGTATGAGTGAGGTCCTGTAACATTCAAGAAAGTCCTTAACATTGAGTTTGTTATTTTATGTGTAGATAAGATCTGCATAAAAATTTAAACAGTAAGCGACAGTTCAAGAGGAGTTATCAGTAAGTATATAATTTCAGTGCCTGATGGCTATAATGTTGGTTGGTTAGATGTGGTAGCAATTTCAAAGAGAGAGATGCTAGAGTTACCAGCATAAATTAAGATGAGGAGAGGTCTACCTCATTATGTTTTGAAACATGGAGAGGTATAAAATAAAGAGGTGGAATTTGAGCTCTTTGGCTTTGAAGAATGCATAGACTTGGAGAAGGTAGAGAGAAGTATAGGGATATAAAGGTGCTTGAGCCAAGTTCTTGTAAGTTATTACTGCTGTTTAAGCTAAAGTTATTTTTTTAAACCTCAGTTATCATTTTTAATCTTTATAGGTCTTCCCAGAGTTTGCTGCTGCCCATTCAAATTTAGCAAGTGTATTACAGCAGCAGGGAAAACTGCAGGAAGCTCTGATGCATTATAAGGAGGCGATTCGGTAAGAGACTCCCAGCCTTATTTTTTCTTTCAAGGTTTTAAATGCTTGGTGTTTGGCACATTTGATATATGGCACTTTTAGTAACAGCAGACTAAATTAATATTACAGGGTTAAAGGTTTTAGTACTAGAGAAATAAAATCTTTGTTCTGTCCTTTAGAATCAGTCCTACCTTTGCTGATGCTTACTCTAATATGGGAAACACCCTAAAGGAGATGCAGGATGTTCAGGGAGCCTTGCAGTGTTACACTCGTGCCATTCAGATTAACCCTGCATTTGCAGATGCCCACAGTAATCTGGCTTCCATTCACAAGGTACTATTTTTTAATATGTATTTTATTATATGTGCATCTTAGTAGGTAATGTTTTTAATTTTAGGGAACATTTTAACCATCCCACTTTTATTTACTTCCAGGATTCAGGGAATATTCCAGAAGCAATTGCTTCTTATCGCACTGCTCTGAAGCTTAAACCTGATTTTCCTGATGCTTACTGTAATTTGGCTCATTGCCTGCAGGTAAAGAATAACGGGCCAGTAACTGGCTTTCAGGGTTGTAATCTCTCTTTAATTGTTATGTGCCATATTAATCCAAGCTTGGTTGGAGACAGTGTTCTCTAATGGGTTATCTGACATTACTTGAGGCCAAAGACACATAAAATGTTAAGTTGTGGAATACGATTTACTGGATAATATCTTCTTTTTGCCTTCTCTAGATTGTCTGTGACTGGACAGACTATGATGAGCGAATGAAGAAGTTGGTTAGCATTGTGGCTGACCAGTTAGAGAAGAATAGGTTGCCTTCTGTGCATCCTCATCATAGTATGCTATATCCTCTTTCTCATGGCTTCAGGAAAGCTATTGCTGAGAGGCATGGAAACCTCTGCTTGGATAAGGTGCAAGTCTTTTGTTTTAATCTTTTTGTTGTAAAGTAAGACACAGATACAAAGAACTGTGTAAATCAGATTTATGGCTTAGTGAGTTATCATAAGGTGAACACCACCCAAGTTGAGAAATGAAGCTTTGTGAGTGAGCCCAGAAGCTCCTTCCATTGTGTCCTATCTTTTATTTTTATATTTAGCTGTACCAGGTCTTAGTTGTGGCATACAGGATCTTCAGTCTTCATTGTGGCATATGCAATCTTTAGTTGCAGTACACAGGATCTAGTTGCCTGACCAAGGATCAAACCCAGGCCTTTGCATTGAGAGCGTGGAGTCTTAGGCACTGGACCACCAAGGAAGTCCCTGTCCTATCTTGATCATAATCCCTTCCATTCTATAAGGCAGAATCCTAACTGAAATACTACCAGTAGGCTGATGTTGTTTTCCTTTAGTTTTAAAATCATAGTTTTTAATAATATAGTTTATACTCATTTTTGAGAATCAGAGCACTACTTGATAAAAGGTGGGAATTTACTTAGCAGAATAGAGTGGAGTGCTAGGTCTAATTCTGTTTTTTGAAAATGTTCCCCTACAGAATTTTCTTCTAAAATGTAGGGTTTGTCATACTCTGTCCACTTTGCTTCCTTCCTATAACTTTTAGACTTGCTTGGGCTATTTCACTGGCCTCAGAAACAGGTCACAGTATGAACCATGTTATATAAGTTGCTAAGGTTGCATTGAACTGGCTATATGAATTAAAGAAGTATTCTGGGCACAAAACCATTCCCAATAGGTGTGAGTTGTGTTTTTAGTCAGTTTTCCTAGGTGAAAGTTTACATATAGATTCAATTTTACTAACAAGCCTTGAATTCCATTGTTAGATTAATGTACTTCATAAACCACCATATGAGCATCCAAAAGACTTGAAGCTCAGTGATGGTCGACTGCGTGTAGGATACGTGAGTTCTGACTTTGGGAATCATCCTACTTCTCATCTTATGCAGTCTATTCCAGGCATGCACAATCCTGATAAATTTGAGGTAAGACTAGTGTTTCCCTAGAGCCACTATTGTCGCCATTAGGTGTTAGGCCCAGTGTCTTTTTAGGAAAGATCTGAGCCAAGGTTATTAAATACATATTATGTGCTGCCTTTCAGGTATTCTGTTATGCCTTGAGCCCAGATGACGGCACAAACTTCCGAGTGAAGGTGATGGCAGAAGCCAATCATTTCATTGATCTTTCTCAGGTAGGTGTAACTCTTATACTTTAGCTTTTTAATTTGAGCAAATAGTGAATAAAACTGTTGACGTCTAGCTTGTATTTTTCCTGACAAATATTTAACATCAGCTCTTTCATGCCTTTCCTGGAGAAAGGAATAGCAACCCACTCCAGTATTCTTGCCTGGAGAATACCATGGACAGAGGAGCCTGGTGGGTTTGCCCATGGGGTCGCAAAGAGTCAGAAACGACTGAGCAACTAACACACACACGCACACATGCACGCACATGCATACTACATGCCTGTGGGCAGTTGCTTTGATCTTATTTCCTTGATTGTTTACATTTATTACATTACATTTATAATCATCATGGATTTTGCTGAGGTTGCAATTAAATAGAAATATGATATATCTCTGCTTGGACATAGAACTTCTCTGGGGATTGAGCTAGCACTTGTGACAGTAGATATCTAATATTACCTGAATAAGTTGAGCAAGATGGTGGCTTGGAAGAACAAATAGGTCATTTAAAGGGCCTTTGCCTTTAAATCTTTATTTCTATACTTGGCTCCATTGCTATTTTCTCTAGGAGCTAAAGTTTTATGATAAATTAAGATTGAAACCTGTGAGGGAATGTTGCTGAAGGTATGGACTAGAGTTTTTTCTTACAGGCCCTTCTGGCCACTTTGGTGATTAACAGAGGTATGTATGGTATGTCTAGTAATTCATATAGATGAATCATTGAAGTCCTAGTAGAACTGCAAGACTCTTGTCATTTCATAAATAATTTGTACCCAACATCTTTTGCATTATAGCTATTACTTTGGAAGTACACCTTACCATTTTTGGTGTAGGGTTGGACTCTTCTGCGACCAAGCAGCATACGACCCTCCATCTCTTGAGACCTTTCAGGATTCACTGCTTATTGACTGAAGTATAAACTCTTTAAAATATATATATATCTTTTATACATATATATTAATTGAAGCATAGTTGACATACAATATTAGTTTCAGGTGTGTGTGCACTCGCTAAGTTGCTTTAGTTGTGTCTGACTCTTTGAACCCTATGGACTGTAGCCCCCGAGGCTCCTCTGTCCATGGGATTCTCCAGGCAAGAATACTGGAGTGGGTTGCCATTCCCTTCTCCAGGGGATCTTGGCAACCCAGAGATCAAACCTGTGTCTCTTGCATCTCCTGCATTGGCAGGCGGGTTCTTTACCACTAGCGCCACCTGGGAAAATTTCAGGTGTACTACATAGTTAATTGATACTTGCACATATTATGAAATCACCATGAAAAGTCTGGTGTTTCCTTACAAAGTTACTCCAGTATTATGACCATATTCCTCATGTCATAAGTTATATCCCTGTGGCTTGTTTTATACCTGGAGGGTTTTTTTTAAGTAATCTTCATATATGTAAACTTCATATAGGAAGTCCAGACTCTTCAGAATGGCCTTCACAACCTTTATGAGTTTGACTGCAACCTTGTTTGCCACTGCTTTTCACCCACCATCAGCCTTCAGTTATACCCCATAGCAAATAGAAGTGATCTACCCATTTTTTTCAACCTACTGTGCACTTTACTCTGGTTCCTTATTCATACAGTTCTCTGTGAGATTATAATTCTTCCAACTCCCTCAAACTCTTATGCATCTTTGGACACCCATTTCAAATACCATCTCTGCTATGAAGCCTAGTTGTTCATACATTCAATGTAGAATTAAACTCTCCTTCCTCTGTATCCTGTTTCTGTGATACTGTGGGCCCATTTTAATGGCACTTAACCATATTTTTACTCTGCATTAATGTTTTCTTAATTTGTGTTCTTGTATTTTTGCATCTGGGAATTTGAATTCTGTTTAATATCATTAAGGCTAATTGAATCAGTCTGAGATTGTACATAATAAATTTTTATTTTTTTATTTTTTTATTCTGTAGATTCCATGCAATGGAAAAGCAGCTGATCGCATCCATCAAGATGGTATACACATCCTTGTAAATATGAATGGTTATACCAAGGGTGCTCGAAATGAACTCTTTGCTCTCAGGCCAGCTCCTATTCAGGTAAAGAAAATAATGATAATAATAACAACATTCACTATGTTTATTGGGCTAAAAAGACAATGATATGTTTTTCCCCCCTCTGATTAACTGTCCTTTGACACAATAGGATAGACGTGCCTAACTTATGAAAAAAGTGTAGTTCTTGAAAATGCATAGGGACAAAGAATTATAGGTAAGGACACAATGCCCACAGGTACGTGTTTATGGAGACATGCAGTTTGTAGTTGATGTAAACAGTTGTTCTGTGTTATAAATTGGAAAAACAGTTTAGCACTTGGAAGTTTAGTCTGAAATATTACTTGATTGCTCTTGGCTAAAGAAGTCCACCCTCGTTTGTTGACTTATTTAATTTTAGACCCTTTTGATGAAGGTTCTTAGTTTTCCATCTGATTTTTTTTTTTCTTCTAGGCAATGTGGCTGGGGTATCCTGGGACTAGTGGCGCACTTTTCATGGATTATATCATCACTGATCAGGAAACTTCACCTGCTGAAGTTGCTGAGCAATATTCTGAGAAGCTGGCTTATATGCCTCATACTTTCTTTATTGGTGATCATGCTAATATGTTCCCTCACCTGAAGGTAGGTAGAAAAACAATACTGTAGGGGAATTGCAAAGAACTGTAGTCATTTATTTTTTACTACTGTTCCTGTGCATCCTAACAGATATGTCTGAAACTTTTTTTTATTAGAAAAAAGCAGTTATCGATTTTAAATCCAATGGGCACATTTATGACAATCGGATTGTGCTGAATGGCATCGACCTCAAAGCATTTCTTGATAGTCTACCAGATGTGAAAATTGTCAAGGTCAGAACCTGGTCAATATTGTAATTGAAATAAAGTTATCTGCATTTGGGATCTTTTCCCTAATGATGTATTTTGTGTGTAATTATTTTAAGATGAAATGTCCTGATGGAGGAGACAATGCGGACAGCAGTAATACAGCTCTTAATATGCCTGTCATTCCTATGAATACTATTGCAGAAGCAGTAATTGAAATGATTAACAGAGGACAAATTCAGATAACAATTAATGGATTCAGTATTAGCAATGGACTGGCAACTACCCAGGTAAGAAGAGAATAATAGAATGTACTGTGTACCACCAAGTATACATTTATCTTTTTCAGATCTCATAACTCTAGGAGGTAAGCATCATTACTCCTGTTCTATAGATGAGGAAATGAATTTGGGGAAAACTGGCATCTTATATAGGTTTGTTTGATTTTAAAAGTCACTTGTATTCAGCCATCAGATTACTTAATGAGAGTCTTCTGTGTTAATACCTTGTTATTCCCTGCCTCTGTGGCTTTACTGTTACCAATGGTGAAATATCTGTAGACATCGTACAGTTTCTTGCTTCTATATAATTCATCCTTTCCCCAGTTAAATCTTACTCATCTCTAAGACTTTCAGTTCAGACAGCTCCTCCGACAATCTGTTTCTGTCCATATCTGTAACCTCTCCTTCCCTGCTCCATTGGTACCTGTATTCTCTGCTTCTGAAATATTTGGCATGTATCTTTACATCCAGCACAACACATTCTAAGTCCTGGGTTTGAATGTATTTGCCACTGAATTGAATTACTTTAGAGCCTGTGTCTTAGCCTCCGTAATGTAGTATGTGCTCAGTAAATATATATTGCTTGTGTACTTGAATAAGTGAATGTGTAGCTCTGTCAAGAGATATAAGGCAAGCATCTTTGGCCTCTTAGGAGTTAAAAGTTTTAGTGGTATAGCAATTTATACAGAGGGTGCTTGAAGTGAATTCAGGTGAGTTGAAAAGACTGATGTGTTTTTCCCCCCCTTCTGGTTAACCGTCCTTTGAAACAATAGGGCAGACATGCTTGACTTAAGGGAAAAAAAGTGTAATACTTGAAGTGTACAAGGGCAAAGAATTTTGAATGTAGAACACAATGCCCATTTGTATGAGACGTCCATCACACCTGGAATAGTTACATAACAATGTAAGGTAGTCCCCAGATGTGTGGGAATTGCAAGATAAGACTATAATTATGTATGTAGATGCTCAGAAATAGTGGTGAGGCGAGGCGCTTTTACAGAGATTGTTTGGTAACTGAAGTTTAGTCCTGAAAGGTGGATGTGATTTAGAAAAGGACATTTCATTCATGAAGAAAAAGAGTGAGAAGAAGCTTGCTATTGGACTTATACGATTTTGAAGAGAACTTTTTGGCTAGAGTGAGATGTTTCATAGTGCAGTCCACCCCAAATTAAGATAGTGCCCTAACTTTTTTCCTTTAACTTAATGCGTCACAAATATTTTCCCATTGTAGTTTAGTTATATGACTTTTAATGGTTATACCACTTTGCATCATAAGGATTCTTTATTGATTGAAAAATATTGGAGTATGTTGACTTTAAGTATAATCGTCATTCATATTCTTTTTCTTGCTGTAGATCAACAATAAGGCTGCCACTGGAGAAGAGGTTCCTCGTACCATTATTGTAACCACACGGTCTCAGTATGGGCTACCAGAAGATGCCATTGTGTACTGTAACTTTAATCAGTTATATAAAATTGACCCTTCTACTTTGCAGATGTGGGCAAATGTGAGTATGTGTAGATTCATTATTAATGTCTAGAGATTCTGGAAAAGAGTCTGTATATAGGCCGTCTTGCTGAGGCTGCCTGCCCCTCCCCCACCCCCATTCAGGAACTATTGTGCTCATGTCTAATTTTCAAAAGAGCTGTAGGTTTCGGCAGTTTTTTATGTTCTTTCATGTGTCTAAATATCAAATTATGGACTTTTAAAATTGATGTATTTAAAAGCAAACTTCTTCAGGCCAAGTGGTAAATATTTTTGGTTTCTCAGTCCATACTGTCTGTCATATCTACTCAGTTCTGCCGTTGTAACAGGAAAACACCATACTTATATAAATGAATGAACGTAGGTATGTTCCAATAAATTTTTATTTACAAAAGCGGGCAATACGTGAGATATGTCAGATTTGGCTCATAGGCTATATTTGCCAACTCATGGTCTAAGCTGATAGTAAAGCTGTTAATGTATATTCATCCGTGTTTAGTAGCATTCTTGCAATATTGTAGAGTTAAAACTAGGAAGGAATTGGTTTATGCCATTACCTATATCAGTCATTTCATTGTACTACTTCGTGTAAGCAGGACCTCTGAAGGTTCTAAACTTTGCTATCCATACCTGGTTTTTATTCCATAGAGCTAAAATGGAGATAATTCTTGGTTGACTTTTTTTCTGATCAATATCTGGGTTTTTTGGTGTGTTTTCTTGTTTTTTGGAAGGAGGAGGGAGGGTGGAGGAGAAGAGGAAGCAGATGAGTTCAGGTTTACTGTCCCTTAGTTTTCAGTTCCCCATTTCAAAAAACCTGAAAACCAAAAACATGTTCATAAGTTTGCGGTAATTTATTTGGTAGCAAAACTGCCTGAAATGATGTTAAGCTATTTATGATTCTTTATTTTATTCCATTTAGTATGAATATTCTACATCTTGATGGAAAGATATTAATATGTTTGTTTACAGGAAGTTGCTGCTGAGCACATTTATACTTATGTACTACTTTTTAAAAATCTGAAATACTCTAAATTCTGAAATCTGTCTGTTCTCATGACTTTGAGTGAAGGGATGGTGAACGTAATTGAATAGATGTGGATCTAAATCAGGTTGACAGATTGTGGCCAGTGGGCCAAATCCAGTGCGCTGCTTGTTCTTGTTTTGTTTGTTTGGTTTTTCGGTTTGTTTTTGGTCACAATGTGAGGCATGCCAGCTTTTAGTTCCCCAATCAGGGATCAAACACACACCCCCTGTGGTAGAAGCACAGTCTTAACCACTGGACTGCCAGGAAAGTCCCAACTGCTTGTTTTTGTAAATAAAATTTTATTGACACACAGCTATGCCTACTAATTTACATATTGTCTGTGGCTGCTTTCCAGTGACGAGGGCAGAATTGAATAGTTATGACAGAGTCCATGCTGGCATCAAAAGCAAAAATATTTGCTGTCTGGTCCTTTACAGAAAAAAATCTGCCGACCCCTGATCTAGATTGGGCAAATAAAGTTTGGCAAATGTGAGCTAACTTTGTTTGTTGTACCATGCTGGGGAATTTGAAAGCTGAAATGGAAAATTCCTATCTTGTGGACAAAAACCACTCCTAGTATCAGTTCCCACAGGACATAGCTGCCTCAGATTTTTCCAATTAGTTACTTGTTTTGTGCTTCTTGCATCAGTCTCCTGTTTCTTTGAACTGTGTTTGGGGACAGCTAAGCAGAACACTATAACCCAGTATCTATGTGAAAAAAAAAAAAACTTAAGTTCACAGTAGGCTGCTTTCTGGGTGAGTAGCGTAGAGTATGGTATATGGTAGAATTACTAGAAATTTATGGGAGCCCTTCTTGAGAAGGGCAGAGCTATTAATACTTGTTCTTGTTTTCCCTATTTTAGATTCTGAAGCGTGTTCCCAATAGTGTACTGTGGCTGTTACGTTTTCCAGCAGTAGGAGAACCTAATATTCAACAGTATGCACAAAATATGGGACTTCCTCAGAACCGTATCATTTTTTCACCTGTTGCTCCTAAAGAGGAACATGTCCGGAGAGGCCAGCTGGCTGATGTCTGTCTAGACACTCCCCTTTGTAATGGACACACCACAGGGATGGATGTTCTCTGGGCAGGGACACCCATGGTGACTATGCCAGGTGAGTTGTTTCCTTATTCTTTTAAAAATCTCCTTGGAAGAAACACTTCCAGGTGAAATCATATGTACTAGAAGCAATATTTAGGGCAAAATGATAGAAAATGAGACTTGTTCAGGTCTGAACATGCCTCATCTGCATTGTGTGGATATTTAAACATAAATAACATTAATAACTGTCTGCTGTTTGCATTCTCAAATGTGCAATTATCTTTTTTTTACTGCAGGAGAGACTCTTGCTTCTCGAGTTGCAGCTTCCCAGCTCACTTGTTTAGGTTGTCTTGAACTTATTGCTAAAAATAGACAAGAATATGAAGACATAGCTGTGAAGCTGGGGACTGATCTAGAATAGTAAGTAAACTTTTCCATGAAAAATTATATGGTATAGTGAAGGAAATAAGGAAAATTTAGAGAGAATTTAGGTGTGAAATCATAAAATAAGGGTAATATAAAGTAAGTGAATTAGTTGTATGCTCTCTGGATAAGATAAGAACTTTTTATTTTTTATTTAATTTATTTTGGCTGTGCTGTGAGGAATGAGGGATCTTAGTTCTCCAACCAGGGATCAAATCCTTGCCCCCTGCAGTGGAAGTGTGGAGTCTTAACCACTGGATTGCCAATATATAAAGACTGAAGAATATTTACATTTTAAAGTAAACAAGGAAATGACAACTGACCAAAGTAGAAAATCAAATAGTTAACAGAAAAAAGTTTCAGCCTCTGTCGTAAAAATAAATGTTTCTGTATGTACTTACTTATTGGCTGTGCCATGCTGCTTGCAGGATCTTAGTTCCCTGGCCAGGAACTGAACCCATGCCCCTGGGCAGGGTAAGTGCAGTAGCCTAACCACTGAACTACAAGGGAATTCCCTAGTAGAAATAAAATAACATTGAGGTATACCCATTATTTGGCTATAAAGTGAAACACTTTTAATATGATACCAATGATGAGGGAGCATTGAGGTGCTGGCCTTTTCATACGTTGGTTAATAAATTGGTGCAATCTTTTTAAAGCTTTTAAAAAAAAAGCCAAATCTTTGACCCTAATAATATCCAGGTACAACGTAAATGCTTAGATAAATGATGCTTTATCCATACAATAAAATAGTGTATTACTTAAATGAGATTCTTCTTTGGGTATTATGGGTGATTTTTTTTTTCTTTTTGTTTTTCTGAGAAGTAGCATATTATGTAGAAGCTTAAAGAAGCACCCTCTTTTGAGTTAGACTTCCTGGATTTGAATCCAGGCTCTCATAATTTTTGTGACTTTGGATAAGTTAGTCTTTATGTGCCTCGGTTTTTCCATCTGCAAAATGGGGATGGATGATAGTACCTACCTTGCAGAGATGTGAGGATTTTTTTTTAAATTTTTTAATTTTATTTTATTTTTTAGATGTGAGGATTTTAAAAAGGTCTTCCATGTGAAGCACTTATAATAGTTCTTGGTACATAGTAAGCATTCAACAGATGTATGTTAAGCATTTATTTATTTTCAAAATTTTCTCCATTGAACATCACATACAGCTAAGAAAAATAAGTGAAAAATTTGAGACCGGGCATTAAATATGAAGCTTCAGGTCCATCATCCCAGAGATAACTACAGTAAATAATTTAGTGTATTTTTTTTAATGTTTTTGGAACTTAGCTGATTTCATATAAATAATGCTTTTCCCCAAGATTTTGTTGTGAAAAATTTCAGTTTTATAATAAACACATACTTACCACCTAGCTTCCACCACTAATATTCTTCTATACTTTTACCACATTTATTTCATCTATTTATTTCTATACCCATTTAGTAATCCATCTTATTTGAAGTAAATTATAGACATCAGTGTTTTTACTTGAGAATGGACATCATTAAGAGTTTGCTTCTCTTTTCTTTTGAGGTAAAATTTAAATACAGTGGAATGCACGAATCTTTTTTTAAATTTTGTTAATTGAAGTGTAGTTGATTTACAACATTGTGTTTCTGGTGTATAGCAGAATTGATTCAGTTATACACACACACATTTTTCATTTTCTTTTCCATTATGGTTTATTATGGGATATTGAATATAGTTCCTTGTGCTATAAACTAGGATCTTGTTTATTTTATATATACGATATACGTGTGTTGTGTGTGTATGCTATGTATAGTATCTGCTAATCCCAACTGGAATACACAAATCTGAAGTGAGTTTTGAGAAATACCTTTATAAGCCAAACCTCCAACAAGATATAGCATATTACCATCACTCCAGAAGGTTGCTTCACACCCCTTCTCAGTTGGTCCACCTCACCAGCCCTGAGAAAACCACTGTTCTGATTTTTTTTTTCACCGTAGTTTATTTGGGGCTTACCAGGTGGCACTAGTGGTGAAGGACCTGCCTGCAATGCAGGAGATGTAAAGAGATGCAGGTCTGATCCCTGGCTTGGGAAGATCCCCTGGAGGAGGGCATGACAGCCCACTCCAGTATTCTTGCCTGGAGAACCCCATGGACAGAGAAGCCTACAGTTCATGGGGTAGCAGAGTCGGACACCACTGAAGCAACTTAGCATGCACACACGCATGCACATAATTTACTTAGTCTTATTAGAACCTCTTGCAAATGGAATCATACATTATGTACTCTGAAGGCTTCTTTCACTCAGGATAATGTTTTGAGATTCATCCATGTTGTTGGCTGATATCAGTAACTCATTCCCTTTTATTGCTGAGTAATATTTCAGTGTATGGATGTAGAGTGCTGAGATTCAGAATTTTATTTGGAAGATAACATTAATATGGTTATCGTTGGTTTGAGGCCAGTGGATATGCATAGCCATTTTACTATGTTTGTTTACAGCAAACAATAAAATAACATTTTAATTAATTTAAAAACTCTTCAGGAGTCTTCCAGCTTCTGGTTTTAAAGTAATAATTGTCTCTATATAAGAATAGTTTCATGACAAATGATATATTCAGAATAAGAGTCGAGAGTGAATTCTTTCCTGTGTTCCCAGAAGAATTGATTTTTTTTTTTCCTGTTTCTGAACAAGTGATATTAGGAACACTTTTTAAAAAAATTAATTTATTTTAATTGGAGGATAATTACTTTACACTATTGTGATTTCTGCCATACATTGACATGAATCAGCCATGAGTGCACATGTGTCCTCCCATCCTGAACCCCCCTCCCATCTCCCTTACCACCTCATCCCTCTGGGTTGTCCCAGAGCACCAGTGCCCTGCTTCATGTATCAAACTTGCATTAGTCATCTATTTTATATGTAGTAGTATACATATTTCAATGCTGTTCTCTCAAATCATCCCACACTCACCTTCTCCCACATAGTGCAAAAGTCCTTGAATATAGGATCATTATTACCGTCTTTCTAAATTCCATATATATCTGTATTTATATTTATATAAATACACTGTATTGGAGTTTCTCTTTCTGACTTACTTCACTCTGTATGATAGGCTCCAGTTTCATCCACCTCATTAGAACAGACTCAAATACATTCTTTTTCATAGCCGAGTAATATTCCATTGTGTATATGTACCACAACTTCCTAATCTATTCACCTGCTGATGGACATCTAGGTTGCTTCCTTGCGCTAGCTATTGTAAACTGTGCTGCAATGAACATAGGGGTACATGTGTTTCAGTTGTGGTTTTCTCAGTGTGTATGCCCAGCAGTAGGATTTCTGGGTTGGTTGGCAGTTCTAATTGCTGTTTTTTTAAGGAATCTCCACACTGTTCTCCATAGTGGATGTTACCAGTTTGCCTTCCCACCAACAGTGTAAGAGGGTTCCCTTTTCTCCACAGCCTCTCCAGCATTTATTGTTTATAGACTTTGATGGCAGCCATTCTGACTGGTGTGAGATGATACCTCATTGTGGTTTTGATTTGCATTTCTCTAATAATGAGTGGTGTTGAGCACTTTTTGATGTATTATTAGCCCATCTGTATGTCTTCATTGGAGAAATGTTTGTTTAGTTCTTTGGCCCACTTTTTGATTGGGTTGTTCATTTTTCTGGTATTGAGCTTCATGAGCTACTTGTGTATTTTGGAGATTAATTCTTTGGCAGTTGTTTCATTTGCTATTATTTTCTCTCATTCTGCAGATGCCTTTTCACCTTGCTTACAGTTTGCTTTATTGTGCAAAAGCTTTTAAGTTTAATTAGGTCCCATACTGTTTATTTTTGTTTTTATTTCCATTACTCTGGGAAGTGGTCAGAGAGGCTCTTGCTGTGACTTGTCAGAGTGTTCTGCCTATGTTTTCCTCTAAGAATTTTACAGTTTCTGGTCTTACGTTTAGACCTTTAATCCATTTTGTATGGTGTTAGAAAGTGTTCTAATTTCATTCTTTTACACATAGTTGACCAGTTTTCCCAGCACCACTTGATAAAGAGATTGTCTTTTCTCCACTGTATATTTTTGCCTCCTTTGTCAAAGATAAGGTGTCCATAGATACATGGTTTTCTGTCTGGGCTTTCTATTTTGTTCCATTGATCTATATTTCCGTCTTTATGCCAGTACTATACTGTCCTGATGACTGTAGTTTTGTAGTATAGTCTGAAGTCAGGAAGGTTGATTCCTCTGGTTCCATTCTTCTTTCCCAAGATTGCTTTGGCTATTGGAGATTTTTTGTGTTTCCAAAGAAACAAATTATTTGTTCTAGTTCCATGAAAAATACCATTGGTAGCTTGATAGGGATTGCATTGAATCTATGGATTACTTTCAGTAGTATAATCATTTTCACTCTATTGATTCTTCTAATCCATGAATGTGGTATATTTCTCCATCTATTTGTGTCATCTTTGATTTCTTTCATCAGTGTTTTATAGTTTTCTATATATAGGTCTTTTGTTTATTTAGTAAAATGCATTCCTAAGTATTTTACTCTTTTCCTTGTAATGGAGAATGGGGTTGTTTCCTTAATTTCTCCCTCTTTTCATATACATTGCAGTGTATAGGAATGCAAGGGATTTCCTTGTATTAATTTTATATCCTGCAACTTCATTGATTACCTCTAGTAATTTTCTGGTGGTATCTTTAGGGTTTTCTATGTAGAGGATCATGTCATCTGCAAACAGAGTTTTACTTCTTTTCCAGTCTGGATTCCTTTTATTTCTTTTCTTTGGTTGCTGTGGCTAGGACTTCCAAAACTATGTTGAATAGTAGTGGTGAGAGTGGGCACCCTTGTCTTGTTCCTAATTTTCGAGGAAATGCTTTTCAATTTTTCGCTGTTGAGAATAATGTTTGCTGTGGGTTTGTTGTATATGGTTTTTATTATGTTGAGGTATGTTCCTTCTATGCCTGCTTTCTGAAGAGTTTTTATCATAAATAGGTGTTATATTTTGTCAAAGGCTTTCTCTGCATCTGTTGGAATAATCATATGGTTTTTATCTTTTTAGTTTGTTAATATGGTGTATCATATTGATTGATTTGCGAATATTGAGGAATCTCTGCATCCCTGGAATAAAGCCCACTTGGTCATGATGTGTGATCTTTTTAATATGTTGTTGGATTCTGTTTGCTAGAATTTTGTTGAGTATTTTTGCATTTATGTTCATCAGTGATATTGGCTTGTAGTTTTCTTTTTTGTGGCATCCTTGTCTGGTTGTGTTAGATTAGGGTGATTGTAGCCTCACAGAATTGAGTTTGGGAGTTTACCTTCTTCTGCAATTTTCTGGAAGAGTTTGAGTAGGATAGGTGTTAGCTCTTCTCTGAATTTTTGGTAGAATTCAGCTGTGAAGCCGTCTGGTCCTGGGCTTTTGTTTGCTGAAGATTTCTGATTACAGTTTCGATTTCCGTGCTTGTGATGGGCCTGTTAATATTTTCTATTTCGACCTGGTTCAGTTTTGGAAAGTTGTGCTTTTCTAAGAATTTGTCCCTTTCTTCCAAGTTGTCCATTTTATTGGCATATAGTTGCTGATAGTAATCTCTTCTGATTCTTTGTATTTCTGTGTTGTCTGTTGTGATGTCTCCATTTTCATTTCTGATTTTGTTGATTTGATTCTTCCTTTTTTCCTTGATAAGTCTGGCTAATGGTTTGTCTATTTTATTTATCTTCTCAAAGAACCAGCTTTTAGTTTTGTTGATCTTTGCTATAGTCTCATTCATTAATTTTTCACTTACTTCTTCTGTGGGTTTTTATGATGTCTTTCCTTTTGCTAACTTTGGGGTTCTTCTGTTGTTCTTTTTCTAGTTGCTTTAGGTATAAAGTTAGGTTGTTTATTTGATGTTTTTCTTCTTTCTTGAGGTAGGCTTGTATTGCTATGAACCTCCCTCTTATGGATTTTACTGAATCTGATACATTTTTGGTTGTCATGTTTTCATTTTCACTTGTTTCTATGCATATTTTGATTTCCTTTTTGATTTCTTCCATGATCTGTTGATTTTTCAGAAGTATGTTGTTTAGTCTCCATATGTTTGTTTTTTATAGTTTTTGTTCATGTAGTTGGTATGTACATTGTGATCAGAAAAAGAAGCTTGAAATGATTTTAATTTTTTAAAATTTGCCAAGGCTAGATTTTTGGCCCAAGATGTGATCTATCTTGGAGAATGTTCCATGTGCACTTGAGAAAAAGGTGAAATCCATTATTTTGGGGTGAAATACCCTATAAATAGCAATTAGGTCTAACTGGTCCATTGTATAGTTTAAAGCTTGTGTTTCCTTGCTAATTTCGTTTGGTTGATCTATCCATAGGAGTGAGTGGGGTATTAAATCCCCCACTATTATTGAGAACACTTTTTTTGTATCTAAATAACCAACTCAGTTCATGTACAAGGGGAAAATTATAGCAGTAGACATTGCATTTTTCCCCTGGAGTGTTTTCCTATTTCATTAAAATATTCATAAAATGAATACTTCCATCTGTTTGTGCCTTAGCTATTGTGAATGGCGCTTCAGTGAACATCTTTGCATGGCCAGATGTGTCTGCATCTCTGATTTCTTTTGAGTAGATTAAAAAGGTTATTGACAGGTCATACGGTTATGAACATTTATGGTTCTAACAGACACATTGCTAAATTGCTTATTGAAAGAGTAAAGCAGTTTACATTCTAACCAGTAGTACATAGGAATAGATATGTGTCATTGCCAATAATTGTTTTTATTTTAAAGGTAGGAATAAGATGAATGGAGAAAGCATGGTATCTCTTGGATATACTTGTTTAGGAAAGAATTAAATTTTTTCACAGAATGTGGGGGTGAACTCCATTATAGGTGTTTAACATTTTGTTATTTGTGATCTTTCACTGTTTTAGCATTGAGGTAATGGTGGGCCAGTCAGAAGAGAAAATCTTATAAAAAAGTCTGGCCATGTAATTTACCACAGAGGTGTTTAGGTATTTATGGGAGCTAGTTCTGAGTTTCTGTTGTGATTTATAAATTTGGCTCCTTTTTATTATCCAGCCTGAAGAAAATTCGTGGCAAAGTCTGGAAGCAGAGAATATCTAGCCCCCTGTTCAACACCAAACAATACACAATGGAACTAGAGAGGCTGTATCTACAGATGTGGGAGCATTATGCAGCTGGCAACAAACCTGATCACATGATTAAGCCTGTTGAAGTCACTGAATCTGCCTAAATAAAGACACCATGTACACAGGAGAATTACCCCTATACCTGAGCCTCAACCTTCTGGTGAAAGGGAACTAGATATGTACTTTTTACTTATCTGTATGGTATCATCATGTTGCAGATGGGTGACAAATAATGATAATACAATAGCACAGCCAGACTTGCTTCCTGTATGATAGGGAGAGACACAGGAGATGGGAAACTGCTATTCCACAAGGAGTCTCCATAGGATTTTGGCAGCAACCAGGTGGTGCATAGGTCTGGAAGGTCTGATCTCCCTTGGTCTTCCATGGGATGGATAGTGTGGAGGGGAGAGAGAGATTGTCCAGCCGTTTTGTGATTCCATGGATTGATGAGTCTTCTGAATTAATTTTTTTCTTTATATTTTGGGTATTGGAGCTTTTAAAAATGTTTGGTTTCAGGTATTTTTATTCATGTGAAGTGTATATGATTCTCTTGAGATAAGGTTTTAAGCTAAAATTTTCCTTGTTTTAGTTTCTGAACTCTACGGATTAATGGGAACTTTGCTGGTGTAGTCTTTTTATAGGTTTTATAAACCACTTGAGCCTATATCAGTCGTTTTAGTGTCTGACATAATGTCTGGAGCTATCAGTGCTTTCTTGGTTTAGATGATGATGATGACAACGATGACGATGATGATGATGACTTAATATTTTTCCTGGTCTGTTTCCTAGTTCCTTCTTCCCCTCCCCTGACTTTAAAATTTTTCCTGTAACTTGGCTAACAAAACCAAGTCTGATTCAGAACCTCCCAGAGTGTTTCTCTTAAACATATCATCTGGTGCCAAATGAAAATTCTTAGGAGTGATTATTAATTATGAAGGGCACAGTTGTGGTACTGTCATTGATGATAATAATATAGGTTTTCTTGGCCTAGAGTCTTGACCTATTTCACCAGTGTTTTACCTTTGACTGTCCCTCTATGCTGCTTCCAAAAGTGATAATGTGTGATAATATTTTTACCTTCATTTCTGAAGTTTGTTTTTTTTAAAGTGAGTCCTGTTCTTCCTATTTCTTTCAGCAGAAATGAAATCCCAGGTAAGTATTCAAATATTTGATCAGTAAGTCACAGTTATCTCTGATACATTAAATAACTTTCATCAAAAAACATGTTATAGGAAAAAAGCTCTAAAGGACCAGATAATGTATATGAGTAATTATTTTTCAGACCTTCTAGGGTATCATGTGTAATAACTGTCTTCTGGACTTGATCCTGAAGTCTTTTCGGACTCAGCCTCAGTAGTAGCAAACTGTACTGCTACTTGGTTTGGAGTACAAATTAGACTTTAGCCCTCCTGGAGCTTGAGTTTTTTGGTATTAAACTCATAGGAATAAAATTGAATTTCAACAAAGGATGGAGAGCTTGAGGCTTAAATAAGCCAACATATGAATATATGTTTTGTCTTGCTGTACTGCACATATGCTATCCAGTAACAGGTAATATTTTGTCTGCTAGTAGTGTTCTAGATTATAATGTCTTTCCAAAGTGCTGAGGCAGTGCACCTATTTTGTAGTTGCAGCTGATGCCTGAATGTATCCTAGCTGACAAATTATTGATTAATAAGAACTTTCTGAAATTTCTGAAAGATTCATACTATTAACCAAAATCTGAGCAAAGAGTCTCAAGTGTAATTCTAACCAGAATTACATGTTAATGAACTTGTGTACCTTTTAACAATGTAAATGAAAGAACATCAGTTTAGGGATTTCTTAATTTATTTTTTATCTAATTAAGATACCAGTTAAAGGTTGCCAGCTTGGTTGCAAATAAATTGATGTTTGGAATTCACCAAGCTACTTAATGTGGAATAGGATAATATACTTCCAGTGCCCTCAAGGCTGTGACCTTACAGCCATTTTACATAGCACATCATTCCTCCTATAGGGATGAACCTTTTCCTGGCACGAAAAGTAGCCGCTCTGGTTGAAGCTTTGCTTATTGTAACAGGCTTTTGTTTCCAGGTAACATGTCTGTGGAGGACTTACTTCTGAATAGAGATATAGATATTACTGGAAACTACTTGTTTTTTTCTATTATACTCTGCTTTATCAAAGAAGTAAAACATTTAAATTGTGCTACAGAAATTCAGATGTTGTCTTGCAATCTTTAAACAATAAATGAATGATTTGCCCTTAATATGGCTGATGTATTTTGTGTTCTGTTAAATTGAGCATTGGCTGGAATAACAGGGTCCTCCAATGATGAAATCTATATTTCAACAGTTCCAAACGACAACAGGACCAAATTTCCTTATAGTGCACCTATGATAATAAGAATTATTTCATTTTCTCAGCCATGTGTGGTGGAGCATGGGTCAGGTTGGTGTATAATCTATTAAGACTTGAGAAAGCCTGAGACTCCCAGCGCACTCACTTGTGCTTGTTCCTGTTTAGCTGATAACCATTCTGGCTTCATCTACCCTTGTAGTCTCATTGTTTATGTGGACTGTTCCTTCCCACTTCATATGGTGATTGAACTCAAAGACAGGTATGAGGGAGGAGGATATCCATGTATCAGGGACCAGAACAGGCAGTTCAGGTGCCTGTTTTCACAGAGATATAAACAAGAATTTGTTTCCAATAAAATACCTGGTGCTTTGCCTCCTAAGTTCTGTGGACTATGACCCTCAAAGCCCTAATGTAGGTTGGTGTTTGTTTCTTGGAAGATGGAACAAGAAAGGTATCCAGTAACTTAGTCATAAATACTTACCACCCTCTTGACTATTTATCAGGAATCTGCATCAGTTATTTTCAGTCTGCTTCAGCTCCTTCTGCCTGCAGTCTAAAGGAGTTTCTTATGTACCTTGAATAAACTTGTGTAACTTACCATTTGATTCCAGTCCTAAATCCACTCTTTACTCGAAGCACATGTCTTTTAATACTAACTACAGCTAATGTTCAGATTCTTTCCCCAAACCTCTGAGCCACACAGTTATGTAAGCCTTATTTTATGGAAGCAGCTTATAGAGGTAAATTAAAAGTTTCTTGTAAAAGATAAGGTTATAATGATAAACCTTTTTTAACCCAATTTCTTATCAAATCAGAAAGTACCTTTATATATGTAGATAGGCAGTTTGGTGCTTCAGACTAAATTAGTGCTACTGGAATTTGAATTCTAGCTCCCTGCCACTTTTTAGCCACTGATTGCTATAAAATGAGGGTACTAACATTGCTTTTTTAAAGTGTCTGTAAGGATTAAATCCAAATAAAACGTTTGGAACCATTTCTAACATGATATAAACTCATTGTTATTAATATTTTTAAATGCCAAGGACATTTTGTTTGTATTCTGTTGGCCAAATGCTTAAATTATGGGATGTATGGGTTTTTGCCAGAGAATCAGGCACAATATAGAAAGCATTTGCTTACCTCTGTGTGTGTGTGTGTGTGTGTGTGTTTTAATCTACCCCCGTTTGTTTTTCTTGGTGTCAGGAGTGAGTGCCAAAAAGCTTCAAGTTAACTCCTCTTTATCTGCAGAATTCGGAGGGTTTTGGAAGCGGGCATCACAGTTCAGTGTTGCCAGGCACTTTTGGGTTGTTGCTTCACTCTTATCTAGGGGTCTGGCCTGCGTGCCCGAGCCCCCGCCCGCCCCCGCGCCTGCGCCGCCCACGCCCCCACCCCTGCAGCCACTCCCCCTTTCCTGCGCCCGTGCCCCTGCGCCCGTGCCCCTGCGCCCGTGCCCCTGCGCCCGTGCCCCCGACCCACACCCCTATCCCTCAACTTCATGCGTGATTGGGGGAGGCAAAGGAACCTAGAGGCATGGGCAATTCAAGCAAGAAACAGGGCTCGCTTATCCAAGTCCTTGCAAATGATGAAATTATTCTGGAGGATTTGGCTCGGTTTTTCCCTGTCGCCCCCCAAAATGAAGGATTGCTAAACTACGTCATCTGTGTGAAATGGCGCATTCACTGTGGAAAGAGATGGACGTGATTCCGGAAGTACTGTTCCAGGGCGCCAAATTCATAACCGCGAAAATTTGAATCTGCCTGGTGAACACACTGATAGGTGGGTACAGGGAGGGCGGGAATACGTCAGTTCCTACCGCCAGCTGAGCCCGGGCCCTATAAAAGGGCTTGCGCTTGGCGTTTGTTACAGTTGCTCGGGATCTTGCACACCACGCACTTGTCCGAGGAGAGCAGCGACTGACTAGGCCAGAGGCTGCAGAAGCAGGTAGGTGAATGGAGGGTAGCAAAGCGAGAGCAAATCTTGAAACTTGTTGCGGTTGAGCAGGCTTCATTAAAGTGAGGACCACCATAAGCCCTGGACACTGATTTTCCGTGAATCTTGAGGCTGAGATTTTGGCAAAATATTTTGCCTGTTTGCACCTAATACTTTGGGAAGAAGGAATTTTTGTGCATGTGTTAGCGATATTAACTCCGCTAAAGATGGGGATGGGCAAGCAGATATACCAGTTTGGGGCATAAGGAAGTAGGCCTGGGAGGTGGCATGCAGCTGCAGCAGGGTGGAAGGCTGACCGGCTGGAGTTTGGAGTATGGCGGTAGGGGCAGGTGGAGGCTGGGTAGGGGTGCATGTATGTTCCTGGGGTAGGGTGGGGGAGGGGTGGGGTAAGGTGGGGGAGGGGTGGGGTAAGTTTTGGGAGGGAGGCAGGAGTGTCGATGCCTGATCAGCTAGGGGTGAGAGGCAAGTGTCGGAGGGGGGAATGGAGGAGCCGAGGCCCCTACTGGTGCAAGACTCACTGTGGGCGTGGAGAGGTGAGATGGGGGAGGGGTCTAGGTCCCTGGGGAAGAGGAGGTGGGAGTCGAGGCCTGATTGGTGCAAGGCTGTCTCCAGGCCGCAGCAGAAGGGTCTAGACCTGTTTGTGTAAGGACCTCCTGGGGAGAAAAGGCAGAAACAAGATGAGTGGAAGTGTGTGTGAGGGGTGGTGGAGGTGTCGAGGTCTTATTGGTTCAAGACTGGAGGGAGGATGAGTCTAGCCTTGATTGGTGCAAAGGTGGGGAGAAGAGGGAGGGGGAGGCAAAGGAGGGGGAGAGGAGGCACTGTGTTGAGTGTGATGGTGAACAGAGGGTTCGAGGCCTGATTGAGTGCAAGACTAGCTGAGGGAGAAGGTGAGAGTAGGAAGATGGAGTTGTGGGGGGAGGGTGACCTGATCCCCTGTGGGAGGAGGGGGTTGGGGAGTTTGTGAGTTGGATTGAGGTGTGTGGGGATGTGTGGCCTGGTCTGTATAAGTCTAGCTCTGAGCAGAAGTAGGGAGTTGGTGAAGGGGGGTTGTGAAAGCCTGATGGAAGACTTTCTTGGGGTGTGAGGTAGAAGTAGGTGAAACGAAGATGTGGGGAGAGGGAAGAGAGGGTGGTGATGTGTGTGTGGGTTAGGAATACATTTAAGGGTGAAAGAGCATTGGGCCAGGGACCTAGTAGCGCATGCTAAAGCCATATAACGGAGAGAAAATTGATCTGGAGGCTGATGAATGATTGCTCTCGCCTATTTCTGTAATAGGTGGCGTTGAGGTGACTTAACATCAGGAGCCCCCATATGCTTTGGGCGTTCTGACTGACGTACAAAGAATCTTGGTGGAGTGAGGTGGGAGAAAGGTCGACAATAAATAAATTTAAATACTTATTTCATGGAGTGAAGTTTTGGTTTTAGGTTACAGTGAAGAAGCTGCTTAAAAGCAAATGCAGAGTGTAGAAACGTCTAATTGGTTTTGGTTTCTTAACAGATGTGGACATGTCCAAAGAAGGGGCTGGCCGTGTGAAGGTCGAGGATGATAAATGGTGAGATTTGAAAAAACTGTTTTCTCTTAGTTTAGTCCTACTCTGTTGTCAAATCGATTTTCTCAAAAAGTATACAGTTATGTCATTTAGAGTCTATAGAATGTATAATTTGGTTAGTCATAAAATGAGAATTGTAAAAAGAGATCTTAGAATCATGGGAGTCCAGCCTCCTATCCAATGCATAAACCCTCTATATAAGAGCTCTTTTAGTGGCCAGGAGTATACAACTCCATGAAGCAACTTTATGCATTGTTGAACATAATTTCTAGAAAACTCATCATTCTGATGACCATCAAGTCTGTCCTTTTGTTATTCACACCCCATTGTTGTCAGTACTCCCCTCTAGAGGTGCACAGATGAAGCATTTTTCTTTTTCATGATAGGTATTTTAAAATAGTTGTCTCATCTCTTAAGTCTTCATTCTCCTGAAAGGTTGCTCTCTTTTTCTCCTTTCTAGGTAAGATAAGCATACAGATAAGTGTATCGTGTGGAAGAAAGTAGAAACCATAGACTAGGGAGTCTAGAAATTGACCCAAATGCATATGAAAATATAGTTCAGGATGGGAAAAAAAAGGCATTTCAAATCAGTGGGGAAAAGATAGCTTCACTGACAAATAATTTGAAGATAATTGGTTGACCATTTGGAAAACAGCAAGAATTAGATTCTTACCTCATCACTCCTTATAGCAAAATAAATTACACACAAATAAAATACTTTAAAATTAGAAGTGAAACCATTAAAAATGCTAGAAAATATAGCTGGATTTTATTTCCAATAATTTTGAAGTGAGGAATGTCTTTCTAAATTTAATATCTTAACAAAAACATAAAAATGAACAAGAAACTGAAAAAAATATTTGTATTACTTATGATAAAAGTCTATCTTCCTTAGCCTACAAAGAAAAAAGTAACAATTAGGGAGTTCCCTGGTGGCCTAGTGGTTAGGATTCTAGGCTTTCACTCTGGTGGCCTGTGTTCATTCCCTGACTGGGGAACTGAGATCTCACAAGCCATGTGGCATGGCCAAAAAATAAATAAAAGCAACAATTAAAAGGTGAACAAAGAGAAAATGGGCAAAAGTTTTAGAAGGTAGTTCTCTGGGAAAAAATACAAATGGCTTATAGACATTAAAATTTATTCAAATTTTAATTTTATTATTTAAAGGAACTTTAAACAAGTTACCATTTTTCAAATATCAGATTAGCAAAGATTTAAAAATTTTGATAATACCCAGTGTTGGCAAACCCATAGGGAAATTTCATGCAGTCATGGTGGGACTGTAAACTGGTACAACGTTTTTGTAGTTCAGTCTGGCAATATGAAAATTTTAAATGTCCATGTCCTTTGAGCCAGTAATTCTACTACAAGGACTTTTTCTTTTTAAAAACAAGTGGTTGTTTCATACGTGTTCTTTTTGTAGTTCACTCTTACTTTCTCTTGACTCCTTCCCCCTACTTCTCCCATGTCCCTTCTCCCTGTAACTCATGCTCATTGGATCACATACAAACGTACACAGACTGTTTTGGTCTTTGTTCAGTTCTGTGGATGAAGGATGTATGATTAATTACTAGTGCACTAAGAAATACATACAAGGATGCATTGTTTGTAATAACACAAATTTGGAAGTTTATATATCCTAAGGGTGTACTTGAAATAAATTATGGATCATCCAAAAAAAGTGATAAGAACTATATATGCTGATAATAGAAGTACTAAGATCTATAAAGTCAAAAACTGTAAGCTGCAGAATAATTCATAAAGCATAATACTATTTATAAGAAAGTTTTGTGCACTTGACTTGTAGGGGTATGTGCTTATGCTTGAGAGCTTTCTGAAAGAATAAGAAACATTACTTATCTCTGGGAAGTGGGACTGTTGGAAGAACAGGGACAAAGTGTTTCTCTACTCCTCTTTTCAGTGTATTTTATCAGTCACAAAACTGGTAAACACTTTTTCTTGATAGCCATTAAAATGGGGAGGATTAATAAAAGAATGCAGCAAACATTTGGAAACATATCTTAAGAAGTAATAGAAAGAAATGCTAATTTAAAAGTATTTACTGCTTAAATTAGCAAATTTTAAATATTTAGTCTTATTATAGTAGTATTCCTGACACCGTAAACTAGTATGACCCTTTGGAAACAAATAAGGAAATGTACCTAGAGCTATAAAATTGGTCCTACTTTAGACTGAGTAATTTGACTTCTAGAACTCAATCCTAGAAAAATCCAATTTATGAATGTAATTAAATGCACAAAGATGCTAGGTGTGGCATTCAACTAAAGAATCAAAGTTGTGTGTGTGTGTGTGTGTGTGTGTGTGTGTGATCAAAAATGCACAAGGTAAAGTCCCGGCTCTCTCCATGACCCTCAGTAACATGCCCCAAATAGGGAATTCCCAGGGCACTTGGTTGGCATTAGTTCTCCCCTAAGAAGCAAGCAAGTATATTCTGCTTTATAAATCAGCCCCTTGAAAACTTGGTTAACAGGAGTCACTCCTCTAGCATTTGATGAAAAATTGAGAAACCTGAATTCCTGAAGCTATAGATGCAAAGACCAGATGCTGGACTTCTGCTTGGAGATTGCTCTTGAGGCTGGACAGCAACCTGCCAGGCTCTCCACCTGCCCCCACTGCAAGTTAGGACCATTATGTCAAGTATCTGGGCACTGTATTTTCATTAATGCGGTGATATTGTTACTTGTTTGTTTATTTTTGCTTTAGGCTGACTCTGTACTTCAGGCTGTCTCATAGATGGGCATATATATGTAATTAATTTTTGAGGGGGGAATTTTTTAAATTGATAAATCATTGAGACAGTATTGAGTAGATATTTTAAAAGGCCCCTTGTTTAAAAATTTATTTATTTTTAATTGAAGGATAGTTATAATATTGTGTTGGTTTTTGCAATACATCAGCATGAATCAGCCATAGGTATACATATGTCCCCTCCCTCTTGAGCCTCACACCCCTCTAGGTTGTCACAGAGCCTCAGTTTGAGTCCCCTGAGTCATACAGCAAATTCCCACTGGCTATCTATTTCATATTTGTTAGTGTGTATGTTTCCATGCTACTCTCTCTGTTTGTCCCACCCTCTCCTTCCTACCCCTCCTCTCGTCCATAAGTCTGTTCTCTATGTCTGTCTCCATTGCTGCCCTGCAAATAGGTTCATCAATACTGTCTTTCTTGATTCCATATATACGTGTGAATATATAATTCGTTTTTCTCTTTCTGACTTACCTCACTCTGTATAATAGGCTCTAGGTTCATCCACCTCATTAGCACTGACTGAAATGTGATCCTTTTTATGGCTGAGTAATATTCCATTGTATATACTTATCACAGCTTCTTAATCCATTCATCTGTCGATGGACATCTAGGTTGCTTCCATGTTCTAGCTATTGTAAATAGTGCTGCAGTGAACACTGGAGTACATGTGTCTTTTTCAGTTTTGGTTTCCTCAGGGTAGTAGTGGGATTGCTGGGTCATATGTGATTTTATTCCTAGTTTTTTTTATGGAATCTCCATACTGTTTTCCATAGTGGCTGTATCAATTTACATTCCCACCAGCAGTGCAAGAGGATTCCCTCTCCAGCATTTATTGTTTGTAGATTTTTTGATGATGGCCATTCTGACCGGTGTAGGTGATATCTCATTGTGGTTTTGATTTGTGTTTCTCATGATATTGAGCATCTTTTTGTGTGTTTACTACCCATCTGTATGTCTTCTTTGGAGAAATGTCTGTTTAGGTCTTTTTCCCACTTTTCCCCCCACTTTTTGATTGGGTTGTTTATTTTTCTGTTATTGAGTTGCATAAGCTTCTTGTATATTTTGGAAATTAATCCTTTGTTAGTTATTTCATTTGCTATTATTTTCTTCTATTCTAAGGGTTGAGTTTTCATGTATGTAATTAAATTTTTAAGTGGAAAAATATTTCTTAATGAGATCCAATAGACAAAAAATCCTTTAAAAATGAGGTTCAGTGGGATGTGGGTGGGAGGATGGAAAATAATGAAAGGGATCTTTGGAACCACTTTTTGAGATTCATTTATTTATTCAGCAAATATTTATTGAGTACTGACTTTGTACTTAACAGTATGAAACAGACACACTTCGAGATCCATGTACAGGTTACTGTCTGAAATGGGAGATAGATGCATGTAAACAGGCAATAAACAGTATAGTGTGGTAAATGCCGTGAATGGGGGAGAAGTACATGACCCTCTAGGATCTTGTTTAATTTTCATAGTAGCCCTCTGAGATAAATGGTTCATTGACAACTGAGGCCCAGGTTTGATTTGCAGAAATCTAGGTGAGCGGTAATGATGGTTTAGAGTAGGGTGGTGATAGTGAAGTTGGAGAGATTTGGATAAGTATAGAATATATTATCGTTCAGTTCAGAGACTTTCCCCACATCTTAACATTTCTGAGACTGGGATGCTTCATACATTTGATAGCATGTCATCATTTGATAGTGTTTTTTCCTTTCTTAGAGGTACATATAATAATGTATTAGATTAGATGAAATACACTCTAGAAGTAGAGCCAACGGGTCTTGCTGATGGATTGGACATGAGAGGTAAGAGAGAGCAAAATCAAGGATGACTCCTAAATTTTTGGTTTGCATTAGTGGTTGGATGGTAGTGCCATTGACCCAGAGAGATGTTATGGGGAGGGAGGTGGGAGGGGGGTTCATGTTTGGGAACGCATGTAAGAATTAAAGATTTTAAAATTAAAAAAAAAAAAAACCAGAAAGGAACAGAATGGAAGGACAAAATAAAAAAGTCTGTGTTGGTCATGACACACTTTAAATACTTAGTAAATATCCAAGATACCATATAGATAGGTGGAGTTCAGTGGAGAGTTCAAGGCTAGAAATATAAGATTGGAGGACATGGGGTCTAGGGATAGTAGAATGAATGACCCAGGAGAGAGGGGTCAGTCCTGCAGCACAGCATGGAAGGTGGCAGGAAGCAATTCCTTGAGAACTGCAGGGGAGAGATCCAAGGAATAAGGGAGGGTATGGCCTTAGATAGTGGAGGGGACACTGCATTCCTTGTTAAGGCAGAGTTGGTTATAGTTACAGACAGGTCAGTAGATTTGTTGGTGGGAGGATGAGGGTGTTCCTGTGTGATTACCTCTTATTTTCCCAGTGATTTATGGGACAAGGTCGTTGAGGAGGTTTTGGCACTCTGACGGCAGAAATGCTACTGAGATACATAATACAAAGAATAGGGGACTGGTTTTCACTGAGCAATCAAAGCCTAATTCATATTCTCTGGTGCTCACTGAGTAGTTTTTTTTTGTTTTGTTTTTAAGCACAAGATTCTTTGTTTTGTTAATGACTACCACACAATAAAAATGCAGAAATCCCATATTGTAAAAATTACCCTGTTACACTCACTTTAAAAATAATTGGGTCAGAAAAGCAAATGGGTCACCTAGTGGGCTGGCTATTATAGATGATAAATAAATGGTTGAATCAATGAATGAATGAACCATGGATGTACCCATCCTATTTAATTATTCCATATTTATTCAGAAATTACCAGTAGAATACAGGCCCACGTTAAAAATAAACAATACAGAAACATCTAAAGTAAAAAGTGAGAGTCAACCTCACATGTACACACCCTCCCATTCTTTTGAAGTAATAATTACTAATAACTTGATATTGATTCTTCTATATCTTTTTCTGTAGTTAAGGAAAGCATAATCTGTATGGTTTATGGCTTCAGTTTTAAAGAGAAGATCTCTGGGTACTTAAAAGTTTTCAAGGGCTTTTATTTTATATATCTTGAAAGCTTTCTAATATGATTTCTTAGTCCTTCCATGGTAGAGTTCTGGGTAAGCCAAATGGCTTTTCTCAGGTGCATATATTTTCTAATATGCACCTAGTGACATGAGTCTTTAAACACTTTCTAGGGACTTGGACTCCTGGTCATACATTTTACTTGAAAAGGGTACTACATTCTGCTTTTTTGACCACCTATTTCTTCCTTAGTGCTGTCCTCAGACCTTTTTACTTTTCCTGTTGGTTACCTGCCAACCCTGAATAAGATGTTTTCTCTTTGGGGATTAGAGTGGAACTCTGTTGTATAACTTTCTGTGTCCTGTTTCTGATCCCTGGTTCCTTTTATTTGACCTCTAAAGAAAATGCGTGTGTGTGTGTGTAACACAGAAGTGTGTGAAAAGATACATGATGTATGAATCACATTTTAGTTTATATGTAGTGATGTATATTGATAATAGATTTTATATAACCAAAGTCACGTTTTGACCCATACCTAGGAAACCAAGAGATTTCATTCTTGATTGAACAAAAATGGCTTGACGCCTACTATTGAATAAGTCCAGTGTACAATGACCAATAAATGAATAGAAAACTTAATCAAGGGGGTGAGCCAACATGTGTGTTTAAAAGGTATATAATCAGTCCAGTAATCAATCTCAAGGCCAAAATAAAAGTCTACAAGAAGTGGTTAAGGCTGATTTTTTATGTAAAACCTTATAAATATTTTGTAAAACCTAATAAATATGTAAAGCAATATGTTAAACTTTAGAGCTATGATGCCCAGTTTCTTCAGCACTTTATTTTCCTCTGTTAGCTGTATGTCACAATAGTTCATGATAAGATTACCCATGAGTAGGTCCTAGAATTGGAACCTGGCTCCAGCATGGAAGTATGGCTTTTCTGAGCTGGACTTTGAGCCTCTCTGAATCATCATGAGTGGCTGATTTAGGGGATGTCCAGTCACTTGCTTTCTGGTGAGCTAAAGAACCCCCAGGTGGAATGTGCTCTGGTGTCACCTCAGTACAGTTGTCCCTCAGTATCTGGGGTAGGCGGGGATTGCTTCCAGGGCTCCTCTTGGATACCAAAATCCTTGGATGCTTAAGTCTCTTACATAAAACTGTGTGGTAATTGCATATGATGTATGCGCATCCTCTCATGTACTTTAAATCATCTCTAGATGACTTATAATACCTACTACGATGTAAATGCTACGTAAATAATTGCCATCACGTAGCATATTCAAGTTTTGCTTCTTGGAACTTGCTGGCATGGTTTTTTTCCTGAGTGTTTTCCATCTGAGGTTGATTGAATCAGCAGATGTGGAATCCTTCAATACAGAGGGCTGACTGTAGTGTGAAGCTAGAACAGCCAGCCAAGCAGCCTGCTGCTAGCTGGGGTAGAATGAGTGCTAGGGTCTCTGGCAGATTGTGAGGCCGGGAAGCAATGGGCCCAATGCCATGGTTCACCACAGGGAGCAGTTTCAGGTTTGAAATCACCCTGTGTTTTCTCCCCAAGAAATGCACTTCAGCATTTGTGCATTTACTCAGATAGCAATCCCAATCAGTAGATCCTCTTCACGCAGCAAAGCCCCAAAAGGTGTCCCCCTTGCTCTTTTGCCCTTTTGATTTTTAACTGTAATCTCTGCATTCTCAAGTCTTTTTCCCTGTGGTCCCTTTCTTGGAATTCATTTTCATACCTCTGTTTTTATTTTTAACTTTATTTTTTACTTTTTGGCCATACCTAATAGCATGTGGACTTAGTTCCCCAACCAGAATTTGAACTTGCTTCCTGTGCATTGGAATGTGGAGTCTTAACCACTGGACCACCAGGGAAGTCCTCATCTTTTTATTTTATTTTATTTTTTTCCTCATATTTTTAAATAGAAATATACCACTGGGCAGAAAACAGGCTTCTCACTGATAGCTAATGATACTCAACTAACATTCTTTCCCTGACTTTGTGTAGTAGAGCACAAAGCGGCTTTGAGCAGCTTGTGGCTTTTAATTTTTCTTCTCTTCCACTACTGTGATCTTCATTTCATAAGCCCTTAAAGCCTTTTTACATTTCAGAAACTCAGATTGGTGGTTCTTTTCATATGAGATTTTTGACATTTGGTTGCTAATATTGTTGGTAGCTTTCCTTTAAAACAGAACATATGAAAAAAATAAAATAAAACAGAACGTATGTTAGTAGCTTTCCTTTAAAACAGAATGTATTTTATTTTGCAGTCCCGTTGTTACTGTGGACTCAGACACTGATGAAGAGCCTGACTGCTGTAAGTAGAGTCTTCTCAAAGCAGTAATTTACAGTCTAAAAGTGTAATTTAGCCATGTCTTCGTAGAGATGACTGAAATGTGATTTTGGACATTTGGTATAAGCTGTTCTAGCTTTGTTTCTCTAGAGCTCTCTAGATTGGTGAAACAAAGTTTATTTCCCTACTGTGAGGAACAGAGGATGTCCTCTGTGCTTCTTTTCCAATTGGCTTCCTGTCCTTTTTCTCATTATAGATCTCTGTACTTTTTTATCTCCTCTCTCTCTCTGTCTCTCATGGGAGATGACTTAAGAGTCCACCATAAATTTTAACCAAGTCTAATTTATGGACTTTGGTTTTAGGGAGTTAAAGACATAGGTAATCAGATTTGACCATGCTTCACATGCTTTCTAATGACCTCTTTCTTTCTCTGATTCAGATATAACTGGAGTGAAGATGAAAAAGGAGACCGTCAGGTGGGTAGAATTGGTGAAAATTGACTTTTTTAAAGGAATAATATTTGGGTAAGATGATTTCAGAATAAACATCACATTTTCTCTGTGAATCCTATGTTCAGGGTTATAATGGGTGTTGGATCTCACACCTGGGTTCAAAATACTAGACTCCTTATCACTGGCCCATTATCTAATTGGTCAGTTTCTTCTTCATAATGTCTCTTTGAACCATCCCTTAACTTCTAGTCTCCACTACTAAGACCTTTATCAATTTTTACCCTTGTATTCATGCAAGAGCTTCTTACGTGGGCGGGCTCCTTAGCCTGATTTATTCCTCCTCTGATCAAGTCTGTATTCTACTTCCAGATTAATCTCCTGAGACACTGCTTTGATCATATTAATTTTCTATTCAAATTGTCTATCTAAGGGAGATCAAATAGGTAAGCCTAGGAGTTAAAGTCCTCTGTGAATTGGCCATAACCTGTCAGCATTATCTACTACTTTTCCTATTTAGGAGTCCTCTGCTACACTAAGGATTGTTGCTCAGGTGCCATACTATAGTGCTAAATTTACTGGAATGAATCTGAAATAACTTGTTTCCATATCAGCTCCTTGAATCCTGTAGGAATGTGAATTGGTCATTTCTGTTTCCCACACTAAGACGAAATAATGCTGTCAAGTGGGAAAATGTTTTTCTGGCTAGTTCTGATCTATCTCTGTTGATTATTTTTACAGCATGCAAGCCACCAAGCCTGACACCAATGTGTGAAGTCAGCAGTTGCAATCAGCTGAAATTCTAGAACTGAATAATGCATTGTATAAAGCTATCTATTGGAAATGATCAGTTTTGTTATTTATATTTTTGAAGTTAGGTCTATTGAGGTATGATTTACATACAGAAAAACTCACCCTTTTTAGGTATACAGTTTGATGAGTTTTGACAAACGTATATGGTATGTATATGGAGTAGGTACTGTAAACATCACCACAAAGATGCAGAATTTCCACCATTGCCATTTACATTTTGAATGTCATAGATCCTTAGAAATATCCTGATTTTCAGTATTATATGCTATAGAGCCCTTGACTGAAAATAAATTTAAGAATATCCAATTGGTTTTTTCCTGTCTCCACTAGATAGATGTTGAACAAATATGTAAAGAAAATCCATTTTGAGGTGTCTTCCTGGAGTGCCCACAGATCTTGATCCAGTTCTGGGGCCTTCTATCTGTGGGATACTGTAGGAAGGGTGGATTTGAGGAAGAAGGTGATGTGTTCAGTTTTGGGTATGCTGAGATTGAGGGGCCTACAGGCAGGGCTGATACTAAAAAAAATTTAACAACCAAGAGATACAAACAGGGATTAGTCAGGATTGCTGCCTGATTGGTTCAAACAGATACCACCAATAAACAGTTGGTGAGGCTGTACGTGTGTAGACTGACTAAAAATTGACCCTGCCCATAGGACATCCAGGTAGGAGACTGGCACTATGGAGCCAGAAGTCAGAAGCAAAGTTGGGCTGGTGGATAGATAATGTTTACCCAATCCTTAGGGATTGATTGGCTTGGCATGAAAGGGATGTGGATAAAACCTGGGGACGAGCAAGGAAGGGAAATGAGTGAGAAGGAGTGGGCAAACAAGTGAGAACCAAAATCAATAGTGTCCCAGGAATCAAGAATTTTAAGGATGGAATGAATGGTCAATAAGAGAGCAAAGGTCTGTAAACTTGGCAGCTTAAAAGTGGTGAATATGAAGGAAATGGATGAATAGATTTGTGTCTGTAACGAGGGCAGACAAGTTCCCTAGCAGCGTTTTAAGGAGTTTTCTCTCTCATCATAAAGGTATATCACACTTATACACTGTGTAGGAAATAAAGGTGGTGAATTTCAGCCTTCTGGAACATCTGACCCAAATACCTGGAGAGCTGAAAATGACAGTTCCAGAGGTGTGCCCACAACACCCACATCTTGGGTGTCACAGGGATACTGCTCACTTAGAGAGGTGGTGCTGGCTTTGGGCTGCAAAGAGTAGCACCCGGGAAAAACCTCCCCACTGAGGCTGCCTCTCTGCATCTGTGGCAGGGGGATCTCAACGCGGATAAAGAGAAATGGCAATTAGACTTTTCCTTAATCATTTTCCCCTCACACCAAAACCATTTGAACACATACCCTCTGACACCCCACTTCAACTCTCAATACTAGACAGATTCCTCCCTTTGAAAGGATTTAGGCAGATGGAAAGGTTTGGTAGGAAGTTAGGAAAGATGGAAAATCAGGAACAATGATTGAGTGGTTCCAGAGGAGGGGAACAGAGTTACTCTAGGAAACCAACAAAATCATTTCAAAGTGATTTTGCTCACTGGAGAAAAGTATAATAGAAAATGCAATGAAAAGAAGAATGTTGCTTTCATGCTTTTGTTTTTCTCTGTCCTGTCACTCAGCTACGTGGTGATTGACTCAGACTCTGATGATGAATACGTCCCTGAGAAAAAGAAACCTAAGCTACGTGAAATAAATCACAAAGGCAAGTATACTACTAACTTAGAGAAAGAGCTGTGCAGTGCAGCTTCACCATGCACAGTCATCTCAGGATGAGTCGGCAAACATTCTGTTTTGAATCATTCCATAGTGAGTGCCACTGTTTTTCCTTCCTATGTGCTAGATGTGGATATGGCTGGGTCCCCTGCACTCCCTGGTTAATTTCCTAACAGAGCAGCAGCTGTTCCTGCTACCGTAGAACCCAGGCATCACCCTCTGTAGGGTTCTTACCTACTGAGCATTATGTTGCAGGAGCAGAGGAGGTTAGGAACTCAACCTGAGCAACATGAAGGTTGCCCTGCTGTTTTGCCTTCCACTCTTCATCTCTCTGTGTGTGGATGACAGGGAGGAGGAAGGGACTCATTCTTTCCAGTCTGATGGAGATGAGGACGTGTGAGGCTTATAGGCTAGCTGGCGGTGACTTCTCAGGGATACGCTTGTTTTCTCTGTCTAGCTGTTTGTCTTTGCCTTTTGCTACCCTCTTTATATTTTCTAGAGAGTCTTGTTTTTCTTAGCGTGTATTTGCCGTAACAGATCCTTGCCTCTTTGAATTCAGAGGCCCTCATCACCTTTCAGGAGGTGTGGAGTGTTTTACTTGCAATTCAGAACCTGTTCAGTGGGTTTGAGACATAGGAAGACTAGGAGCTTCTTAAACCTTTGGGATAGTATTTTACTGATCTCCATTTGCTTAGGACCTGACATAGGGCAAGAGACATGGGCACCTGCTTAAAGTACTGGAACCCTTAAAAATACTGGCTGCTGCTTTGGTAACTACCCCCCGAGCTAGCATTGGCCAGATTCTGCTAGTTAACCTGGGATATCAGAGCAGGGAAAGGATAGGTGGCTTGGAACCCTCATCTCCTACTGTTTCATCACCTGTCCCATCTGATTTCTTTTTTCCCCTCCTCTCTAGCTCTGAGTAGATTGCCTGAGCAGGATGCAGGTCCAGGTGCAGAGTAGGGGGTGTAACATGACAAGCTTCTGCAATGTACACAGAGCCCCAGGGGAAGTAGCTTTAGCATAGGGGCCTGAATGACAAAGCCAAAGTCAGTTGCTGACTCCTTTAGTCAGAAGATCCATAAATCGGGTTGATTCACAATATTTTGTCAGTTTCAGGTGTGTTAGTTTCATAGCAAAGTGATTAGGTTACTCACACACATATATTCCTTTTTTCTATTATTTTCCATTTTAGTTTATTACAAGACACTGACTATAGTTCCCTGTGCTATACAGTAGGTCTTTGTTGGTTATCCATTTTACACATTGTAGTGTGTATATGTTAATGCCAAACTCCTAATTTATCTTTCCTCCCTCGCCCACCTCTTTCCCCTTTTGTAACCAGAAATTTGTTTTCTAGGTCTGTGAGTGTTTCTGTTTTATAAATTTGTTCATTTTTGTCCCTACTTTTTAGAATTTAAATTGCACATGGGAAATCTTTAAATCTTCTAGGAAGGATGACTTTTTTCCCATAGGAACACCCACTGCTTTTTCTTTCCTTACTGCATATCTGCGGTTCTTTTTTTTTTTTTAAGTTCTTTGATAATTAATTTAAATCATAGATGGTACTCAAAATATGTTATCCCAAATATGGAATTTTAGGATAAAGAGTTTTTGCACCATAAATACATTTTTATAACTTGTCTGTGCTGTGATTTATATTTTTTACATCCAGAATCGTAGAAATCTAGATGCTGAACTCTGAGCAGAATGCAGACAGCTTGTGTCTTAGGCATGCTGCCCCTTGTTTCCAGATGAACAGATGGGTCCTCTATGAGGCTAGGGACCATCCCAGTGTTCCCAGGGCCTCTTGGTGCTGGCATCAGAACTTCTGTCCTCATTTTCACATCAGTGGTTCTGAGAGCTTTGGACTTATGGACTAGTTTAAGAAAGAAGTTTTGGGGGGTAACAAAGGATTGCCAATTTTTAATTTTTCTAATGATGGAAATAAATTCCAACTATCATGTGTCATCATAATTTCATAAAATAAAGAGTGCCAAAAGTTTAATGACAACATAATCTCAAAATAAAGTACAGTCCTTTAAGTTATAGAAGCCAGGCTTGATTCGCAGGGAGAACCCACTTTATTATTCTCTCTCTCTCTCTCTCTTTTTTTTTTTTTTTTTGCTTTGGCCCAGTGAAAATATACAAGTTTCAGACCTGTGGGAACCCCTGAGCACCTCCATGGTGCTACTCAGAGAATGTGATTTGAAAATTGCCTCTGGGTTTGAATTCCTATTTTATCTGTCATTGTTCTCAGCAAGATAAAGTAGCAGAGGGAAAAGAGTCTAAAATAACTGATTCTTAACTGTGATTCATTATACCACAGTTCCTGGCTTGTTTAATTTGTGCTCAATAATCTGAAGTTGAGGGGGGTGTGAGGGTGGGGGGAGTATGTTTATACATGATTGTGTTTCGAATTTCAGGTAAGAGTCAGAAAGTGTCTGATACTAAGAAGCAGCTGACCCAGGAGGCTCCAATAGTTATCACTGATGATGATGATGATGATCTGGAAAAACCTGTGGTGACAGAAAATGATTCGTGTGGTCAGAACAAAATTGTCAAAGTTGAGGAAGAGGAGAAGGATGGGTTTGCTGTCCTCCAGCACAAGTTATCTTCTGCAGCTGGTAAGCAGAGTCTTCTGAAAAATCTCTGCCAGCTGCCAAATGATGATCCTAAAGCTAAACCAGAGATTTTAGACAGAAAGTTGTCAACTGATGAAGAGTCTATGCCTGTGGTGGAACAACCAAGGAAAAGGAAAAATAAAGCCAAAAACATAACTGTGCCACCTGGTAAGCCAATCAAACCAAGTATGTCTGTCCCGCTGACTAAGCCTAGTGCAACAGCTGTGCCAGCCAGGCTCGCTGTTCCCTTTCCCCCAGATATGTTTGTCTTGTAGAGTCTATCTTGCTTATTAACTCTCTGCCATATTTCAGCAGCTCTCTAGTGGCCAAGGGTGGCAGCCATCACAGTGAAAAGGCTCTTTCTGAGGAGGGGGAGGGATGGCCTTGTTGTCCTCATGCTCCCAGGCTCAATTGCCACTTTGCTGTAGGAAGCTGTAAGTCTGAGCTGCTCCTCCCTCCCAGGTTCCCAAAGTTCCAGACTTCATCAGTAATAAGAGCACTTACATAACTGTGTTAAGTATCTTTCCGAATCTGTCCCCCTAGTCGATGGTGAGCCGCCTTTTCTTTTTTCTTGGCTGCTCCATGTAGCATCCGAGGTCTGTTACCTGACCAGGGATCAAACCCATGCCCTCTGCAGTGGAAGCACAGAGTCTTTACCACTGGACCATCAGAGATGTCCCGATAGTGAGCCTCTTGGTGAGAGGGTTCTCACTCATCTTTTAGTCTCTCCCAAAGTCTAGCCTGGTAGTTGGCATGTAATAGATGTTTAATAACTTTTAGATAAATGAATGAAGGGCGCTACCTCCTAAATACATGAATTTCTAGCTAGTTCAGTTCAGTTGCTCAGTCATGTTCAACTCTTTGCAACCCCATGGACTGCAGCACGCCAGGCTTCCCTGTCCATCACCAGCTCCTGGAGCTTAACCAAACATATCCATCATCACATTGGTGATGCCATCCAACCGTCTCATCCTCTGTCGTCCCCTTCTCCTCCAGCCTTCAATCTTTCCCAGCATCAGGGTCTTTGCCAATGGTCAGTTCTTCACATCAGGTGGCCAAAGTATTGGAGCTTCAGCATCAGTCCTGATTCAGTCCTGATCATTCAGGACTGATTTCCTTTAGGATTGACTGGATCTCCTTGCAGTCCACGGGACTCTCAAGAGTCTTCTCCAACACCACAGTTTAAAAGCACCAATTCTTCGGTGCTCAGCTTTCTTTATAGTCCAACTTTCACATCCATACATGACTACTGGAAAAACCATAGCTTTGACTAGATGGACCTTTTTTGGCAAAGTAATGTCTCTGCTTTTTAATATGCTGTCTAGGTTGGTCATAGCTCCTTTCTTCCAAGGAGCAAGCATCTTAATTTCATGGCTGCAGTCACCATCTGCAGTGATTTTGGAGCCCCCCCAAAATAAAGTCTGTCACTGTTTCCATTGTTTCCCCATCTATTTGCCATGAAGTGATGGGACCAGATGCCATGATCTTAGTTTTCTGAATGTTGAGTTTTAAGCCAACTTTTTCACTCTCATCTTTCACTTTCATCAAGAGGCTCTTTAGTTCTTCACTTTCTGCCATAAGGGTGGTGTCATCAGCATATCTGAAGTTATTGATATTTCTCCTGGCAATCTTGATTCCAGCTTGTGCTTCATCCAGCCTGGCATTTCTCATGATGTACTCTGCCTATAGGTTAAATAAGCATGGTGACAATATACAAGCTTCACGTATTCCTTGCCTGATTTGGAACCAGTCTGTTGTTCCATGTCCAGTTCTAACTTGCTTCTTGACCTGCATACAGATTTCTCAGAAGGCAGGTCAGGTGGCCTGGTATTCCCATCTCTTTAAGAATTTTCCACTGATAAATGAATTTCTAGCTGGAGCAACTAGCAGTGTGGGTACTAGACAAAGGAGAGAAAATTTGGCTTGTATACTGAATAAAGGTGCTGCCTAGGATGGGACCCACCCTCCTCAAAGCAAGTGTGTGAGCTATGCCACACCATTTCTTATACTGCTTGTGCCTCTGTTGTCCCCACAATCTAACCTTCTATGGTATATTCATGTAGCTTCATAATAGTCCTCGGTGCCTAGGATAGAATCCTGCCCCACTTACTCCGCCTGCAGCTCTGTGACTCATGTAGGTAAAACCTTTCATGCCAGCTACTAGAGTAGGATGCATGCTTCAGAAAGCAGCTTTTAGTTTATCCTTTTTAGTTTTTATCAACACTAAAATGTACTCTGGGCTTGTTTGTGGGGGCCTCTCCTGGGTTTACCTTCCTGTTAGCTGCCAGTTGGTACCAATTTCCAGGGTGTGGATGAACTATTATCTTTTCAGCTGTTAAAGAACGAAAGAAGCGTAAGCCTTCAAAGAAGAAACCCAAGACATCGAAATCTGAAAAATCCAAGCCTGGGTATGTACTGCTCACAGTCAGTGGCTCAGGAATTGACTGCACAGTTGTCACATGTGAAGCCATTCACTGGTCACGTGGGAGGGTCTTTGAGGAAGTGAAGGGGTCTGGTGGGCAGCATGGAACAAGTTTTATATCCCTGAATTGGGAGGATAGACTCAGCAGCAGGAGGAAGGTGGGGAGAGGAGGAACCTCTGTGTCCCCTTCCTCCGTCTCCCTAGCAGAGCTGGTGTGGGCGCTCCACGCAGAACCTAGCGGTTCTGGGCAGACTGGAGCTTTTACCCCCACAGCAGCTCTGGCTTCTGAGATTTCCTTTGTCTTTAGACTCAGATTGTTTAAATGATGTATAGCCAAACAAGATCATTTTTTTTCAGGCTAGATACAGCCCTATGGCCACCAGTTTTCACAGAACTAAAAGCAAAGGCAGTAGGAATGGTGAGAAGGTAGCATGAATGTGTTCCCATCCATTGGAATTGAGGGGAGGCAGTCAAGATTATCTTCCAGGGTTTCAGATGAACCCTTAAAAAATTTTTTTTTTAAATTGAAGTGTAGTTGATTTACAATATCATCTCAGTTTCAGGTATACAGCATAGCAATTCAGTGTGTGTATTTTCAGATTCTTTCCCCTTAGATGTTATCACATAATATTGAGTATAGTCCCCTGAGTTGTATAGTAGATCCCTGTTGATTATCTATTTTATATGAACCCTTATTCTTACTACCTATATATTCTTGCTAATTTTTATATCTTAAATGTTAGGATGAAAGGGATCGCTTGCAGTCCATTTATCTTTATTAAGCTATATGTTATGTATGTATTGATACTGGTATTATATTGTTATATTGATAGTGAAAACAGCAGGTTGTTTAGACCAAAGACATGTTAATGTCAAAGGAAGCAAAAAAAAAAAAATTTAATGCATTTCCTCACTTAGATTCTAGGAACTTCACTTTTTCTCTTAAAAATGTGATAGAGTGAACATACTTTTTTTTTTTTAACTTGCATTCAGGAATAATGTATACTTCCATCTGAATTATGTTACAAAAGAAGGGGTATATTTGAAGGACTGTATGATTCTTTTTTTACCTGTATTTTAGGGCAATAAATGCATCTTAAGGGAAGAAGAAAAATGATATGTCAGGCGTGAGGGCAATAGAGAAACTGGACTTGAGTAGAGAGGCTTTCTGTTTCTGCATTTCTCTTCAGTTTGGTGTACCCTTTCTTAGATGGGCCCTCTTAGCAAAGCTTCTTCTCTGGATTCTCAGATCCATATTTAAGCTGCTTTGCTTCTAGGGACATGTGTCTTGGGTAGGTCCCAGGTTGCTTTGCTAGAGAACGTGACGAATGAAGGAAAAAGCTGCTCCTTTGTGTCGCTGTCCTCTGCCTCATCCAAAGAAGGCTGGCCTGTTGGGACTCTTCACTGTGCCTTGCTGCTTCCTGTTTTAGTCTGTAGGCTTCCTGTTCTCAGCATTGTTCCCGTGGAGGCTGCTGGCTGGTCATGGTGTCTGATGTACTTGTCTGGGGTCTTGTTGGTTCCTCTGATGTGGAGATGTTCAGCCTGCAGTAGAGTGGCATCACCACTGAAGTGAAGGCTTGCTAAGCCACAAGCTGCTTGACATGAGCACAGACACATGCAAGGGTCATGCTCTCTGCTGAGGTCTATAGAGGGTTTAGGTTTTTATCTGCCACCTTTTCTGATGCAAATTTGCTTTCAGAGCTAAATAATTGGAGGCAGAAATGTTAGTCACCCATATCAGGTTTTGGGGTGAGAGATTCTATCTTTAGCTGCCTTTGTCTTGTCTGGTACTTTTCCCCCACCTGCAACTCAGGCACCTCTCATAGGGTTTTATTTTGTGACTTAAGGGGTAACAAGTGTCTTGGCAAAATCTCTGCTTCAGAAGTTCTGTTAAGTCAGAAACACTTCCCTATGTTTGCTAGTGGTTTATCTTTTCAGCTCTGTGGGCTGATCTTTTTGGATTTGTGGACTGTCCAAGCCAAGATTAAAATGTTAAATAGTTATTACAAGTGTGTTTTTTTATGGGCTCTGCACTATTCTTTTTTTTTTTTTTTTGCACTATTCTTTGTGCATTTGAATTATGCCTTGAAAGATGGGACAGCAATAGTGGTCTAATGGAAAGACCACAAGATTTGGGTCAGTATATTCAGTGTCTCTGAACTTTGGGTAAGTCATTTAACTTCTGAACTTTGATTTTGTCATGTGCTAAGTGGAAATGGAAAGAATAGTAGTGGCTTCTTTGGAGGATGGTGTGAGGATTAAATATGATGATGTAAAAAAGAAATTCTTGGCAAATGATGAAGCGCTCCACAGAGGGTGGGTCTCCGGAGAAGTGAAGGTGTGACTATTCTAGGCCATGGACAAATAGGTTTTGCCAAGGTATGAATGAACTATGCGAAATGTCAGTCCATGTCCTGGGAACATTTAAGTTGCTCGCTTTGGCCAGAGTGGAAATGGTA
Source organism: Ovis canadensis (assembly GCF_042477335.2). NCBI lineage: Eukaryota > Metazoa > Chordata > Mammalia > Artiodactyla > Bovidae > Ovis > Ovis canadensis. The sequence continues at coordinate 65,588,537 of NC_091727.1, forward strand.
GCTGGAAATAGAGGTTGGAACCAGGTTGACCTGGGCCTTAAATGTTGGGCCGCACAGAGAGGGACATCACTGGAACATGGCCTAGGAAAAGTAATCTGAAGGTGTATGTGTGTGGTTGGATTAGAAGAAAAAGAGCCTGTAGGTAAGGAACACAGTGGGATGTTATAGTAGCAAGGCATAGAGAAGAGGACAGGGTGATGACAGCAGGGTGGAAAGGAGAGGCTGGCTGGAAGAGATGATGTGAAGCAGACAGTGATCTGTCTTTGTACCTAGTTGAATATGGGATGAAAGAGAAAATGGATTTTAAAATGTCTCAGGTTTTTAGCCTGTTGTAACAGAAGTTGGACAATTAAACACATTTAGCTGGAGACATAACTCAGGTTAGTGAAGTCAAGTCGCTCAGTCATGTCCGACTCTTTGCGACCCCGTGGACTGTAGCCCACCAGACTCCTCCGTACTCAGGTTAGTTGGTTGGAAATTTGCACTGGGCACTTGTGAACTCAGAACTAGATCTTAGGAGAGAGGTGGAGACTGCAGATCAAGGTATGGGATCGCTCCTTTTGGGGTTGGAACCATGGGCTTCACATCTCTGACAGTGTGTGGGGAGTGAAGGCAAAAAGGCTATGAATGGAACCTTATAGGAGATGCCCTTGTAGCAGGAGCTGGAAGGAAGAGAGACCAGCAAGTCTTCTAAGTCTCTCTTGTCGTGACCTGTATATATGCATTTCTTCTACTGAGTTCTTTCACTCTATAAAACTCAGCCTTTTTTACTTTTGCAGGGATTCTCAGTGTGAAATACCTGGATGTTTCTTTCATGGCCTTGAAAACGTAAAGCAGTATTCTGGAAGGAATTACAAACGAAATAAGGATGAACTGATTCAGAAAATCTACGCTCTGCTTAACAGATCTGTCTTTGATCAAAAGGTAGAGTCAATGAATAAGCACCTATTGAACATTTGCTGTATGCCCAGCTCTCTTGGGTGCTGGGAGGTGTGCAGATGTACTAACTGTATATTTCCTGCCCTTGAGAAGTGTGTTTAGATGGGGAGGGGAGATGAGACATGCATATGTGAAAGAAACAGAATGTTTTGTGGGTTATAGTATATGGTCCAGACTGTTACTACCATAGGCGATCAGCAGAGGGAGAAATCACTGAGAGCCTGAGCAAGTTGGGAAATAGGATTGCCTGGAGGGACTGAGACTTGTTTTGGGTCTTGAAGGATGGTAAGGGGAGAGAACAGCAGTGGTTGGGGAGATGACAAGTGTTGAGGCTTGACTATCTGGAAGAGAGGGTTTGTGTTAAGGATACTAGGAAACAGCTATGGGACCTTGGGCATTACTGAACCTCTGTTTGCTCATCTGTAAAGTGGGGGCAGTAGTAGTATACCTCCTGCCTACTACACAGAATCCTGAAGTGCCTAGAACAGGACCTGTGATATGGTGAACAATACATATTAGCTGGTGTAGGCCTGGTTAATAGAGGGTCTTGGGAATCAGGTTGGAAAAATGGAAATCAGTAGGCACCACTGCCCAGGAATATGATATAACATGGAGTGGCTGCTGAAAGAAATGGTTTTGTCAGTGGTATGGGGGTATGGACTGGATCGGAGAGAATCTGGAGGCAGAGAGACCTGTGGTCATTAGGTTTTTCAGACTTTATTGTCTCTGGTGACAAAACTTTCTGCATGGAAAGTTCTTAGATCTTTCTAAAGGTTCCCCAACCTTTGGAGCCCTTCCTGATGACACTGGTATTACATCAGATGACTCTGATGAGTAGAACCTTTAAGTGTTCTGAGTTGCACGGTCTCTGTCTCCTAGCCCAGCAGAAGTGTCCTTTCCTTGGCTGCCCCTGACTTTTGTCTCCATGCAAGGGAGCAGAGATTCTGCATTCATATTCTTGCAACAGTCTTGTCTTTGCCTGGGCTTCAGTTTACATTTTATTCTCCCCAGAATGTTAGATTTGCACAACTCTTGAGTTGATATTTTCTGGTCTGCTTAGAACTGCTTTTTGATTTGTTCTTGTTTGCTTTTTGTTCTCAGTTGCCGGAGAAAATCGACATTGGCTGGAATAATAAGATGCTGAGAACTGCTGGCTTATGCACCACTGGCAAGCTTCGATACCCTAAGAGAGAGCGTTATGCTAAGATTCAGATTTCTCTGAAAGTCTGCGACTCTGCAGGTGACAGTGGGAGTAGGGTGGCTCCTCTCTGTGCTTCCTTCCCACACCTGAAGGGTTTCTCTTGGGTGCTGGTGTCCTCCGGCCGCCTGAATCACAGCCTCCCTACCACTTCTGGGTGGACAGGTCTACTGTGTGTTGCTTAGAGGACATTATTATTGGATGTCTCACCACCACTGAGAGTCTAGTTTGTCCGTATTTCTGCCAGGCCTAACTTAATTTCTGCAGCTCCCCATTACAGGCGGCAGCATCTCCATTCTCCCAGTAACAAGTTCAAGGGTCCCTATATCTAGCCTATCACTGGATGTTCATAATGACTCTCCTATTATCATTCCTTCTCTGTCTTTGCTTTGCCCAGCTATGGACCCCTGTCACCTCAGTTTTCTCCCTGCTCCGTGCGATTTCCTGATAGGAAACCTCAGGCTTGCCAATGCCTGGAGTATGGCTTACGAGGCCATTGTACTCTGCCCCCCTCCATTGGCCAGTCTTGTCTCTGACTACTCCACCTGTGCTTTAGCTAGCCTTTCTTCACGCTGGCTTTGAAAATAGACTGCACTTTCCTGACCCCAACCTTGGCTCACTTTTCCCACCACATCCCGCCAATTGTTAATTGCCCAGCTTTTCCATGGAGCTTCTCCTGACCAAACCCCACTGATGTTCTCGGAGGGTGGCGACTGGGTCTCAGCTGGATGTATTTGTAGCAGTGTCCCATAAAAAGAGCACACTGGAGCTTTTCTGAAAGTACTTGCTCACCTGAGGCTCTCTGCCATTAACAAAATTGGGTTGGAGTAGGTTGAAATTTCACTTTCAGCATCCTGGGGAGATAATGCTTCTTCCTGCCCACATATGCTTGTGGATCTGGTCGGGTGGAAAGTCTAGGGGTGGTTGGGTAACAGACCAGTGGTAATTGGTTTAAGGCTCAGGATTTCTTTCCATTCCTCTCCTAAGACCGACTCCGAGACACTTTGATCCATGAGTTATGCCATGCAGCCTCCTGGCTGCTTGATGGCATCCGTGATTCTCATGGTGACATGTGGAGATACTATGCCCGAAAATCGAATATGGTGCACCCGGAGTTGCCCAAGGTCACCCGTTGCCATAACTACAAGATTAACTACAAGATTCATTACGAGTGTACTCAGTGCAAATTCAGGTAAGACCCTTCTCCTTAGACTTTTCCAATTATGTTTTTACTGTGGCCTCCACATGGCTCTGCAGGAAGTACATGGCTATCTGACTTGAGGAGTAAAACTTCTCTACACCTTTCTGTGGTGTCTTTCTCCATTCTCTTCTGCTTTGAGCTGGCCTGACCATAGCCCCTTCGTGGTGTCCCACTTTCTGAGATCCCACAGAAAATGTCTGGCTTTGGACCCAAGGCCAGCAGCTCTGAGAAGATGTGGAGGTACAGTAACTGATTCCTTTGCTCTGTGGTGTCTCTTTCCTCCTTAGGGTCGGGCGCTATAGCAGATCGCTGGATACCACCCGCTTCATCTGTGCCAGGTGCAAGGGCTCTCTGGCCATGTTGCCACTAACTCGGAAAGATGGAACCCCCATTAAGCCCCACGTGAGGCCATTTGCCAGATATGTACAGGAGAATTATAGAAAAGTCAAGAGGGAGACAGAAGGGATAACTCATGGGGATGTGATGAGAAAGCTCAGCAAGGATTTTTTTGCCGAAAAACAAAGTCAGGGTATTTGAGGTTATCTGAGAATGTATTTGTGTGAGATGAGTCATCTTTGGCTTCATCTATTAGTAAGGAGTTTTAGGAAGATATATTTGATGCTGTGAAACTATGAATATTAGAATTTAAATTCTTTGAAAAACGCTTCCTGTTGTTAATGATGATTGTTCTTCCCCAAGGATTCTGTTGTTGTTAACCATTTTGTGCTGATACTCAAAAGCCCTTTGGATATACCTTGGATCTTACTTATATGCTATTCTTAACATGTAGAACAAAATGCAAAATATGTAGAACAAAATGTGAATGTGTAGAACAAAATGCAAAAGAGAAATACGTTTTTGAGAGAAGGAGAGACATGCTGCAAAGAGAACATGTTTTAAAGGCAGTATTTCAAAACCAAGGCTTCTGTCTGATGGAACCTGTTACACCTACATAGAAATAAGAGAAATGTGCTTCACGAATTGAGTTGCTCTTGACATTGTATGAAGTCATCTGAGCCAATGTATTTGTTCATAAAATAAAGAAGAAGCCACCTAAGCAGTGTAATTGTTCATAGAATAAAAATAAAATGTTTTTTGCTGTTTACTTGTTAGCAAAGTCTGTTCATTGACAACCCATGTCCAGAGTGGAACAAATCCTTGGATCTTTTGTCCAAGACCCCTGATTTCTTTTTTTTTTTCCTACAGTAAAGTTTTGAATACATTTTATTTCTTTTTCTTTTTTTTGTCTTTTATTTTTACTTTATTTTACTTTACAATACTGTATGGTTTTGCCATACATTGACATGAATCCCCAGGGGTGTACATGCATTCCCAAACATGAACCCCCCTCCCACCTCCCTCCCCATAACATCTCTCTGTAAGACCCCTGATTTCATAAGCTTTCCAGGATGTGTCTAGAAGAACAGCCTCCACTTCGGGTTTCTGTTGGATTTTTCTGACTGCCCCTAAGCACTTAAACAACCTCTCCACTTTGGGGAGGTATCTGGAATATAGGCTGGAATCAATGTTGTACTTGTTTGTTATTTCTGCCAAAACAGATTACCAGGAGGTTAGTGACTTAACACAAATGTATTATCTTCCATCTCAAGAGGTCAGAAGTCTGGTGCAGACCTCAGACCTCAGACCTCAAGGTGTGGGTAGGGCTGAATTCCTTTCCAGAGGCCCTGGGGGAATCAGTTTCCTTGTCTTCTCAGTGTCCAGGGGCTACTTGCATTCCTTGGTTTGTGGCCCTCTTCCTCTGTCTTGAAAGCCAGCAACATCTTTCTTTGACTCTCTTCCTGCCTTCCTCTTTCCCTTTTAAGCACCCTTGTGATAATATTGGGCTCACCCAAATAATCCAGGAAAATCTCGATTTCCTTTTGCCAAATAAGGTAACGTATTAACACATTCACAAGTTCTAGAGATTAGAGTGTGGACATTTGGGAACTTGTTATTCGGCCTACTCCAAACATCTTTACTAGTCTAGCATCACTGGTAATTTTTATAGGCAAGATGTGTTATTCTGTCATCTCTCCATCTCCTTCGTTTTGCAGATGCTGAGGGTGTTCTTTCAGTGGCCACAAACTGAAGTCTTAAGCGCAAGTCTAGATGGGATTGGGTATATGCACAGGGTAGTGCGAGTTTCCCTAGCTGAATCCTTGGGTTCTTCTCCAGTCCCACCTCCAGCTATATCGGCAGTCTCAGCAAAGGCCCAGCTGGCCTGTGAAACTGGATCATGGCACACTGGTGACTTCATCAGGGAGAACTGACAGTGCAGTGGTTCTACCCCTGCCAAAGTAGGGTCCAAGCCTTTGCTTAACTCAGTAGCCCTGTCATCTGCCTTCCTGGCGAGCCCTGATAGTTTCCTCCACTCCCACCCCAGCTATAGCTACAGGAAGGTGCTCCCTGCAGCCCACACGTGTGTTGTTAAGTCATTGCCCTATCTCTCTTTTTTTTTTTTTACAATCCCCCTGCTGTTTTTCTTAGTAAAAGCCTGTGTCATCTCTAACATGAATAGCCACTACAGCCTTGTAACCTGTGATGCTATCACCTGGGTCCCAAACTAACTTTCAGTCTTTTCAATCCTTTCTTTATCTGAACCTTTAATTCTAGCCAGTGTGGACCACTTACCGTTCCTGCAATAAGCTGCACTGCTTTTAGCCTTCCCACCTTTGGTATACTACCCTCTCTGCCTGGAAATACCATCTTCTCTTTACCCTGGACATACTACTTGCCCTTTAAGTTTTGCTCATTTCTCCAAGAAGTCTTCCCAAATGGCTCCAGCTACAGCACTCTGAACGTGTGCCGCACATTTGCCCCGTGGCATAGACTGCTCAGTAGTCCCCTACACATCTTCCTTGTCAGTCTAAGCTTCTGGAGTGCAGGGACTCTTTTATTTCTGTCTGAAAGCCCCTTCCCCAAATTATGCCTAGACAGTGTCTAGCCAGCTGGTCGACTAACTGCTTACCCTGCACCCACTCACCGTGTGAGTAATTGGTGTACCCAGGAGGTCAGAGGAGGGGAGACAGGCAGCATTGGTTGGCACAAACCCGGGACCAGACAAGGAGAAGCAGGAAGAGCATCCCCAGAGGCTGGGCAGGGCTGGCTGTAATGATGCACTAACACAGCTTAGTCCTGTTTAGCTTGTTTATTGAAAAGTTTGTAGCAGTCTTACGTGTAAAAGTCAAAGTGAGCAAATACAGCAGTCTCAGAAACCACTGCCAGTCACTGCGGAGCATCATGCTGTTTGCCTCATGCTCCCTGCATATGGGGAAGGCTGAGGCCTAGTTGGCAAGAGTTGGGAGGGTGGTGGGGTTCTGCACAGCCAAGGTAAGAAGGGCCTGAAGCAGTGGGATGGGGCAGGGCGGCCACAGAGCAGTGATGGCAGAGCCCTCAGAGTCAGGAGGGTGGCTTCTTGGGAGACTAGGGCCACGGGGGACTCCCAGGAGTGTGTGTTGGGGAAGTGAGTGAGGGAATAGCCTGGAATGTGGCAGGGGGAGAGGGATCCCTATCCCAGCCTCACAGGCCTGAGTAGGAGGCCTCTGTGGTCTCGGACCAGGATGAATCTCGGCGGGAAGCTGACGGCTGCCGCTGGTGGCCCCTCTGGTCAGGGCAGCCCAGACGCATGAGTAGCACCCACATCCGCTCTCGGAACTTGACGCCCACAAAGGCATAGAGCAGCGGGTTGAGGCAGCAGTGCATGTAGCCCATGCCCGACGTGACTGACTTGGCTACGTCCACACGGCTCTCCCGGCCACAGTTGCGGGCTAAGGCCCCCAGGTCCATGAGGGTGTCCACCAGCACCACCAGGTGGTAGGGGGTCCAGCAGAGGGCGAAGGCCACCACCACCACCACCACCAGCCGCATGGCTCTGAGCCGCCGCTGGCCCCTGGAGACTAGCAGCACAGCCAGGATGCGGGCGTAGCAATAGGCCATGACTAGCAGGGGCAGCAGGAAACCCGCGACCAGCTGCAGGACGCGCAGAGCCGTGCGGCCCTCCTGCGGGAAGTTGTACTGGCAGTGGGTGGCATTGAGGCGGTTGTCATGGTGAGAGGACAGGAAGATGAAGTCTGGGAGCGCAAAGAGCAGACAGAGCCCCCAGACTGCCACACAGGTGAGGGCCACACGAGCTGGGGGGCCCCGGCGGTAGAACTGGGTGGCGTGCACAATGCTCAAGTACCGATCGAAGCTGATGCAGGCCAGCAGGAGGGCCCCTGCATAGAAGTTGATGTTGAAGAGTGCACCCGCCACTTTGCAGAGGCCAGAGCCAAAGACCCACTGGATGGCTGCATCCACTGCCCAGAGAGGGAGTGTCAGCACCAGCAGTGCGTCGGCCACGGCCAAGTGCAGCAGAAAGGTGTCAGTGCTGCTCAGGGCCGCCCTCTGGCTCAGCAGCACGACTGCCACGACGCCATTCCCCAGAAGCCCCAGCACAAAGAGGAGGCTGTAGAGGACGGGCAGGAAGGTGCGGTCGAAGTTGAGGCTGAAGTCCTGTGGGCAGGGTGGGGAAGTACAGCAGAAGTAGGTCTCATTTTCTCCGTAGTCATAGGAAGAGTTTTCCAGGAGGTAGGCAAGCTCAGAGGCTTGGAACTCTTGGCGTTCACTCATCTGCGGAGGGAGGGAGGGCATAGAGCGTGTGAAGGCCTTGGAAGTTACTCTTTCGAGTAGGAATTTGGGATGAACACGCTACTGTATGTAAAACAGATAAATAACACAGCACAGGGAACTAAGTAGCTTGTAGCTTATCTATAATGAAAAAGAATCTGAAAAAGAATACATATATATGTCTGCATAACTGAATCACTTTGCTGTATACCTGAAACCTTGTAAATCAACTATACTTCACTTAAACAAAAGTCACTCCTTGAAGATTTAGTCTGAGGAACCTTTCGTAAAGCAGCTGGGCTTCAGGCTGCCACTGTCCTGCGTTTCCTTCCAAACTGACCTCCTGAGCTCCACCTGCCCGGCCTGGGTGCTGGGCTGATAACTTCCCTTCTTAAAGCCTGCTTCTCTCTTTCCCTTCTGGGTCATCCCATCGGCACAGGGATTGTGAACCAGAGGGAGAGCTTCCCTTCTGTCCCGAACCCTTCCTGCCCCTTCTCTCCTTACCCTTTCTTCATGGCTTATGGTCCTCAGTTCCTGGCCACGCCTAGTTCCACCACCTTCCTCCCCAGGCACCTCCCCACAGTCCCCTCTCCCAGTCACTGGCCCTCCTGTTCCCTCCTCAGCCCTTGCCTTGGGACCCCAACTTCCTGCCCCCCATGGGGCGCCTCTACAAATCACTGCTGCCCCCAACACAAGTTTCTGCCCCTGTATTTCCCCTCCCCTACACCAAGGCTTGCCACCCACCAAGTTGGGTGGCTCCCCGACTAAGCTCTAGTAGAAATATTCCTTCTCCCCTTCTCCCACCTCCCCACAAACCATCCCAGAGCTGTGGGTCTCCCAGGTGCCAATTTAGTCCAGCACGGAAGATCAAAGTTCCAAGTCAGAGCTGAAGGGAGCATTGGGGGCCGTGAGGGGTGAGCCTCAACCTCATGCATTTTGCAGATGAGGCACCAAAGCCAGAAAGGGGAGGGACTTGCCTGTGGTCATTCGCAAGTCAGTGGCCAAGGTGGTTTCCGAATACCCCGTCCTGTGCTGCTTCTATACAAGCCCTGCATTCTGTACCTGTTCACCCAACCCTCTGGTGGCCCTGACTTCTGGGCCAGTCCTGACGGTCCCCTCATGTCCTAGACTCTCCATTCATAGCTGTGGTCCGGCCTGGTTGGGCAGCGGCACTTACCTCGGGGACCATGGCTGGGCTGGTATGCTAGCTGCTGGGCCGTGTGCTGCCTGCCCCTCTGCTTTGGTGCTTGTGGTCGGGAACCTGCGCTACACAGAGGAAGTGAGGGTTTCACGCGGTTCTCAGCAGCAGCCTCTTCCATGGGGTTATCTACACCAGACCTCCTTAGACCTAAGGCCATGGGGTCCCTACCCCACCATCCCCCTGGCCCAAGGTAGCTGCTCTGGGAGTTGGCCACAACCCTGGGACCAGAAAGGCTGGGGCAGTGGGGCATGGGCAGGTGCTTTGAGGAGAGAGGTCTGAGGGAAAAGCAGGTAGCTGACAGGGGCAGGGCAGCCCTGCTGCCAGGGGTAAGATCCGCTGCTCATCAGTCCTGGGCTGGAGTTCATCTCACATGACTGTAGACTGGGTTGCTAAATGTATTAACTGTATAAAGGAGATTAACCTTCTTAAAAACTGAAAATATTTGAGAGCAGTCCAACACACAAATTCTAGTCCCTCACCATTGCCCCTCCCCGCTAATCAACAGGAGCAAGGAATGGGAACTGCTAGTAATGAACTGGCTATGTGCTGGGGGTTGCTTCAGGCACTTTTTCTGACACTGCCTCATTCTAGCCACACAAGCCCCTTGTGTAGGCAGTATCCCCATGGCTAACCCAGAAAGGGGAGAGGCCTTTGCCAGACACAGCAAGTAAGGGTAAGTGCTAGGATAGAACTCACAGTTGTCTGACTCTCCTATTACTCTGCCCTTACTCTGCCTCACACTGCCTTCAGTTGTTTTTTGATGGATAAACAGTGATGTATTCATGCAGATGAAAACAGATGAACTAAAAGCTAGATACTTTAACATGGAGGCATCTAGAAAAGCCAATGGCCAACAGTGGAAGAAGCAAGTGATAGAAATCTGTGTATCGTTTGATACCACTTACGTAAATTTGAAAAACCACACACACAAAACAATACCATCTTGTTTTGGATACAGCTGTTTGTTTTAGAAGGGTAAAGTAGGGAATGTACACACCGCAAATCCATGAGAGCAGTTGCTTCTAGGGCAGGAGAAGGGTTGGGGAAGAGTACATGGGGATCTCTTTTTTTAAGGAAAAGCTGTAAAAGCGTTTGTGGAGCAAAGCAGTCTCTTTGTAGCTGTGCACTGCAAAGGTTCCTCCCCCACCTCGCCTAGTGCCCCCTCCGCCCTCTTCTCCCCTCTCTGCTCTCATTAACAGAGGGAAGAGGTGGCCCTTTGCCTCTCCAAGCAGTTTCCTTTCTCCTCACAGATGAAAAGCAGAGAGAGGGAGGGAGAAGAGAGAGATTGAGACAGAGGCCATGGCTTTGGGGTCCAGTTTTCAGTCAGAATGTGTCACCTGAGACTCCAGGCTCAGGCCTGGAATTCAGCTCAAACTTTCTGACAAAACGCACACTTGGGAGGCAGCAAGGCCCTTCCCCACCTCCTGTGGTCAGAAGACATGACTTTTCTCTCTCTAAGCAGCTTGTCACTTGCAGGATCCAGGCCAGAGGGAACTAAGGGCTTGGAGGAGGTCAGGAGCAACACAGGTAGGGGAGCGTGGGAGGATTCCAGAAGCCTTGGCAGTTAGGAAAGACAGGACTTGGCAGGTGACGGCCTGCGGGTGGGGGCGGGGAACTGGGACCATGGTTTGCAATGCTATCCCATGAAGAGTTTCCATTCCCTGGGCTCCTACACATGATAGAAAGGAGGAAAACAAAGAACTCTGTTCAACTTAAAGGGAGTTCTTGTATTCTGCATTTATACCCTTCGCCTGCTTTTTGGTATCAGAAAGATCTTTTCTTTATGAATTGATGGTGACAATAGTTAACAGTTTTGGAAATGTCTTGTGTCGGAAGAAGTTGACAACCTGATGTGGGTCTTCCAGACATGTTGGAGTGCAGAGGTCCATGTGACATTTCAAAGTCTGTGGATCTCAGGTCTCCTTCCTGTGTCCTAGTCTCCTCATTTGCCACATGGGGACCACTATCCCCACCTTCATGGGTTGCTGGAAAGGAAAAACAAGAGAAGTTCAGATAAGACCATTGGAAAGGGGCAGAGAGCTCTCTTTTCTGAGTTGGGCTATATCCCGAGAGGCTAGCCTGGGCTATGGGGTGGGCTGTTCCCGCTGCTCCCTGTGTGGCCAAGATGCAGTATGTGTGTGTGGGCTCATTTGCTCAGTTGTGTCCGATTTTTTTGTGACCTCATGGACTGCAGCCCACCAGGTTCCTCTATCCATGGAATTCTATAGGCAAGAATACTGGAGTGGGTAGCCACTCCCTTCCCCAGGGCATCTTCGCAACCCAGGGATTGAACCTGCTTCTCCTGCATTGGCAGGTGGATTCTTTACCACTACCACCCCCTGAGAAGCCTGTGATGAGGTGGGAAGAATGGAAAAAATGCTGAATTTGTTTGGCTCCAGCTCTGACTGAGCCTTGTTCAAGGAGTGTGACCTTGGACCAATGACATAACAGTTTTGAGCTGGTCTCGGCAGGGTTGTTACACAATGATCTGAGATGACCAAGGCTGTGAGGCCCCTGCACAGGGTCAGCCATTAATAGAAGCAGAGCTGAGAATGTTGAGTGTGAGGGATACTGGCCACAAACCCAGAGGTGCTGGGAGCCCTTTCACATCAGGGACATGGCGGAGGATGGATCCTTCTGAAAGACTGCCCCTCGCCTTAACTGGGAGGGTTTGACCAGTCCTGGTCTAATCCTCTGGCTAAGCCATTATGTCACCTTAGGAGGATCATTTTCTCTCTCTACCTTGGTTCCCTCATTTGGAAAGTAGGGATAAAAATAGTAAATATATGTCAAGGCTGTTCTGTGAACTGTAAACAATACATGTGGCACAGAGTAACGTACCCAGTGAGCAGCAGTTTCCTCCCCTTCTAGTAACTTTCCAGATCAGCCCCTCCCAAGGCTGCAGAAGGTCAGATCTACAGTGGGCTGCTGCTGTCTCTCACAGCTCACATGCCTGAGAAATTGCCTGGGTCATGGTGCCAAGCCAAGTCCTCACCTGGCCCTCGAATTTGGCCCCTCGTGTCCCAAGAAGCCCCCAGACCAGGTCCCAAGCAGACCCAGTCCTGGGGAAGACCCACCTAGCCAGGGGCCTGCACCCTGAGTTCTGGTGGCTGTGCCCTTCTGCTTCTGGCCTTCTGAGCCGCCAGGGGGGAAGCTTGAGAAGGAAGTTAGTCAGAGTGAAGCTGCTCCGGGCCCCGCCTGTGGTCAAGGTGTGAAATGTGCACCTGTCTCTTCTCTGCCACCCCTCCCCCTGTTTTTTTTTCTCTCTTTCACACCTCTGGGCTGTGGTTTGGGGAGCTGGGAGGCTCAAAGATCTGAGCCCTGGGCCTGGTCCCCCACAGGAAGGAGGGCCTCCACAGCTGTCTGTCAGGCCAGCCAGGGAAAGGGGCCACTTCCTCCTCCTCCCCCTCAGTGTCTGCTGTTTCACAGCCTCTCTCGCAGCTTCTCCGAGTGCCGCTGGAAGCCCTGCTCCCGAAGTCCTTTGGATTTGGCTGCCTGTCCCCAGCCTCCACGGGCGCAGGCTCAGTGAGGCTCAAGCTTTCTGTGGGGTTCAGGCAGTGGCCTAGGCTGGGGCAGAGCCTTTCTTACATGAAATGAAGAAGAATCCTAACCTGAGGAAGGAGTATAGGAGGCCCAGGTAGTGCTGGGACTCTGCTTCCTTCTGCCAGCTCTGGATTTCAGAGAAGGAGAGCTTAAATCACAGGGAGGCCCAGGGATTGGGAACCACCCCTCCTTTGCCCTTTTCCCTGTAGCTCTGACCCTGATGGAGGCAAGTCCTTCCTAAGTGCTGGGGCCCTGGGCTGGAGCCTCAGCAGTCCAGGCCCATGAGACTAAGCCCCCAAGCTATAGGAAGGAGGATGTTGCTGCCATTTGTCAAGTGGCAAAGAGAGACAAGGCATGTCAGGCCATGGGAACAGGAGATGCCAAGGCCGGGAAGTGAGGAAAAGCTTGTCAGCCCAGGGGCAGGCAGTCTGGTTGGAAAAGAAGGTATGTGTGAGAGTAGGGAGAGGAGAATAGTTCAGGACCCAAGCCATGGGAACAAGCACAATGACCTTCCTGTTATCCTGTCCACATCCCAGCAGTGCCTGGGAACTGATAAAAGTATCTTCTACTTGGCAAGTTCTTGGCTTTGTAACACATGATCTCCTTTAAATCTTTCAGCCTCCCGGGGAGGCAGAGCTTGCTGTACTCATTTTGTAGAATGGAGTGAAGGTTCAGAAAGATGAAGCAACCTATCCCAAGCTGGTCAGCTAGAAGGGTTTGTCACAACATTCCTATCCAGGCTACTTTCTGATGTGCTCTCCCAATACTCACACTCATGCGCAAGGATTGGATCTTTCAGGAGGCACACCTTATTCACCATGCAGCTTCCCCCAGGCATCTTGTGTAAGGGCAGGTGTTCACCCATCGGGGCTCATGCCCTAGAGGGAGCTTTGGTGGACCTCACCAAATCTCCATTCTTCTGCCCTGCTCTCCTCATTTACTAGGGAGAGGAAGTGTCAGAGTCGCTAGGATGAGGACCAGCAAAAATCTGCCAAGTGCCAGACCCCTTTTGTGACACTTGCAGGAGGATTTCTGGTGCTTCTGGAAGTCTCCATTCCACTGCAGGTTCCTGAAGACCCGACTTGGAGAATTCCCCACATCTGCAGTCAGTGTGCATCTGCCCCCATCCCGCCTTGTTCTTGGGATGCCAGCTCTGCTCTGGGGCCTGTCCAGACTCTCCAGAGGTGCAAGTGGCGACACTGGCAACACAAAACATTTCTATCATGGAAGGCTGACTTTGATGAATTCTTTTTTTAAATCAAAGTATAGTTGATTTATAATGTTGTGTTAGTTTCTGGTGCACAGCAAAGTGATCCAGATATATATATATTTATATATATGAATGCATGCATGCTAAATCACTTCAGTCACGTCCAACTCTTTGCAGTGCTATGAACCATAGCTCACCAGGCTCCTCTGTCCGTGGGA